>NW_025728088.1:3077500-3449356 GCF_021461385.2 Schistocerca piceifrons
GAGCATTTTTTCGATTTCATGTAGTTCTGTCTCTGTTAGGTTAACTAAGCGTGGATGGAATGTGTGTTGGTGTTCATGTGGTTTCACATTTAAAATGTAAATGTATTTTTTGCGTCTTTTTTACTGTTAGTTTCATTATCTTGTGTTTATGTTTGTTTTGTAAATGTTTCATTGCTATGTATGTGCTGTGCTCAGTTTTTTCTTCTAGTGCCATGAAAACTGCGGCGTTTCCTACGTTTTTTGCCAGTTCTAGATGAGTCTCATAGAGCATCATGTTTAGGTGCTGTTTTTTCGAATAGAGCATCTTAATTTCATGTAGTAACCAATATCGTTCTGCAAATGATTTCGACTTTTGTGCCATTGTAGAACTGTTTTTAATCTTTACATTAATGTAACTTGGAATTAAATCGTTCTTTTTGCATGTTCTGTTGAATTTTATATGCTGTATCGTCTTATGGAGTCTCAGATGTATTTTCTTGAACCTGTTGTACACGTTGACAGGGAATGCTTGACATAGCTGTATTGACATCTTCAACTTTTGTGGTCCTGTCCTCCTCAGTTGCGCGTAATACTACGGTATATTGATAAATTTCACTTATGGACCGTCTGACAGCAACTGAATAAAACACAATTTTAGTGCCATACGAGTTTCGCCTTTATTTTCTGCAAGGCATCATCAGTGGCCTGGAATATGTACATATGTTAGCTATTTTATTTACATTTTTGTCACTGTGCCTATAGGTTATAAACAGTTCTGGTGGTTGATTTTTCCTATTAAGTAGTAATGTTTTGAACTGTACTTACAGGTTGCGTAGAGAGTTTCTTACATATTACGCTCCTGTTGCATTTTTGGTGTTGTTCTTCTTCCTATGAGCGCCAATTTGCTGTTTTTCCACATTCCACAGCACTATACATTGAACGTTTGTTTTTATGCAATGTTTTGGTTTCTGTTGCCGACTGTCAAATGTTTTTGCCAAAGATCGAATATTACTGCCAAACTTATGAGTGTAACTATTGAAGTATCTGTGGTCTGTTCGTGTATGCATTTGTGTGTGCGTTTGTGTGTGTGTGTGAGTGTTTTTTGGTGTGGTATTAATTTCCCGCTCCCGGGATTGGAATGACTCCTTACCCTCTCCCTTAAAACCCACTTCCTTTCGTCTTCCCCTCTCCTTCCCTCTTTCCTGATGAGGCAACAGTTTGTTGCGAAAGCTTGAATTTTGTGTGTATGTTTGTGTTTGTTTGTGTGTCTATCGACCTGCCAGCGCTTTCGTTCGGTAAGTCACCTCATCTTTGTTTTATATATATATATATATATATATATATATAAGAGAGGATCAGGAAGAAATTGACAAAAAATCTTTCTCCCCCAGTATTGCAGGTAGAATGTTGAAATTTCGTGATGATATAATTTGAAGTTTTCACTACAGAGGGTATTTTGTTTTCATGCGCAGCTCTAGTGAGAGAAGCCTAAACTACACAAAAACACGGCACACGTGTTACTGTCATCAACTTGTGAAGAGCAGTGAAGTGTAGTTCAATATTTGTGGGCCAGAGGGCATAAACTGAGTGAAACTGACAGGGACATGCGTGGCTTGTGTGCGACGACTGTACAGACTGTAGCAGTGTCTGCAGGTGGTGTGCATTCTTCGGAGAGAGCCGTGTTGAGCTCAGTGATTCGCCAAACTCTGGGTGACCGGTAACAGCTGCAACCCCGCCACATGTCCAGCCACTGAGGCAGCAATTTTGAAAGACCGGCACACGCAACTGCGAACCTTATCGCAGCAATTCGAGATTTGCTATAGTGCAGTGTACAATATTTTTCGCGACACGTCGAAATTTCGTAAAGTTAGTTCTCACTCGGCACATACGAACACGATAGACGACTGCAAGGGCCAGCGAATGGTGATGGGCTCGAACCACTTCATGCATTATTCGGCAGAACAGCACAACTTTCTGAAAGGAATCGTCACCGGTGACGAGTCTCGGGCATACCACTACGTGCCCGAAACCGAACACGCCTCGATGGTGTGGAAACGTGCCGGTTCCCTAGTATGAAAAAAATTCAGAGTGACTCAGTCTATTGGGAAAATGCTTGTGACAGTGTTCTGAGATACGCTCAGTGTGGTACGGTGGACTACACTGAACATGGAATCACGGTGAACGCTTCAGTCTACATTAAAACTTCGGTTAAATTGCGCCGTGCCCTTTCGTGACAGACATCCCGACATTAATGCTGACGATTCAGACTTCTTCGTGACAATGCTCGCCCCCTCATTGCTGCTCCTGTTTGTGCCAAATTTGGGTGGGAGGTGCTCCAGAAACTACCACATAATGTGGACCTTGCATCTGTTTGGTCCTGTGAAGAAATTGCTGACCAGGCAATGCTTTGGGACAGATACAAAAGTGAAATCGGCAGTCCACAGGTGGCTATACTCCGACCAAACAGACTTCTATGAACAGGGGACATCGAAACTGGTACCGCGACGGAAGAATTGTGTCGAGTATGTCGGTGACTGTGTAAAAAAGTAGGTAAAAGATGCAAATGGATTTGTGATTTTTTTTTGTTTTGTTACCTATTAAACTTTTTGGTGATAAAATTATTGTGTGCTACTTTCTGATTTTTCCTCTTACAAAAATGTGTCATAAATTCCTGATTATTATTTCGTGTCATTTGCTTCATTTTTAAAGATGTGTTCTCTTCATTCCCACAACTATCCGTATCCTAGCCATTACACTAATTCCAAATACTGTCATTATTTAGAACTGTAAAAGTGTGGAAGTTTCACACAGGTCCACCGGTATCCCTCTAATAGACCTAGACACGAGACCTGCCTCGTACTTCCTCCCACTGCAACGTACTCCAGTCCTGTCACAGACATCAGAGGCAGGGTCACCTGTGGAAGCAGCCGTGCAGTCCGCCAGTTTAGCTGCGACCACTGTGCGGCATTCTACACGGGCACCACTGCCGGTGAGCTGTTTCTCCACAGGAACGGCCGTCGCTCGACTGTGGCTGACACACAGGTGGTCCGAGTACCGAGTGTGCTATCTGACAGTTTATTTTAACAGTTTTATTAGTTTAATGATAAATGGTTTTTTGATGTTACCGAATCAGCTCTCAAAAGGTACGAAACTCGTTCGGATGGAACTTTAGAGCGTATCTGTCACTGTCTATAATGTATCCGAGTTAAATGTTGCACTTCAATGGACGAAATTCGTCGTTGCTTTTTAGAATCTCACGAGCAAAGGACAGACACTGTGACCCAGTAATTCTGACGAATTTAAAGTGGGAGTTTACAGCCACTCTGATGTAGCTCCTGTGAAAGGGTGTGGTTGACTGTCACTCCATTTTTAGAAATAATCTGGGTGTGGTGTTGCAGTGCGAGATCTTGTGAATGGTGGGCTCCGTGTGGTTCCCAAGTTGTGCAGCGGCTGTAAACTGAAAATTTACAGAGTAAGCAGCAACCAGTCACAAAATCGTGTTTTCTTTATTTACTTTTGCAAATCGATTTCAACTGATTAACAGCTACAAACACGAGAATAAAAATAAAAATAATTAATAACAGTGACCAAATGAATAAATGTACATAAAGCAACGTAAAACCAATTAAATGTATATAGATGCATTAAACCATTTAAAATGCGCATACAAATTTACCTTTCAACGAATATGTTCCCTGAGTAGTAACACTGTATTAAGCAGAGGCCAAACATTAAGTGGTACGTCGAGAACTGACTGTGACAATGAGGAACTGTAAGGGGGCGCTGCAAAGCAAACCCACCCTCTATGCGAAAAGATACAGTTAAAATAAAAATGAGAAGAAGAAATTACATACAACGTGAGGTAAAATATAATGATAAAATACTGAAATATTTACAAAAAAGGGATATATTGACAAAGATTTTGTCAGCCACATAGTACTGTTATATACGCCAAAAAGCGATTGTACAAATTAGTAAAAAGGAACAAATGTAGGTCGATTTGCAAAAGTAAATAAAGAAAACATGATTTTGCGACTGGTTGTTGCTTACATGGTAATTTTAATGTGAGATCTGTTTGTGAGCAGGTGGAATTTGTTGTGGATTCACATGGGGAGAAACTCCTGGCTTTTTTTCTTTTTATGAAGCATACAACACACAGGTGTTTAGGCATCTTCTATTATTAGTATTGGTGTCCTTTAAACCGTCATCACCGTATTTGTATACATGTAAGAAAGTGTGAAACGGGCAGAAATGCTTAAAGTACAATCACTTATATGTGAGATGATATAAGCTAATACTGACAAAAGACCAAATATTATTCACATAACATAACATATCATCTCCCCCAAGAACCATGGACCTTGTCATTGGTGGGGAAGCTTGCGTGCCTCAGCAAAATAGAGTGTCGTACAGTAGTTGCAACCACAGCAGAGGGGTATCTGTTGAGAGGCCAGACAAATGTGTGGTTCCTGAAGAGGGGCAGCAGTCTTTTCAGTAGTTGCAGTTGCAACAGTCGAGCTGATTGACTGATCTGGCCTTGTAACACTAACCAAAACGGCCTTGCTGTGCTGGTGCTGCGAATGGCTGAAAGCAAGGGGAAACTACAGCCGTAATTTTTCCTGAGGGCATGCAGCTTTACTGTATGGTTAAATGATGGTGGTATCCTCTTGGGTAAAATATTCTGGAGGTAAAATAGTTCCCCGTTCAGATCTTGGAGTGGGGGCTACTAAGGAGGATGTCGTCACAAGGAGAAACAAAACTGGTGTTCTGCTGATTGGAGTGTGGAATGTCAGATCCCTTAATAGGGCAGGTAGGCTAGAAAACTTAAAAAGGGAAATGGATAGGTTAAAGTTAGATGTAGTGGGAATTAGTTAAGTTCGGTGACAGGAAGAACAAGACTTCTGGTCAGGGGAATACAGCGTTATATATACAGAATCATATAGGACGAATGCAGGAGTCGGTTTCATGATGAATAAAAAAATGGGAACACAGGTAAGGTACTATGAACAGCATATTGAATGCCTATTTGTAGCCAAGATAGACACGAAGCCCACATCTATCACACTAGTACAAGTTTATATGTCAAGTAGCTCCACAGATGATGAAGAGATTGAAGAAATGTGATAAAAGAAATTATTCAGATAGTTAAGGGAGACAAAAATTTAGTAGTCATGGGGGACTGGAATACGATTGTAGGAAAAGGAAGAGAAGGAACTGTAATAGGTGAATACGGACTGGGGGTGTGGAATGAAAGGGGAAGACGCCTGGTAGAATTTCGCACAGGGCATAACTTAATCATAGCTAAAACTTGGTTTAAGAATCATGAAAGAAGGTTGTATTCGTGGAAGAGGCCTGGAGACACTGAATGTTTCATATAGATTACATAACAGTAAGACAGAGAATTAGGACCCAGGTTTTAAATTGTAAGACATTTCCAGGGACAGATGTGAACTGTGACCACAATATATTGGTTATGAACTATAGATTGAAACTGAAGAAACTGCAAAAAGGTAGAAATTTAAGGAGATGGAACCTGGATAAACTGAAAGAACCAGAGGTTGTAGAGAGTTTCAGGGGGAGCATTAGGGAAGAATTGACAAGAACAGGGGAAAGGAATGTAGAAGAAGAATGGGTAGCTCTGAGAGATGAAATAGTGAAGGCAGCAGAGGATCAAGTAGGTAAAAAGAAGAGGGCTTGTAGAAATCCTTGGGTAACAGAAGAGAGATTGAATTTAATTGATGAAAGGAAAAAAATACAGAAATGCAGTAAATGAAGCAGGCAAAAAGGAATACAAACATCTCAAAAATGAGAATGACAGGAAGTGCAAAATGGCGAAGCAAGGATGGCTAGAGGACAGATGTAAAGACATAGAAGCACATATGAGTAGGGGTAAGATAGATACTGCCTACAGGAAAATTAGAGAGACCTTTGGAGAAAAGCGAACCACCTGTATGCACATCAAGAGCTCAGATGAAAAACCCATCCTATGCAAAGAAGGGAAAGCAGAAAGGTGGAAGGAATATATAGAGAGTCTATACAAGGACAATGGACTTCAGGGCAATATTATGGAAATGGAGCAGGATGTAGAGGAAGATGAAATGGGAGATGTGATACTGCATGAAGAATTTGACAGAGGACTGAAAGACCTGAGTCAAAACAAGGCCCCAGGAGTAGACAACATTCCATTGGAACTACTGACGGCCTTAGGAGAGCAAGTCCTGACAAAACTCTACCACCTGGTGAGCAAGATGTATGAGACAAGTGAAATACCCTCAGACTTCAAGAAGAATATAATAATTCCAATCCTAATGAAAGGAGGTGTTGATAGATGTGAAAATTACTGAACTATCAGTTTAATAAGTCACGGTTGCAAAATACTAACACAAGTTCTTTACAGACGAATGGAAAAACTGGTAGAAGCCAACCTTTGGGAAGATCAATTAGGATTCCGTGGATATGTTGGAACACGTGACACAATACTCACCCTACGGCTTATCTTAGAATATAGATTAAGGAAAGGCAAACCTACATTTCTGGCATTTGGAGACTTACAGAAAGCTTTTGACAATGTTGACTGTAATACTGTCTTTCAGGTTCTGAAGGTGGCAGGGAGCAAAAGGCTATTTACAATTTGTACAGAAACCAGATTGCAGTTATAAGAGTCAAGGGGAGTGGTTGAGAAGGGAGTGAGACAGGGTTCTGGCCCATCCCCCATGTTATTCAATCTGTATTTTGAGCAATCAGTAAAGGAAACAAAAGAAAAATTTGGAGTAGGAATTATAATCCATGGAGAATAAATAAAAGCTTTGAGGTTTGCTGATGGCATTGTAATTCCCTCAGAGACAGCAAAGGACCTAGAAGAGCAACTGAATGGAATGGACAGTGTCTTGAAAGGAGAATATAAGATGAACAACACTAAAAGCAAAATGAGGTTAATGGAATGTAGTCAAATTAAATCAGGTGATGCTGAGGGTATTAGATTAGGAAATGAGATATTTAAAATAGTAAATGAGTTTTGTTATTTGGGGAGCAAAATAACTGAGGAGAGTTTGAGTAAAGAAGATATACTTGTGAAATGTAAATTGGCTATGACAAGGAAAATGTTTCTGACTAAGATAAATTTTTTAACATCTAGTACAAATTTGAATGTCAGAAAGTCGTTTCTGAAAGTATTTGTGTGAAGTATAGGCATGTATGGAAGTGAAACATGGACAATAAATAGTTTAGACAAGAAGAGAATACAAGCTTTCGAAATGTGGTGCTACAGAAGAATGCTGAAGATTAGATGGGTAGATCACATAACTAATGAGGAGGTACTGAATAGAATTGGGGAGAAGAGGAATTTGTGGCACAACTTGACTAGAACAAGGGATCGATTGGTAGGACACATTCTGAGGCATCAGTGGATCACAAATTTAGTATTGGAGGGAAGTGTGGAGGGTAAAAATCGTGGAGGGTGACCAAGAGATGAATACTCTAAGCAGATTCAGGAGGATGTAGGTTGCAGTAGGTACTGGGAGATGAAGAAGCTTGCACAGGATAGAGTAGGATGGAGAGCAGCACCAAACCAGTCTCAGGACTGAAGACCACAACAACAACATATCACATCACTGTGTCTATCCATGAAAATACTGCCCCATCTGAACATGCACAAACTATCTTTGTTCTTTATTTTGTGATAGTAATACAGTCATGGAAAAAACACTGGCAAAAATGTATAAAGTCAGGTATTTTTGCACAACAGTTGGTGTGTCCTATTATAACCGATCATCTGCTAATTGTAAAAAAAAATCTGACCATAGATGTTTGTTACAAAGTGAAATTGAGGCAAAGATACCACTAATGCTGCTTCATGCTTTGAGTGTTGAAAGTTACCGCAATGTGTTAAACAAAACATTCACTCTAAACATAAAAACAATAAAAAAAATTTCTGTAAAAGTACAAGCCAGTTGTACAAGAGGTCAATGAAAGACGAAAGTTGGTAAGCTATCAGAACCATTGCAAAAAGTCAAAAGTGTAGAATAGCACATAGGTGTAGATAGTAGATACAGGTATGAGTAGTAGCATTACATTAAAGTGAAGTAATTATATCGAAATCATATGAAAAGTATAGCACGCATTTAAAAATGTAGGTCACCACATAGATGTTTGTGGATGAATAGTAATCACAGCTCAAGTCATCTTGCTGGTATTAAACATCTTGTCTCATAAAGTACAGAAACACAATAAAGCTTTCGGATGTACTCATGCAAACATTACAGTCAATGTAAATGAAAAGATATTCATATAATGTAAATAACTGACAGATTTTAGACATTTAACATTAGACTTTCCCAACACA
This sequence comes from Schistocerca piceifrons, assembly GCF_021461385.2. Classification (NCBI taxonomy): domain Eukaryota; kingdom Metazoa; phylum Arthropoda; class Insecta; order Orthoptera; family Acrididae; genus Schistocerca; species Schistocerca piceifrons. The sequence goes on from NW_025728088.1 coordinate 3,085,821, forward strand.
TTAGTGGGTCAGATCCACGGATTAGGTGCTAGCGCAAGACAATGGAAGTCACAACAAAGTCACGTAACTAGTGTTATGCGTGACAAAGATCAAGCCCTGCAGGAGGCTCGAGAGGCTGAACAAACAGTAATAGCCTTTATGTCAGTACAACAGCAAACAGTAATAACCTTTATGTCAGTACAGGTAGTAAAACTTTGTAACCGTTTGGAGGAGAGATCCTTTCATGAGCTATAGTGTACACACACACACACACACACACACACACACACACACATTCTCCTCTCTGCAGGCTGGACACACAGTGTGAGTGAGTGTTCTCTAACTCACAGAAGGATGTTTTCCCAGAAGTAGCAAGATTTTCCTCCTCTTTTTGTGTGATCTGTTGAAAACTCAACACTCCTGGTATTTGGTGAGTGGCCTCATTTACTCCTAATTATAAACAAACAACAATTTTTTGACCAAAAATTAGTGCACAATATTTGCAGGAATTAACACAATATTCCAATCAGTTAATGTCTCTACACTTATGTTTGTCTGACTCAAACTTGTTGCAATATTTTTTACACTTATAGCACTGCACACAGTCAGTCGACAGCCCCAATATTTCAAACATATTGTTGTATTTAGGATACATGCCACAAGTAATCACCACAAGTACCGTTTTGACTGTTTGTATTCATATTTCATTAGGAAAGAAAAAGGAAAAGTATACATGACGGTTTCTTAATTCTTATTACAGACTTCTGAGGGTTGTGAAGGAGACTTAGATTCTTCATCCAAACTTTGTCTACTAAGTCTAGAAATTTGCTGTTTCAGTGTGAAATAAGTGTGAAGCTCAGACCACTTTGAAGTAACCTGCTTCACGGTACGCACACAGTGGAGATACGGGCACTCACCGTTGGGTCCTCTTCTGTGTGACAAAAATGTCCTCCTGAAAAGTAGTGTGTGGAGAAATCTGTGAAGAAACGCAGTCAACCATTCCAGTTGCAAAACGTACCAGTTTCTCACAGTCATTGTTGTGTTTGGAGGGAAATGGTAAGCAGTATCATAATCCCAGTAGACAGTGACGGCACTGCCCTCTCCTCGGTTTGTGTGTGTGTGGTGGAGTGGAAGGTTTGGAAGTGATCTGATATTAAAACTAAACTTATATCAAAATGGTACATTTCCACAGACAGTAACTCAAGTTTTGATGACGAAACTCTAAGTCCCCTTTACAACTGTAGAAGTGCCCGTAAGCTTTTCCTCCTGCAACCCTTGAAGACTGCAAGAGGACACAAATGAATTAATGACATTTAGCTGCTAGAGGGCTTTTATTTACATCAGTGGGAAAATTTGAAAATTTGTGCCAGACCAGGATTTGACCCGGGTCTCCTGCTCACTCGGCAAATGCTCTGACCACCGAGGCATCTGGACACGGTAGTCATTGCAGCTTCACGGACTACCGTATCACACCTCCTGTCAGACCTAGTTCTCAATTTACGGGTGTAATGAGCAGGGACACTATCTCAGTAGTGTGTGGATAAATGGAGAATTTGAGTCTAAAGGGAGGTGAGCCAGCATCTGTCTAGCAAGCAGGAGGTGCAGGTTCGGATCCCGGTCCAGCACAAACTTTTAATTTTCCCCACTGATGTAACTCGATGCCCACTAGCAGCTAAATGTCAGCAATTCCTTTGTGTCTCAATTCGTACTGGTTGCAGGATCAAAAAAGGTGTCTGTTCTCTTGGACATGTGAATTTTGCAGTAACTTTCATTTTCGTGTTGGAGAGGAAAAAGTACTGCGAGAACAGAAATTATAAGCCCTGCGGACGGGAGTTGACTGTTTAGACACGGGTTTCGTACCGTTCGGCCACAGTCGGTGAGGCTTTCCTCGTGAAATGTATCTCTGATAGTGGATGACATTTCACTGTGACAGGTACCGCAGCTGTATACATTTTAAGAAATCGTTATTTGCACAGTCTCATGTGTATGACATAAATGATTGAGGACTAGCTTTGATCAAATATAAGAGAAAGGGAAAAAAAATAAAAAAACTGTCCTGAGCGGGATACGGGTCCATTTGACCAAAATTTTCAGAGTAACTGCAGGCCATAACTCGACTATTGCGGACCTACAGCAGATTGGTATGAGTGCATGGAAATGTGTGTGATTTTAAACTGACTTGCCCCCAGATAGCTACCTGTTATGCTAAAGAGCGTAGTTACAAAACACAAAGGAAGGACTAGATAGGTTGAGGACAAAGGGCACTAGGAATGGGAAATGGCAGTTGGTAAGAAGGCAGCTAGGAGGAGTAGATATTCGGACAGTTGTCGTATAACAGATAGATTTTACCAACTGTCTGTGTTTAGTGGAGTGTCTCTTGCAGCCTCTTGTAACTGTAGGTGTAGGAAACATGCAGAAGTCCTCAGCAGTTAGAGAACCTGAGTCAGTTGCAAATTCTAGCAGCAGAACCTTCTTCTTCCTGTTAGATAATTCACACGGCTGAGGTATGAACCCGCAGTTGCAGGAAGTGTCGGGGGGAGAGTAACAGGTCACCGGCATTGTGAAGCCTAGTGCAGGATTGGCTCAGGTGACCGTTAATGTAGAGGAGTTACGTAGGAATTTTACAAAAGAGGATCACATCGTGATTGTGAGTGGCGCTGGGAATAGTATCGATAGGGTGAGGGAGTGTGATGCAGGCGGTGACCTGGTAGAGATAGCTACTCAAACTGGTGGCACTAACGTGCACTTCGTGCAACCGTTTCAGTGTCACGACTGGCCTCGTCGTAGTGTTGCCGTTAGGTGCGTTAACGTGGGGCTGGAGAAGGCACTGATGGAGGAGGACACAGACTCGACTGGCAGCACTGCCATGTGATCCATCAGTAGATCGGATGTCACTAGGCATGGTCTGCACCTCAATAGGTATGGAGAGGGGAGGCTGCCAAAGCTTATAGGTAACAGTGTAGTGGGTGGTGGTGGGATCACTCGTGGAAAAATTCCTGTAGTAATTGGTGTTAGAGCTGCATCTTTTTTAGATTGAAGTCAGCTGATAGGTGTTGTTGTTGTTGTGGTCTTCAGTCCTGAGACTGGTTTGATGCAGCTCTCCATGCTACACTATCCTGTGCAAGCTTCTTCATCTCCCAGTACTTACTGTAGCCTACATCCTTCTGAATCTGCTTAGTGTATTCATCTCTTGGTCTCCCTCTATGATTTTTACCCTCCATGCTACCCTCCAATACTAAATTAGTGATCCCTTGATGCCTCAGAACATGCCCTTCCAACCGATCCCTTCTTCTTGTTAAGTTGTGCCACAAGCTCCTCTTCTCCAGAATTCTGTTCAATACCTCCTCATTAGTTATGTGATCTACCCATCTAATCTTCAGCATTCTTCTGTAGCACCATATCTCGAAAGCTTCTATTCTCTTCTTGTCTAAACTATTTATAGTCCATGTTTCACTTCCATACATGGCTACACTCCATACAAATACTTTCAGAAACGACTTCCTGACACTTAAATCTATACTCGATGTTAACAAATTTCTCTTCTTCAGAAATACTTTCCTTGCCATTGCCAGTCTACATTTTATATCCTCTCTACTTCGACCATCATCAGTTATTTTGCTCCTCAAATAGCAAAATTCCTTTACTACTTTAAGTGTCTTATTTCCTAATCAAATACCCTCAGCATCACCCGACATAATTCTACTACATTCCATTATCCTCGTTTTGCTTTTGTTGATGTTCATCTTATAGCCACCTTTCAAGACACCATCCATTCCATTCAACTGCTCTTCCAAGTCCTTTGCTGTCTCTGACAGAATTACAATGTCATCGGTGAACCTCAAAGTTTTTATTTCTTTTCCGTGGATTTTAATACCTACTCCGAATTTTTCTTTTGTTTCCTTCACTGCTTGCTCAATATACAGATTGAATAAAGTTGGGAAGAGGCTACAACCCTGTCTCACTCCCTTCCCAACCACTGCTTCCCTTTCATGTCCCTCAACTCTTATAACTGCCATCTGGTTCCTGTGCAAATTGTAAATAGCCTTTCGCTCTCTGTATTTTAACCCTGCCACCTTCAGAATTTGAAAGGGAGTATTCCAGTCAACATTGTCAAAAGCTTTCTCTAAGTCTACAAATGGTAGAAACATAGGTTTGCCTTTCCTTAATCTATCTTCTAAGATAAGTCGTAACGTCATTATTGCCTCACGTGTTCCAACATTTCTACGGAACGGATGGGTTAAACAAAAGGTTTCAAATGGTAGGCATCCTTTTTTATTTAACTAAGGCATTTGATTGTGTTGTTCAAAGAATATTGCTGCAGAACTTGACCATTATGGAATACAGGGGGTAGCTCACAATTGGTTCACCTCTCATTTTAACAATACAGCAAAACATCATGATCCACAGTGTTGAGAATGTGTACAATGTGGGGTCTGAGGGGGGGGAGGGGGGGGGGGTGCACCAGTGATCAGTGCTGGGGCCACTCCTGTTCCTTATTTATATAAATGATATGCCTCCAAGTATTACAGGTGATTCTAAAATATTTCTGTTCACTGATGACACCAGCTTGGTAGTAAAAGATGTGTGCAACATTGGCTCTGTTTCAGATAATGCAATTCATGACATAAGTTCACAGCTTGTAGAAAAGAAACTAATGCTAAATTACAGTAAGACTCGGTCTTTACAGTATCTAACAGACAATTCAACAAAACCTGACATTTTAATTTCACTGAATGGGCATGTGATTATTTAAATTGAACAGATCAAATTTCTAGGTGTTTAGGTAGATAGTAAACTATTCAGGATCTTGTCTAAAGACTTAATGGTGCCATTTGTGCTATTTAAATGGTATCTGAAATAGGTGATAGTTTGATACAAAAAGTCATTTACTTTGCTTATTTTTATTTTCTTATGACATTTTGTATTATATTATGGGGGAACTCTTCCCATTCTCTAAGGGTATTTGTGGCTGAGAAACAGGCAGTTCGGGCAATAACTGAATCTATTGTCGACCCTTGTTCATTAGTCTGGACATTCTGAAATTGGCCTATAAATATATGTATTCTTTACTGTCATTTATTGTTAACAATATCAGCTTATTCCCAAGAATTAGCAGCTTTCACTCAGTTAATACTAGACAAAAGTCCAATCTCCATTTGGGTCGCACTTCGTTGGCTCTTGTGCAGAAAGGGGTGCATCCATTTTCAATAAGCTACCACAAGAATTCAAATGTCTTAGCAGTAATCCACACTCTTTCAAATAGAAACTGAAGAGCTTCCTCATGAGCCACTTGTCATGTTCTGTCAAGCAGTTCCTTGAAAAAATAAGCCGATTCCTGTGTTATATTGTTGATTTTGTTTACATAAACTTATGGCTTGTCTTTTTTGGGTTCATAAACATTTTATTTTATCTGTCAATACTTTTATGCTGTAATTTCATGTACTGACCAGTCCCATGACCTTAAAAGATTTGTTCCTCAATTTGGTCCTACAAAACTAGTTGCTTAAAATAAAAAAAATTAAAAAAAAAGTTCCTGAAGATTATGATTCCTGCTGACCAGTCAAATGTAGGCAAACTTTAAATTACTGCCTGTGGGTAGTTATGTTTGTTGCAAATTTTCTGTGGTGTCTACTGGGCGATGCACGACTGTGCTAATTATAGCATACTGTCATTAATTTATTAAGAGGGTAATTTATGTTGGAGAAATGGAACTACACTAAGATAGTAGACATGTAGTACCACAAGATTTGATGTTGTTAACAGTGAAATCTAAGGGCTAGCTAATGTGGAAAGACACTGAATTAACTGTTATTGTAACAAGTGGAGTAGCACCTTATTCTGACAAAAGCACACTGGTAGACACACACAGACTGATTCCCTTCCTGGAGGAGGTTTTGTATGCTCATTGCTGACTCTCCTTAATTTTGTGGCCATAGCTTATCATAAGTGCCCTTCTGACCTCTGATTATTCCGAAAATTTTGCTCAGTTTGATGTTGCTTATGCTGCTCTGGCATTATCTTCAGTTTTTTTGCCTCCCTGTTTATTGATCCTATTAATATCTGAGTGTTCACAGTTGGTGATGAGTCAGGTATATGTGAAACAAATTGAAATTCAGTCTTTGATATCTTTGAAGCTATTTTACTTACAATTCCCTTATTTTTAAGTATTCTGAAATTCTACCTGCACCAAATTGGCTAGTGTATTGTGACCTGTGACTTGGATATTTCCTAAAAACGCTTTTATCTTTGCATGGCGCTCAGTTAGAATATCAAAGTCGTCAAAACTGGTGAGCAGTTTGCAAGCAGGTCATTTAAATTTTGTCTCTCTCATTTTTTTCTCTAATAAAGACAAGATAATCTGACACAACTTTAACTATGTATTTAATTGTGTTTTAAAGGGGTCGAGGGCTGAAAAGATTGAGAAAGCTGGACATATGGTGTGGACCTGGCTTGGACAATGAGACAATAATTGCCATCAGCCGTGGGCTCCCTGCTTTGCGGAACTCTCTGTCTGTGATGCAAAGGTGCTCTCGGCTGCTGCCTTCTCTGAGATCTACCACCTGGAACAGCTTGAAATGTAAGCACTGCTACTGACTTTGTAGTGTAGTTCAAACAAAATAACTGGCTAGGTGATGAAACTGTAACTGGTGAAGGAGTTGAGAACTGTATGAGTAATTCATAAATGTGATGATTGGAAATGTGTTAAAAATCATAAGTGCAGCCATTAAATGAAAACACATTGGGGGACATTAAAATTGCAACAGTACACAACTGGAACATGAGGAACATCAAATTTGCTTGAAGGGTACTGAATGTTTGGATACGCAAACAACTGGCATTTCAGTGTAACCCCACAGAGTAAGTAGAAGTAAATCCACTACCTTCTGTATGTGAGAAAAGATTACACAGTGGATTTCACATTCAGAAATCACATTAGATGTTGTTCGTGAAAAGGTTGCATTATACCTCGTGTAAGATGGAGAAATGTCTGTCGGCACATGTCAGGATATGAGAGCAGCACAGTTGTGGCCTGTAGAGACTGTTGTTTATCAATGAATGATGTTACTGCTTACATCAGTCGAGATCCGACAACTCTACTGCAAATATGGAACCGATGTATACTTGCACCAAGAATGATCAAAAGTACTGTTTGTTAACAAAACCAAAACTCAATTATAATGTCCTCGGACAAATATCCACACGACTATATGCACATGTCAAAGAAAGTTTTGCATCACCCTGGTTCCCAGAACTCTTGAAGATAGACATTGACTGTGGATATTGTATCACAGACACAGTCCCTTTGACTGTTGAGAGATGTCACTAAACCTGCCCAAAGGTGTAAACAATCCTGCATGAGCAGCACATATTAGATGCGAGGGGGTCCGATAGCCAATCAGTTCCAGTCATCTACCAGGAAGTAAAAGGTACACGGCTTGTGTTGTCTGTATTTCAATCGTGCCTAGACAGTCATGGTCGCAGTTTGATCACATCCCCAGTGTTACTTTGTGCCAGGAAGGGCTTTCAACAAGGGAAGTGTCCAGGCATCACGGATTGAACCAAAGGGATGTTGTTCAGATGTGGACAAGATACAGAGAGACAGGATCTGTCGATGACATGCCTTGCTCAGGCCGTCCAGTGGATGACCGCTATCTACGGATTAAGCCTCACAGGAACCCTGATAGCACTGCCACCGTGTTGAATAATGCTTTTCGTGCAGCCACAGGACGTCATTTTGTGACTCAACTGCACGCAGTAGTCTGCATGATGTGCAACTTCACTCCTGATGCCCGTGGTGAGGTCCATCTTTGCAACCGTGACACCATGCAGAGTGGTACAGATGGGCCCAACAACATGCCGAATGTACAGCAGTCCGGACCACTACGTCTGAAGGTCTCGCTGTATGGTGGTACAACGTGCAATGTGTGGTTTTCACGAGCAATAAACATCATTTCCGCCCTTTTTATGTTGATCTCTATTCCAATTTTCTGTCTTGGAACCGAAGTGATGCAAAACTCTTTTTTGATGTGTGTATAACAGAAATGTCTCTGCTGTGGACATCGTGTGTTATGTTCCTACACGATGAATCCTAGAGTTGCAGTAGGAGGCGGCGTGAAGTGTGGGGACGTTGTTGTTGCTGCTGGCATGCAACAGCTGATGTGCTGCCGGTGAAGATCGGGACAAACTGGGCTGAGTTGCCAGCGTGGAGTGCTGAGATGGAACTGCCAGTACTGCCGAATGGTGGCATTGCATCTGATCTGCTGGTACTGTCCACTCCATAGCATGTAAATGACTTTGTATGGTTTTGTAATGGCTTAAATAGTCGGAGCAGACGAGTATTTGCATGGCGCTGCAAGGCAGCGTGACTAGGCGTAGCGAAATAGTGTTGTGCTGATAGTGTTCTCTGCTGTAACAGGCAGACTTACAAAAGAACATTCCAAAATCAAGATAGGAGACGAGGTACTGGCAGAAGTAAAGCTTTGAGGACGGGGCGTGAGTCGTGCTTGGGTAGCTCAGGTGGTAGAGCACTTGCCCACGAAAGGCAAAGGTCCCGAGTTCGAGTCTCAGTCTGGCACCCAGTTTTAATCTGCCAGGAAGTTTCATATCAGCGCACACTCCACTGAAGAGTGAAAATCTCACACTGGAAACATTCCCCAGGCTGTGGCTAAGCCATGTCTCCACAATATCCTTTCTTTCAGGAGTGCTAGCTCTGTAAGGTTTGCAGGAGAACTTCTGTAAAGTTTGGAAGGTGGAAGACGAGGTACTGCCAGAAGTAAAGCTGTGAGGACGGGGTGTGAGTCGTGCTTGGGTAGCTCAGTCGGTAGAGCACTTGCCCGCGAAAGGCTAAGGTCCTGAGTTCGAGTCTCGGTCTGGCACATAGTTTTAATCTGCCAGGAAGTTTCAACATTCCCAAATGTCAATAAACGATCTCGATGAAACTTGGCGGGTGTGTTGAGGGGCCAAATAGTACAGTATATATTTTTTTGTTGGTACCTAATTTCACTATTAAGGGATAAAACACACCCTGAAAGACAATTTGGCAGTTTAGGTTTAGAAGGAATATCTTCAAGACAATATATAAAAAATGTTTTTCGTATGAAAGGTCATGTGTAATTAATATTCTTGAAAACTGTGTAATCAGCTTCTGTAATAATTTGAAATTTTGCAAAATGCTGCCTACTGCAGTTCTATTGTGTTGTTTCTCAGGTGGAGACTGACATCATAATCATTCAGCAGATGTAAATCAGAAAGTCTTCTCACAAAAACTTCCAACATCGCCAACGGTATACTTCCCACAGCTGTACCTGTGCTGTCGATCCCTTTGGTATCACTAGGTGAGGGTGAACGAGTTCTTTGTCTTCAGGTACGATGCTCTATATGGTTCTTTCACACTGACCACTGCAATAATCTAACAACAATACAGATATTCTCCCTCACTGGGAAAGAAAACAGCTTTCAAATATCTTTCGACTTGGTCGGGTGTTTGTTTGGTGACATTTTGATGGTATGACAAGGACATTTGTGGCTTCAAAAAGAAATTCTCAAGTTCTCGGACCAAACTCACCATTGTTTTCTCTTACAACTATGAAAAGGCAGCTGGTCAATGTGATAAAACCATTTAGAGCATTGTACATGAGGAGAAGGAACTTGTTCTTAAGGCGATCCCAATAGGCTCGATGGCACAGGTACAGCCGTGGGACGTATACAGCTTTTGATTTTGGAAGTGGTGTCAATCTTCACTTGTGAAATAATGAAATCGAGCTGCAGTCACTAGCACTAAACAACCAATTCTCTTCACCAAGACTTATAGATATATTGAAATATGCCTGATCCACAACAGAATATTTTGAGTACCATCTGTGACAATTTGGAATCCTGCTGAATTTTGTTTTATATTGTCTTCTCTGTTGCGTATATTACATGAAGAAATTTCATTCATTTTATGTGCAAGCTGTAAGAAAACATGTTTCAAGAATTTCTTTACAAATTATCATCGTCATTATTTTCTACAATAATAAGTAGTTACTTATTATTTTCAATTAACAAAATACACACATGTGAAATGCTAAACGAAGAAAGAAAAGGAACAAGAATGTAAAATAACAACTGAAGAAATAAAAAAAAAAATAAGTGAAATTAATAATTTGAATTGTAATGAAAGTTTATATATCTTACAAAGTAAAATCCAGGATGGAATGTAACAATACCAGAGAAGGAAAGTTGCGGAGATGAAGAGTCGCGATTGGCACAGTAAAGAGATTCACACCATCATAGCTTTTGGCCATGAAGGCCTTTGTCAGCAGTAGACACACATACACATACACACACGCACACAAACACTCACACAAACACAACTTGCACACACGTCTGCAGTCTCAGAGAGCTGAAACTACACTTTTACATATCTTAATCTACGTTGAAAATACTCTGACAGCACACATTGTGTACAGCTTCTTTTCAAAAAATTGTATTTCAGAAACCAGCTTTATTGCATAGGGAAGCTTGAAAGCTTCTTTAATTTACGTTATACAAAAATTTTCATTTCTCGAAATTAATTTGATTTGATTTATTATTGGTCCAGTTTTATCTTACATCACAAATTGTGCAATTAATATTGGACAGGTCAAAGATAAGTTACAATAATACATAGTATTAGCAAAATAGTAGGCAAATTAAAAATAAGTACTTATTACAATTAATTTTGTTACATATTTAGAAATTCTCTGGCAGAATAGAAACAGTGCTTTATTAGAAATGCCTATAGTTTAGCTTTAAATATTGGATGAGTAGCATTTTTTATTTCCTCTGGTATCTTATTGTGTAGTATTACACCAATGTTAATTATGCTCCTCTGATAGGTGGTTGTTCTGTGATATTTTTGATGTATATATGATTTCCCTCTGGTTCTATGGTTGTGTACATTTTTGTTCTGCAGCAGTTTATCTTTTTCGCTATGGACTACCACCTGAAAACAGGCAGTTTCATAAATGAATAAACTTGGAACATTTAGAACACCAAGCTCTGTAAAATGGGGTTTACAGGACTCCATCTTTTTAAGGCCACAAATTATTCTTAAAGCTCTTTTTTGCATTCTAAAAAGCTTTACACTGTGAGTTGAGTATCCCCAGAAAATGATCCCATATCTGATTAGTGAGCGGAACTGTGCATAGTATCCCTGCAGTACTGTTGTTTTGCTTGTTGTAGCCTTTAAAATTCTTAGGCCATAGCATACAGATGATAGATTTCTACACAAGTTATTTATATGTGTGTCCCACTTTAAGTCTTGCTGAACCCTAAGACCCAAGAATTTTTTGACACTTACATTTTCTAGGGGATCATTTTTTAATTGGGCTTGAATAGACATTTGATTACTTCGAGGAATTAAATGAAAATCGACACACACAGTTTTTTCAGTATTTATAATGAGTTTGTTTTTTTGTGAACAACTCAGAAAGTCTTTTCATAGAACTTTCTGCTGTGGACCGCAAAGTTTCTGGACTGGATCCAGTGAGCAATATGCTGGTGTCATCGGCAAACAGGATAGTTTTTGTGGAACTCATATATTCGACTAAGTCATCCACATAAATCGAGAAGAGTAGTGCCCTAAGATTGAGCCCTGTGGTACACCATATTTTATTGGTAATTCGCTAGATAGAAAGGAGTTCTTTCTTGTTTTATTCATTTTGTTGAATTCATACTGAAGTGATACTTTCTACCTGTAGTTTTTTAGGTATGGACACAACCAGCTATGTGCTATACCTCTTACTCCTCGTCTTTCTAATTTTTCAAGCAGAATGTTATGGTCCAGGATGTCAAAGGCTTTTGATAGATCTAGAAAAATACCTGCAGCTAATTTATGTTGATCAAGGGATTTTAAAATGCAATCCAAGAATTCGAAAATTGCTGTCTGTGTAGATTTAGACTTTCTAAAACCATGTTGTTGTATTTTAAGAGGTGCATATTTATTTATAAAACTTAAAAGTCTGTCATAGAAGAGTTTTTCTAGAATTTTTGAGAAGGAACTTAACTGTGACACGAGTCGGTAGTTCGATATTTTATCAGAAGAACCTTTTTTAGCAGTGGTGAAACTTTTACTATTTTAAAAATACCTGGAAATACACTAGTTTTTAAAGAGAGGTTGAAAATTTTTGCCAAGGGGTTTGCTATGTTGTGAGCACATGCTTTTAATATGAAATCAGGTACTTTATCATGACCACTTGGCGTTTTATTGCTTAATGATTTAATTTTGCTTATAATTTCATTGGGGTTCATTTCATAAACATACGTAGAAGCAGCCGAGATCACTGACTTGCCGGAGAAACTTGGGACCGGTCCTTGACAGTTTACTTGAATCAGGTCTGCAGCTAGTGAAGTGAAGTATTCATTGAATTTTTCCACAACTGAATATGTGTCTGTGACTTTTGAGCCTTCTAGTGTTAGTGATACATTCTTTTTCTTTGGCGCTGAACTACAACTTTCTTTCTTTGTAACTCTCCACGGGGATCTCATTTTGTTAGATGAGTTTCTTATCAAATTGTCATTCCACATAATTTTTGCCTCTTTGACTACTATACCATAGATTCTTTTGTAGGCTTTTGAATAATCTGCGAATTCTTGGCTTACTCTATATTTCTTACAACAGTAGTGCAGAAATCTGTTTCTCTCACTGGAAATTTTTATGCCTTTAGGTACCTGTTGCTTATTATTCTAAGGTTTTACTGTTTTTGCTACTTTTGGAAACGCTACATTAAAATAGAAAGATGCTCTGAAAACTCATGTACATGCTATTAACATTTATTGAGTGGCGATGCTTTCCCAGTTTTCCTTCGTTCTAAACATAATAAGCCAAATTACCTTTCGGGGCATGTATCACCCTTTAAAAGTGAAACTGGGCACAGACAAAAAAATATGAATCACACTATTTTTCCCCTCTACACACCCACATAGTTTCATCAAGGTTGTTTATTGACACTTGGGATTGTTCTCGGGACATTCACCCAGCAGCAGTAACCGGTGTGACCATTTCCACTGGCAACATGTAGCCAATCAGGTTTACAGAACGTGGTATCCAACGCAAAACTTCTATTTCTTTGCACCCACACTGTGAGTATAATTGTAAAAAGGGAGAATAATCGGAGAAAGGAATATAGGTGGTTGGTACATAACTTCTCTGTAAACGGTTTAGTTATGGAGGTTACAGTTAAGTGATGAGTGACCTAAAAATTTTTTTCGTATGTCTGAGACGGACTTCCAGATGTTACTAAATATGAAAGCTCAGTACGACATACTGAGGGTTACAAATTTTTGAGAAGTTGTAACCCCTGCTGAATATCTTTCTGTTAGATTACACTTTTAGCTACTGAATATTCGTACAGCTCTTTAATGTACATGCATAGCATTTCAATATCTAAAATTAGTGAAATAGACCCGAAAGTGTTGGTTTGTTTACATCCTGCAGGAATAGCAGTGAGTCATAGGCATGCCACTTCAATACGTTCAGCTCTTTTCTGCCTGATCTTCAAGAAGGGACATCTGCTAAATTCACGGAGCAATTGTGACCTCAGATTGTGAATTCTGCTGTCCAATTCTTTATCCAAAATACCAAATGGAGGTGCGAGTTGGCGAACTGCATCACGTTTGGCAATGTGGTTTTTGTAATCAGAGAATGTAGAATCCTACAATGAATGTCTTTCACGAAATTCTTCAATTAGTTTAATCATATTATTTTTTGTCCAGTCTATCTTCACACACTGCTACCAGCTGATCGCCTGCACCCGAGACGTAACACGGGGAGCCTGCCTATGAACTGTGCAGGGATTTGTGCTGCGTTTTCAGTGAGCGAACGGATACGGGCATGCTTGCCAGGATAGAGTATTTCTTGGAATTCTAGCACTGATGTTTCAGGCACACGTTTAAGCGACAAATCTACTTGCTGAAGCTATTGTAGTGTGCCCTTCTCCTCGGGGTTCTGCCGTGAAAAATATAAAATAAAAAATCTGATTGGGTTTGGAATCTTGGTGGTTTCAGTTACGGATAAGGCGGACTTCGTATTATTGATTGAGATCGTGCTGTAATTTGACCGTGCATGGCAGACTGGGTCGGTAACACTACAAAAAGCGACTGTACGGAAATAGCATCAGAAACTAATTGAAATTTACCTTATAATCTTGTTAGACACCCAGTATTAATTACAATGTAGTCATCATGGCTGTCCTCCTAATTTCACTTGTAGGACGACCTGTCTTTCACTTTTCTCCGTCTGTTGAAAACTTCTTCAAGTTGCCACTGTCATGATCAGTTTACAAATTTGATGATAACCCCCTCGAATCACTTTTGAAACAACCTCACTTTGTAATGTAATTTTAATTTCCACCCAAAAGCACATTTAACACATCGCCGAAAAATACACGTCTTTCGTATCAAGACAAGAGAGAGAGTCCTCAATTAGTTCTTAAAAACAAAAACCTACGCAAAACTAAAAAGACGAACAAAATTATTTATAAAAATCGGTCGCTGGCGCAGCGCTCTTCTGCGTGTGCGATCGTAAATTATATCTTTGTATTAGCGGAGGCGCGGAAGTCAAAGTACCATTACAATGCCTCCTCTACTGACACGCTCCGCAAGCGAGCGTGGCAGTATAGAAAATTTACATATATACATATATATGAGAAAATAAGAAATTTACATATTACAAAAAATATTTCTGAGCACAATGCTCTTTGCATATCAGTCTTTGTATACAGTCTTTTTGGTGTGTATCTTCTTTAGGAGTCGTAACATTAATGTCTTTGAATTGCAGCATATTATCGTTGCTTAGCACAGCGTTTGAATTCAGTTCACATGATTCGTGTTTACAATGGAATTAATTCGAACAATAAATGTTTCTATTATATTGCTCCAATGTCTTTAAACGTAGTATCAGATTCTGAGTGTGTGTGTACTGCCTGGATCTCTTGCGTGTGACTTGAAGAAAATCCAAAGTTTGTTCAATGTGTCAACACGAAATTGTGATCTCCAGCAGTCAAATTTTGGTGGCGTCTACCGGGGTATAAATGGTCAATGAGGGCATAGGAAACACCTCACTGCCTAAGACAGGTGATGAGCTTGTCTTTTACACCAACCTGAAGACCTGCCGGCTTCCACTACACCATACACTTCAAGGTATATTGACACTACGTAAATATTGCTTGACCAGTGTTCCATCACGTTGGTTTCTTCTTTGCATTTTCAGTTCCATTTATATGAATCATGTGCTACATGCACAAGTCCTTTGCAGCTCATTAACATCTACTTAAAATACATTTCTTGATATAGTAAGTACATAAATATACAAATATTTACAATTAATCATTACATGAGATAGTTACATTGTTGTCATATAGCACATATACAGAATTAAATGAAAAATATAGTAAATTTTTACGTTACATTCAATATCATTGTGCTGACATGTGAATTACATTACATTCAGATTGAAATATACATTTTATTTATTTTATTTGTTAGCTCATTCTTTTTTTCTTTTTTTTCCTTTTTTTTCCCTTTCGTTACACTTGCAACATTTGAAGATAATTGTGGCAACTCGCTAGAATATTCAACTTAAAATTCATCTTGCCTCCTGGAATAAAATTTACACATATTTCAAGCTTCAAGACAGCCCTCTGTAGGAGGATAGGTTCATGGGATGATTGCTAACTACTTCATAAATACTAGTAAAGTCATCTCCTACAGTGGACTACACAAAATAAAATATGATAAATAAAATACATGTAAAAGTTCCTATACCTAATACTGTTTCTAAGTGTGGTATCCCCACTATTGCTGTTTCTAAGAGTGGTATTCCTCTATTACCATTTCTAAGAGCGGTGCCCCTCTAAATATCTTAGGATCCTAAAAGTATGTACATCAGTGTGGTAAGTGTGTGTGTATATATATATATATATATACTCACTCATGTTCCTATAAAGTTTGTGTAGTTCATCTCCTTCCTTTCATGAGTATCAACCAATATAAATAAATGTTTTACTTAATAAATAAATAAATCTTCTTAGATAATTGCTGCTGCGTTCCATGCTGTATATCCATTCTGTATTTACCTTGTGGTACCTGTAAAATTCTATTCATAAATAAATATGTGTGTATGTCTCTCCATACTGTCAGATAATCACGAATTATATAATGTCAAATATTTCATCAACATGTAGAAATTTTTCTAAGGGAGGGATGAGAGTATGAGCCGCAACACAGGACTGACGTTTTGTTTTCTCCTTATTCTCCTTTCTATTTAATGGTGCATTAGTTCAGTTCAGTAGATGAGCTTTAATTATGTCATTAGATGACTGCTAAATATGTTCTCTTAAATAATTCTTCCAATCTGAAGTGTCAAGCCTACATAACTCCAAAAATTTCATTACAAGTTCCCATTAGATTAGTGTTAAAGTGTTATAGATTTAAATCTACTGGTATATTTCCAACAGTGGCTGCTGTAAATAATTCTTTCCACATAAATCTATACTTTCACCTTTAGTTATAAGAATATATAAGACATCACATAAGTTATTATCTCAGGCATACCAATCTTTCAATAAATAGTATTCTTTCCACTACTTTCATTCTGTATTCCATGAGTACATGTGATATAGCGTTCAAATCTAGTTTCTCCCCGCTCAACATATTCTCAATTACTCATAACATTCTCACCTATCCATTATTCATTCTTCACAAAATAACATATATTTATTCCTCAGCATTATATATATATATATATATATATGTTGTTGTTGTGGTCTTCAGTCCTGAGACTGGTTTGATGCAGCTCTCCATGCTACTCTATCCTGTGCAAGCTTTTTCATCTCCCAGTACCTACTGCAACCTACATCCTTCTGAATCTGCTTAGTGTATTCATCTCTTGGTCTCCCTCTACGATTTTTACCCTCCACGCTGCCCTCCAATACTAAATTGGTGATCCCTTGATGCCTCAGAACATGTCCTACCAACCGATCCCTTCTTCTGGTCAAGTTGTGCCACAAACTTCTCTTCTCCCCAATCCTATTCAATACTTCCTCATTAGTTATGTGATCTACCCATCTAATCTTCAGCATTCTTCTATAGCACCACATTTCGAAAGCTTCTATTCTCTTCTTGTCCAAACTATTTATCGTCCATGTTTCACTTCCATACATGGCTACACTCCATACGAATACTTTCGGAAATGACTTCCTGACACTTAAATCAATACTGGATGTTAACAAATTTCTCTTCTTCAGGAACGCTTTCTTTGCCATTGCCAGCCTACATTTTATATCCTCTCTACTTCGACCATCATCAGTTATTTTGCTCCCCAAATAGCAAAACTCCTTAACTACTTTAAGTGCCTCATTTCCTAATCTAATTCCCTCAGCATCACCCGACTTGATTAGACTACATTCCATTATCCTCGTTTTGCTTTTGTTGATGTTCATCTTATATCCTCCTTTCAAGACACTGTCCATTCCATTCAACTGCTCTTCCAAGTCCTTTGCTGTCTCTGACAGAATTACAATGTCATCGGCGAACCTCAAAGTTTTTATTTCTTCTCCATGAATATTAATACCTACTCCGAATTTTTCTTTTGTTTCCTTTACTGCTTGCTCAATATACAGATTGAACAACATCGGGGAGAGGCTACAACCCTGTCTTACTCCCTTCCCAACCACTGCTTCCCTTTCATGTCCCTCGACTCTTATAACTGCCATCTGGTTTCTGTACAAATTGTAAATAGCCTTTCGCTCCCTGTATTTTACCCCTGCCACCTTTAGAATTTGAAAGAGAGTATTCCAGTCAACATTGTCAAAAGCTTTCTCTAAGTCTACAAATGCTAGAAACGTAGGTTTGCCTTTCCTTAATCTTTCTTCTAAGATAAGTCGTAAGGTCAGTATTGCCTCACGTGTTCCAGTGTTTCTACGGAATCCAAACTGATCTTCCCCGAGGTTGGCTTCTACTAGTTTTTCCATTCGTCTGTAAAGAATTCGTGTTAGTATTTTGCAGCTGTGACTTATTAAGCTGATAGTTCGGTAATTTTCACATCTGTCAACACCTGCTTTCTTTGGGATTGGAATTATTATATTCTTCTTCAAGTCTGAGGGTATTTCGCCTGTTTCATACATCTTGCTCACCAGCTGGTAGAGTTTTGTCAGGACTGCCTCTCCCACGGCCGTCAGTAGTTCCAATGGAATATTGTCTACTCCGGGGGCCTTGTTTCGACTCAGGTCTTTCAGTGCTCTGTCAAACTCTTCACGCAGTATCGTATCTCCCATTTCATCTTCATCTACATCCTCTTCCATTTCCATAATATTGTCCTCAAGTACATCGCCCTTGTATAGACCCTCTATATACTCCTTCCACCTTTCTGCTTTCCCTTCTTTGCTTAGAACTGGGTTTCCATCCGAGCTCTTGATATTCATACAAGTCGTTCTCTTATCTCCAAAGGTCTCTTTAATTTTCCTGTAGGCAGTATCTATCTTACCCCTAGTGAGATACGCCTCTACATCCTTACATTTGTCCTCTAGCCATCCCTGCTTAGCCATTTTGCACTTCCTGACGATCTCATTTTTGAGACATTTGTATTCCTTTTTGCCTGCTTCATTTACTGCATTTTTATATTTTTTCCTTTCATCAATTAAATTCAATATTTCTTCTGTTACCCAAGGATTTCTACTAGCCCTCGTCTTTTTACCTACTTGATCCTCTGCTGCCTTCACTACTTCATCCCTCAAAGCTACCCATTCTTCTTCTACTGTATTTATTTCCCCCATTCCTGTCAATTGCTCCCTTATGCTCTCCCTGAATCTCTGTACAACCTCTGGTTCTTTTAGTTTATCCAGGTCCCATCTCCTTAAATTCCCACCTTTTTGCAGTTTCTTCAGTTTTAATCTACAGGTCATAACCAATAGATTGTGGTCAGAGTCCACATCTGCCCCTGGAAATGTCTTACAATTTAAAACCTGGTTCCTAAATCTCTGTCTTACCATTATATAATCTATCTGATACCTTTTAGTATCTCCAGGGTTCTTCCATGTATACAACCTTCTTTCATGATTCTTAAACCAAGTGTTAGTTATGATTATGTTGTGCTCTGTGCAAAATTCGACCAGGCGGCTTCCTCTTTCATTTCTGTCCCCCAATCCATATTCACCTACTATGTTTCCTTCTCTCCCTTTTCCTACACTCGAATTCCAGTCACCCATGACTATTAAATTTTCGTCTCCCTTCACAATCTGAATAATTTCTTTTATTTCATCATACATTTCTTCAATTTCTTCGTCATCTGCAGAGCTAGTTGGCATATAAACTTGTACTACTGTAGTAGGTGTGGGCTTCGTATCTATCTTGGCCACAATAATGCGTTCACTATGCTGTTTGTAGTAGCTTACCCGCATTCCTATTTTCCTATTCATTATTAAACCTACTCCTGCATTACCCCTATTTGATTTTGTGTTTATAACCCTGTAGTCACCTGACCAGAAGTCTTGTTCCTCCTGCCACCGAACTTCACTAATTCCCACTATATCTAACTTCAACCTATCCATTTCCCTTTTTAAATTTTCTAACCTACCTGCCCGATTAAGGGATCTGACATTCCACGTTCCGATCCGTAGAACGCCAGTTTTCTTTCTCCTGATAACGACATCCTCTTGAGTAGTCCCCGCCCGGAGATCCGAATGGGGGACTATTTTACCTCCGGAATATTTTACCCAAGAGGACGCCATCATCATGTAATCATACAGTAAAGCTGCATGCCCTCGGGAAAAATTACGGCTGTAGTTTCCCCTTGCTTTCAGCCGTTCGCAGTACCAGCACAGCAAGGCCGTTTTGGTTATTGTTACAAGGCCAGATCAGTCAATCATCCAGACTGTTGCCCTTGCAACTACTGAAAAGGCTGCTGCCCCTCTTCAGGAACCACACGTTTGTCTGGCCTCTCAACAGATACCCCTCCGTTGTGGTTGCACCTACGGTACGGCCATCTGTATCGCTGAGGCACGCAAGCCTCCCCCACCAACGGCAAGGTCCATGGTTCATGGGGGGGGAGATATATATATATATATATATATATATATATATATATATATATATATATATATATATATATATATATATATATATATATATATATATATATATATATATATTTTTTCCTCTTATTCATCATCATTTCCTTTTTTTACTTCAACAATAATAATAATAATACCCTTTTCTCATCTTATATTCCATTTACCTCTCTCCATATTACTATTTATCCTCTTACTAAACTAAAATTACATTCACTCATCTCATTCAGTCACTCACATCACTCATATCAACATTACTATTATCACATGCCTCCTAAAGAAAATAATTCTGTTCAGTTCTCTGCCTCCTCTAATGTGTATATGCCTCAATAGCAACTCCTCTTATAACAAAATATCTTATTAGCTATTGGATGGTTCACATTGCTTTCTAGACTTACCTGCATTCATTGGATTGTAAGTATCTGTATAACTTAAATGTAGGCTCATCATAACTGTATATCATATTAATTATCTTCTTCTCATTAGCTAACATTTTACTGTATGTATTTTTTCAAATGTCTGTGTGGATGTAGACCTCTGGGTTTATGTGTTAATGGATATTCTAATGAATAACAGCCAGGGTGTGGAATATTTGCAATTCGGTATGGTCCAGAGTATAAGATCTGCCATTTCCTGTTTAAATGTTTCAGTTTTGTGGGTTTAGGATGTGTTCTTAGTAAAACTAACTGATCAACTTGAAATGTTTGTGCTTTCCTGACACCTCTGTCATATTTCTGCTTTCTTTCCTTAGCTTTGTCACATAATGTTGTGTAAGCTTGTCTTACCTTTTCTTCTACACTAACATGATTTGTTGTTGCTGTAAATTTAGGTAGAGGGTCTGTCCATTAATTTCTTTCTGTTTTATCCATAATTAATTCAGTTGGTGTGTATCCAGTAGAAATGTGAGTTAAATTGTTCACTATTTGTTCAAATGGTGCTAGGTATTCTACTCATTTTGTGTGCTTCTCTGGTGTCCGTGTTCTCATAAACTGTCCAAGTTCTCAAAATGTTCTTTCTACTGGGTTTCCTGCTGCGTGAAATCTTGAAATTAAAATATGTTTAACATTCTGTTCTTCAATAAAAGTCTTCCATTTTAAACTGGTAAAATATGCTGCTTTATCCGTGATCATAACTTCAGGTTTTCCTATTCTTACAAAATAATCTGTTAATAGACGTCTGGTAATAGCAGTGGTAGAAACTGAACATAAAGCATATAATTTTAAATACTTTGTGAAAACATCTAACACAGCAAGGATGTATTTTATTCCTCCACGTGCATGTGGATAGGGTCCTGCAATATCTAAAGAAATTAGCTGTAATGGCCTCTTAGGTATGATTTGGGTGCAATTCATTCATGCTTGTGCGATTAGAATATTTGGCTTTCTGACATATGATGCATTTCCTAATATTACTCAATACTCTTCGCCTTAAATTTGGAAAATAGCAATATTGTATAATCTTATCTGTACATTTCGTTACACCATAGTGTCCCCAAGTTCTGTGTGTAAATAAAATATAATCATCAACATGAGCTTCAGGTAAGCAAACACACCAATGCTGTGATTCAGGGTTTCGTCGGTGAAATAATACTTCTTTGTGTAATGTGTAATATTTTTCAAGATGTGGGTCTGTTCCTGCACGTAATTTATTCTTTATCTGGATCCACCTGGTATCATTGTCCTGCAATATGGCTAACTTCCTGCACATGTTTTTGTAGTAAGGTGCAAATGTGCCGTCATACATGAGTAAAATTTTGAAATCTGATGTTTGTTCTGTCACATCTGAAAATTCTTTTAGGCCTTGTGGCAAACAAGATAGAGCATCGGCTATAATGTTGGATTCTCCTTTTATATATATAATATCAAAATCATATTCTTGTAGTGATGCACACCAGCGTGCAAGACGTGAATGTAATAACTTGCATGATAGCAGGAAAGAAAGAGCTTGATGATCAGTATAAAGCTTAGTACGTTTTCCCCATAGAAAGTAGCGAAACTTGCGAAATGCCCATACTATGGCAAGTGTTTCGCGCTCAGTCACTGAATATGACTTTTCGCATTCAGTGAGCGTGGGGCTAGCAAAACTTATAGGTTTGATGACTGTTTGTTCATCTTCTACATGAATTTGGAATAAAAATGCTCCGAGCCCATAGGAACTTGCATCTGTTACTAGGCAAAAGTCTGACATCATGTCAGGATGACATAACAACGGTGCATTAACTAAAGCATTCTTAATCGCTTCAAAATCTGTCTGACAGAACTCTGTCCATTTCCAAATATTATTTCTTTTGAGTAAAGATAGAAGACGTGGACTGTTAAGAAGGTGGTAGGGTACAAATTTCCTGAAGGATGAAGATGGACCAAGAAAGGCTTTGAGTTGTTTACAATTCTGTGGGGATGGAAAATTCTTTATTGCATCAATTTTTCTTGAGTCTGGATAAATGCCTTCAGTTGATATGATGTGACCAAGGAATTTGATTTCTCTCCTCCCTAATTTCGTCTTTGATAAATTGATAGTGACACCTGCGTCAGAAAATTTAATCAGAAGTTGCTTCAAAAGATTTACATGTTCTTCCCAAGTAGTGGTGGCAATGACAATGTCGTCAACATAAACTGTGATTTGCGATAACTATTGTGGTCCAAGAACAGCATCTAAGGCTTCAATAAATACTCCAGCACTCACTCGTAGACCAAAGGGTAGAACACAAAATTGATAACTACGTCCCTCATTTACGACTGCTTTTATGGAGGTTCACCTGCCAAAATGATGAGCGGAGGTCGATATTGGTTAAATACTGTACATTATGAAATTTTAAAAGTTGTTCTTCCAAATTTATAGGTCGTGTGTTGATTGGGATTATAACTTTGTTAATTTCTCGTGTGTCCAGCACTAACCTTACACTACCATCCTCTTTATTAACTGCTAGTATCGGACTGCAATATGGTGAATGTGACCTTTCAATGATACCCCAAGCTTGCATTTTTTCAATCTTTTTCAAAACTGCGGGTTTCTTTGACCAAGGAATATTATAATATGTTCTACAGTATGTTTTGTGTGGTTTAACATCCATCTCATAAGTATAGCCTCTAATAATTCCAGGTTTCTCCACAAATACCTCAGCAAATTGCTGCAAAACTTCAAGTAATTCAAGTTGTTGTTCCTTCGTAAGATATTCAGATTCTGTGCATTTCTCATATAAATCATTAGGTTTAATTCCCTGAGATACAGCTTCATTAAAAGTTAAATCACATATGTTTGTTGCTGTTGGATACATAAAATGTAACTGTTCAAATTTACCTTGTTTACTGTTTAAGTTTTTACCCTGTGTTAACTCTATTGTCAGTTGTTGTTGGTTTACGGTTAAATGACATTTCCCTTTTCCTAAATCTATGATTGCTTGATATTCATTCAAAAAGTCAATTCCTAATATGCAATGCATAACTAATTTGTCTACTTCCAGAAAACTGTAATTGAGTAATTGAGTGGTATATTTGAAAATGTGAAGTTAATTAGCACTTGAAATTTCACATTCTTTGATTAGTTACCGGTGGCACTTATAATGTGACAACTCTGTACTGGCAATGTTTGTATGTTTATTATTTGTTTGAGTTCATTATATAAGGACATTGAAATAACACTTGCTGCTGCTCCTGTATCTAACATTACTTCCACTTCATAACTACCAATCATAACTCGTGTTATAGCCTGAATAATCTTCTTCGTCTTACTGGTACTATTAAAATCTACATCCTGATATAATTCTTTTTCTATTTTCTTACTGTCCTCATATCGGAGAAAACAAATCGTCGGTTCCGTTGCGCTCTGCTCCCTATCGACCGTAACTCGAGCGCTCAGCTCGGTCGTCGTTCGTTTTCCGGGAAATTCGGTTGTTGTTGCAGGTTGGGTTCATTGCCCAACTCAATAATATTTACATTTCTGTCACGCGTCACCCAAGTATCAGCTGTTTGGTTGTTGACATTACCTCGCGTCGCATTGGGAGTTTCGTTAGGTAGGAATTGAGGGTTGCTGTATTGCATGTGTCGTGGCGGTGGTCCATTGTGATTTCCCCATACATTATTTCGCCCATGACTGTAACTGGTATTGTCATTACTGTTGTTCCTGCAATACATGTTTGGATGTTGTTTCTCTGAAAATATCCTGGATGGTACCTGTTATCCTCTCTTCTTTGATCTCTATGATTTTGGTTCCTTCTTCTGTTGTTGTTGTTTTGAATATAACTGTTATTGTTCTGATTGTAATTACTGTTCGGATAACCATTATAGTAATAATTACTGTTTCCTTGCCAATGCTGCGAGTTGTTTCTCCTAATATTGAATGGATTTGTCCTAGTGTAGTGCGAATTGTTTCTTTGAGTGTTTTGTTGTGGTGTCAGAGGCGGATACCAATAGCCTCTGTCATTTCTGTTGTGCGTACGCGAATTGCTTGGATGGATCGGATACAATTGATTGAAATTCCTGATCTCATCTCTGCAAACAACATCTATCTCATCAACATAACTAAAAAAATTCTTTATGTTGTCCTCGGACACTCCTATTAATTTATCACGGTAAGGAAATGGTAAGTGGCTTTTAAGTGTTCTAATTACATCTGGTAAATCTGCTGGTTTTCTCCAATATAATGTTTTGTCTAGGTAGCGTTCGAAGTATTGACGTAAAGTCTCTTTCTTCGGGTTGTAAATTTCTGGATTGTATACTTCTCGTTTTAAACTTTGCTGTTCTGTGATCGACCAGAATTCCTCAAGAAATGCTTGTTCAAACTGTTTAAATGTTTAACATCGTCTTTTCATTGCTGCTCCCCACTTAGCTGCTCTTCCACGTAACAAATTTGTAACATATCTAATTTTATTGGCTTCTAACCAATGTCTCAGGAAAATACCATCAAAAGAGCGGATGAAAACAATCGGATGCACTTTGTCTTTCTCATCACATGAAAATGTCTGAAAGTATCCATGTCGTACTAATGTTTCATCAGCTACTCCCGATGGTATTATGGGTCCTGCATTTTGTGTCAACCTGTGCATAGTATGTGGTGATGTCTGATAGTAATTTTGATCTTGTGGTAGCATTGAAAATGGTTCATTGGGATTTGTATCACTCATTGGTAATTCTATTTTCGGCTGTGTGCTGGGTCTAGCATTATTATGATTCTCATTTATGTTTTGGTTGCCTGTTGTGGGTTTTGGTATCACTGACGAACTTGGTATTACATTTTCTTTAAGTTTACGTACCTCTTTCTAAATATTATCTGTTTCTTCCTTTACTTGTTCCTTTGTCTTATCTAAAATGATCTGTGTCATTGTCTCACACTTCTCATCTAAATAATCATCACATAATTTGCATTCATGTACAAGTTTCTCTGCTAGAGTTGTGCCATTCTTTAAAGATGCTACATCTGCTCTGTCTTCAAGTTCTTCTAAATTTTCCTGTAAGGATTTCTGCTCCAATGTTACATCATTTAATCTGTCTGAAAGGTCTGTAATCGTCAGGTCTAAGTGCTCTTGGTTTGTTTTTACGGAATTGTGTGACTGTCATAATTCGTCAACTTGGGTACTGGTTTTCTGTTGTTCAAAAACTACTGTTAACAATTTCTCATTACATCATTGTAAGTCTGTTTTTGTCTCGTCACTGAATTCCACAAATACCTTTTATTGTCTCGTAACCTTGTCTGATAAGTCAGTAAATTTCCTTTCAAGACTACTGCTGGTTTCTGTCAAGTCGGCAATTTGTCTCGATTGTTTTTCAGAATTTTGTTTTATGTCCCGTGTCAGTTCATTGAATTTAGTGTCAAATTTCCCAAAGTCACGTTTTAAATTGTCGTCTAAAGCATCAAATCTTTTGTCTAAAGTGTCAATTTTCTGTTTTGGTCACCAAGTAACTTCAGAATCTGGTTGAGCATGTCAGAGCCCTGTGTCTTAGTTTTGTCATTTTTTTCGTGACTGATTGATGTCTGGTTCTGAAGTTGACATTGTGAATGTCATGTTTTGTCGCGTAGTACTCACTCTCCATTCGCCTGTATATCTGTTTAAATATAGGGGTTGTTGTCTTAATCGAACTGGTAAAATTATGTCTTGAACATCCTCACAATTATGTTCAATTTTCATTTGACTGTCGGACATGTTTTGCAATGTGTCACTTTTACTAAGCTCGTCCGCGGAAACAATTTCTACGCGTCTAGCGTCCATCTTGCGATTTTCGTAATTAATTGCAAATAAAATTTTCCAGTGGCAAAAAAAAAAAAATTTTAGATATGATATGTTGAAATCTGAAATTTCTCTTATGGAAATGGATATTTCTATATGATTTCTAATTAGAAATTAAATTATTAAACTGGTACTGAAATTTCCCTCTCACAAATAAATGACTGTGAATATGCTCTTCACTTATCATTTGCAATAATAGTAGTAAATCAATTTTAACTACAATTTGAAAAAATAATTTCGAAATAAATGGATCGGAATAAAGGGAGTACAGATGGCTGCTTGGAACTGGAAAAAATGTAAATTTCTGTACTCACCAATTTTTTTTTTTCTTCAGTCTTATTTTGCAAATGTAGTGTCAAATATACAGTTTTCAATCCAAAATTTTTCTTTCGCGACCGTGCAAATTATTTTATGGAACGTTATTCTTTTCCTTTTTTTTTTTTTTTTTTTTTTCCAAGTTAATTTCCTCAGCATGAAAATGAAAATTAACACAAATTAATAACAGGGAAACCAATATTGTTGTAAATTTCATGCATGTAACATTACAATTGAAATGAACGGGACTTAGTCCAAATTCATTTTCTGATGCTATTAAGTGGTTAAAATTAGATAAAATGTCCAAAATTTATAATAACTGCACTTGTATCAAATGTGAAGATAGCAAGTCCTGTCACCAAGACGCCAATTGTAGTGTACCCTTCTCCTCGGGGTTCTGCCATGAAAAATAGAAAATAGATAATCTGATTGGGTTTGGAATTTTGGTGGTTTCAGTTACGGATAGGGCGGACTTCGTATTATTGATTGAGATCGTGCTGTAATTTGACCGTGCATGGCAGACCGGGTCGGCAACACTACAAAAAGCGACTGTACGGAAATAGCATCAGAAACTAATTGAAATTTACCTTATAATCTTGTTAGACACGCAGTATTAATTACAATGTAGTCTTCATGGCTGTCCTCCTAATTTCTCTTGTAGGACGACCCGTCTTTCACTTTTCTCCGTCTGTTGAAAACTTCTTCAAGTTGCCACTGTCATGATCAGTTTACAAATTTGATGATAACTCCCTCGAATCACTATTGAAACAACCTCGCTTTGTAATGTAATTTTAATTTTAATTTCCACCCAAAAGCACATTCAACACATCGCTGAAAAATACACATCTTTCGTATCAAGACAAGAGAGAGAGTCATCAATTAGTTCTTAAAAACAAAAACCTACGCAAAACTAAAAAGACGAACAAAATTATTTATAAAAATCGGTCGCTGGCGCAGCTCTCTTCTGCGTGCGCGATCGTAAATTATATCTTTGTATTGGCGGAGGCGCGGAAGTCAAAGTACCATTACACTATGTCTGCAATGATAATGTCCGAGAGGACAGATTTATCGCTTCCTCAGCCTCGCAGGGTCGTAGAGCCACATCACGTCTGCCAAATCGGTTTACGGGTCATTTGCAGCAGGACGAGTACACGACGTGGATAGTGGGACAGTGTAGGGGGCACAAGATCATGTCTGTTAATTTCTTACTTTTCTGATCTGTGACATGACTTTTGAGGTCTCTGGAATGTCACGACACGGCGATTGTCGTCGCGGCTTCCCTTGACGTTGACGCGGTGAGAGATGTGTCGGTAGCAGTGTGTCTGACAAGGACAGTGGTCACAGGAGTGAAACCGCATCATTTTTCAATAAAAGTCCCCATTCTGAGCACACTTGAAGATACACGCATCAACATGTGGAGGTCGAGAGGAGGAAGAAGCATTGCAAGATAACATTTGTGGTACTCGTTCAAGCCTGACACCTGGCGCAATAGTACGAGGTGGCCTCAAGTACATAACAAGATTACGTCTGTTAATTTCTTACTTTTCTGACCTGTGACATGACTTTTGAGGTCTCTGGAACATCTTCTGACAACATAATGCGCAAACCGAATCACCTCAATCCAGAGGGCGGTCAGCTGTTCCCATGGCCAGTGAGTTCTCCGCACCTCTAGTCTGTTTCATAAATTTGACCACAGGCTGCTGAGAGAATATCGTGCCACCACTGTGACTGATGACCTCTGGCACAGAGCATATGTAAGAATAAAATATAAGAATTAATATAAGGACTGATATAAGAACGAAATATAAGAATGTGGGCATTTAAAAGGATTGTAACGCCTGAAAATATTGTACACACATATACTATATAATAAATGCATGACACTTATTGTGAAACACAGTCATAATTCTACAATTAGTATAATGCCCTTGTATACTTAACTTGATAAGAAACATCATGTAGTAATCTTCTATGGACATGGGTAGATAAATGTAAAATAAATAAAATAAATAAATAAAAGCAGTAATTGGGTTTTGAATGTGGGGCACAAAACTGAGAGGCTGCATCACTAGCCATTGTTACACCATTTCACCTGAGATTACTGTGCTCTAAAAGACACACACGTAAAGTAGCTAAAAAACTTTGACTGTTGTTTTCCCGAATAAGCTTAGACATGTGTTAGCTTATTTTGACTCCTCTTGCACTGTGCAAAGTTTAAGTTACGGCACTCGGCATTTTCTCCTCATTGAGCCTGCTCGATGTACGGCCAGGTCAGAGTCGAGCCGCTGATGCTACCTGAGGTGACGCCTCCCTACTAAATGTATTCCCTCAAATCACCTAAAATATAATAGTGTATGTTCTTACTATACTGCAGACCCACAATAAGAAAAGTGGTATTTGTTTTCATTCCTGATGTTGCAGTTTTAATGGCCAGATTCCTGATGTTGCAGTTTTAATGGAAAGCAGTGTAATTTCCCAGACGAGTGAAGATACAAAGTGAGAAGCTCGTCTTACTTTCACATTTCTTACAATAATCAAACTATTCGAGCAAATCAGATCTCTGTAAAGTCATTTCTACATCTGCAATCTGCAAGACACCTTATAGTTTGCAGTGGAAGGTACCTCCGCTACCACTGTCACTGCAGAAGAAGTTATCAAAAAGTTTCTGTTCGAGGGCACTATTGTAGTGTATATGCGACACAGCACATGTCCGACGGTGATATATGAGCTCTGATGTGTAGGGACAGCTTAGTGAGGCATTCGTGTCTTCCTGACACGTGTGCGGAAAAAGTGTGCTGTGGCAATATTAGTACCAAATGTGTCCAAACTGGACCAATGTGCTGCTGTTCTTTTCTCAGCTGCTGAAGGACAAACACCAGTCAGAGAACAGAGAATGTGTTTCGGGCAGCACATCTGTTGAAAACCACAGTTCAGGAATCGTACACCAACTTCCGTGCCTGTGACAGTTTGACACGAGACGCCAGCTGATCTAGGAGGTTGGCTTCACCCATTAGAGATAAGTGGCAGACACTCAAGCACCTGCCCTTCAGTCCCAATTTCTCCCTGTTCGATTATCCTGCCGGCGGTCCCTTAAAAAAGTCCCCGAAGGGTCGACAATTCCTGCCGGACGAAGGTGTGCGGCAGGCAGTTACGGACTTCTCTGCGTAGCAGGACACGGTGTTCTTCCGAGCAGGTGCCTTCGACTTGGTGTGTAGGCGGGAGGATTGCCTCAGTGCTCACAGCCATTTTGCGCGATTGCAATCCCAGACTGTACGGCCTTCGAATGGGAACTTTTTGATTGCCCTTTATAATTAATGTTTGTCAGAATGTCTATACACAAATAGTACCAAGGAATACATTTCACTGTGAGTACTTCACTTACAAAAAAGGAAAAATCAATAATTTGTCCTTGTACTCCTCCACGTAGTAGGTGAATATGGATTGGGGCTAAGAAATGAAAGAGGAAGCCACCTGGTAGAATTTTTCACAGAGCATAACTTAATCATAGCTAACACTTGGTTCAAGAATCATGAAAGAAGGTTGTATACATGGAAGAACCCTGGAGATACTAAAAGGTTTCAGATAGATTATATAAAGGTAAGACACAATTTAAAACCTGGTTCCTAAATCTCAAAGACATTTCCAGGGGCAGATGTGGACTCTGACCACAATCTATTGGTTATGAACTGTAGATTAAAACTGAAGAAACTGCAAAAAAGATGGGAATTTAAGGAGATGGGACCTGGATAAACTGAAAGAACCAGAGGTTGTACAGAGTTTCAGGGAGAGCATAAGAGAACAATTGACAGGAATGGGGGAAAGAAATACAGTAGAAGAAGAATGGGTAGCTTTGAGAGATGACATAGAGAAGGCAGCAGGGGATCAAGTAGGTAAAAAGCCGAGGGCTAGTAGAAATCTTTGGATAACAGAAGAAATATTGAATTTAATTGATGACAGGAGAAAATATAAAAATGCAGTAAGTGAAGCAGGCAAAAAGGAATACAAACGTCTCAAAAATGAGATCGACAGGAAGTGCAAAATGGCTAAGCAGGGATGGCTAGAGGACAAATGTAAGGATGTAGAGGCTTGTCTCACGAAGGGTAAGATAGATACTGCCTACAGGAAAATTAAAGATACCTTTGGAGAAAAGAGAACGACTTGTATGAATATCAAGAGCTCAGATGGAAACCCAGTTCTAAGCAAAGAAGGGAAAGCAGGAAGGTGGAAGGAGTATATAGAGGGTCTATACAGGGGCGATGTTCGTGAGGACAATATTATGGAAATGGAAGAGGATGTAGATGAAGATGAAATGGGAGATACGATACTGCACGAAGTGTTTGACAGAGCACTGAAAGACCTGAGTCGAAACAAGGCCCCGGGAGTAGACAACATTCTATTAGTGGATGCATATTCAATAAAGTGAGGAAACGTCAAATTTCACCTGTAAAAGGTACAGGAAATTTAAATAACAGTGCTGCAGACGCTATTCCAAAGGGTGTAGTACAATTTTCGACAAAGTCACCGAGTTCATCGAGGATGATGATGCTGTGCCAAAGATGAGTTTCCCAGTGGATTTAGAAATACCTGCCTATATGATTGTTTCACGTGCATATGGTAACTGTGGGCACTGTACGGTGACAGTGACCGTATTATCATTTTAAGTAATTGATAATAATAAAGTGTAAAGTTTGTAAGTACGCTGTTCAGTTCAAGACTTCTGCTCTCCACGGGAAGATGTATGAGGTGAATACAAGATTGAGTTGTGACATGATATGCTTAGGTGTAGGCAGAGAAGGCACAAATCTGTTTTGTGGCTTGATGAACTTGCCTGCCGGCCGGTGTGGCCGAGCAGTTGTAGGCGCTTCAGTCGGGAACCGCGCAACTGCTACGGTCGCAGGTTCGAATCCTGCCTCGGGCATGGATGTGTGTGATGTCCTTAGGTTAGTTAGGCTTAAGTAGTTCTAAGTTCTAGGCGACTGATGACCTCAGCTGTTAAGTCCTATAGTGCTCAGAGCCATTTGAACCATTTTTGAACTTGCCTGCACTAGTATCTAGGATCAGTGATTACAACAGAACACTTTTCAGTACTCTTGGAGTTGAGTGCAAGGATATGAAAGCAGCTATTGAGGAAGCTGTAGACATTAACAATGAAGGGGAAAAAGACATTGTGAGTCTCTTGTGATGAAACCTGGATGAAAAGGGGCAATACACTACATCGTGGTGTAACATGTCATTAGTGTAGATACAGGGAAAATCTTAGTCTTCCAAGTAATGAGCAAGTATTGCTCTCAGTGTGACACAAGAAAGAACAATGATGGCAGTGAAGAAGAAAGGTGGCAGCAGGAGCACAAGAAAGTATGCAGCAAGAAACTTGGGGCTAAGTGGTGGAATGGAAGCAGCGGGGACAAAACTAATATTCCAGAAGTCAGTTGAAAAATATGGTGTTAGTTATGTGAAGTTTCTAGGTAATGGACCTTCCAGTGCTTTTAAGACTGTTTGAGAGAGCAATTGTTATGGCTCACAAAAACTAAATTTGAAAACCTGGACTGTGTGTGGCATATTCAAAAGTGAATGGGGGGTAGACTACTCTAATTGAAGAAAGAAATGAAAGGCAAGAAATTAGAAGGAAGTTCACACTTACAAAAAACCCATCAGGGGTAACTTCGTAGTGTGGAAACAATGTGCAAGTCGTGTGGGCAAATTCTTTCATAGACTTTCCACAGATGGTGATCCTCAACATTCCCTTTGTGACATATAGTGATGCAAATATCTTCAGGCAGAAGCCAGTGGAAAGCCATACACTAGCAAACATCGTTTGCCACTTGCTGTTTTAGATGCTATAAAACTAACTTTCAGGTATCTAGCCAATCCTGAACTGCTGAAAAAATGTGTACACGGGAAAACACAGAATGTAAATGAGAACTAGAATCACCTTGTTTGGATGCGTTGTCCAAAAACACTATTTGTATCCTCAATTGTTGTGAACATCCCTGCATGTGACGTCTGTCTAGCATTCGATAGTAGAAATGCAGGTAAGGTTAAGCGCATTCAGAGACCGGCCTTCCATCCAGGTGCATTCACACTCGAGACGCACACAAGCATTGATGAAGCATTACTGGAGAAAGCTCAGGCAGCAGAAAGAAAAATGCAAAATTTGAAGTATCAACAATGTAGAAAAAGACAGATTGCGATTCGCCTTAAAGAAGACACGACACGTAAGTTGCAGACAGGCCCACCCAACCGCCCCCCCCCCCTCCCACACACACACACACACACACACACACACACACACACACACACAGCGAGATGCTGCAGTCGGCAGTCATGTGTGCATGAGACGTGCCTGCTACTCCAGGAAGACGAGGAAGAAAAAAAAGATTCAGGACATGGACATCATTAGTCACTAGATGTACACCAATATTGTCAAATATTTAAATAAAAAGTTTAAATGTCAATTGCCATAAACTGACTTTTCTTAGCTATAATGTACCTTTTTCTCAGGAACTGTAAAAGCTAACATTCTGATATTTGCTGTAGTTCTTAAGATTACTGAATAATCCTGCTCAGCAGTTTTCCATTATATTTTCTCTGAGAAAAGTTCTCCTTTAAAATTTGAGAAATATAGAGCAGTCCCTGGTAACACAAAACTGAAAAATTAATTTCAAAGCAACTACGACCTTAAACAAAAATCGGTTCCACACATTTTATTAGCCACTTATGTAGATGTAAACTGTGAAATTCCACTTTTATTGC
This sequence comes from Schistocerca piceifrons, assembly GCF_021461385.2. NCBI lineage: Eukaryota > Metazoa > Arthropoda > Insecta > Orthoptera > Acrididae > Schistocerca > Schistocerca piceifrons. The sequence continues at coordinate 3,119,175 of NW_025728088.1, forward strand.
TCGAGTAGTTTACGAGAAAAGGTTATAGAAATAATGGTTCAAATAGCTCTGAGCACTATGGGACTTAACATCTGAGGTCATCAGTCCCCTAGAACTTAGAACTACTTAAACCTAACTAACCTAAGCACATCACACACATCCATGCCCGAGGCAGGATTCGAACCTGCGACCATAGCAGTCACGCGGTTCCGGACTGAAGCGCCTAGAACCGCATGGCCACTGCGGCCGGCTAAACAATGGTAATTGAAAAATAAAATCCTTATAAGATGTTTGTCATCATGCATTGTCAACCAAAAACTGCACAGAATATCAAGCATTATGTTGTACATAATAGCCTCAAGTTTTAGTATTTTAGCTGTCATATTGTTGGAGATACATATGTTAAAGTACAAGAAGACGTTTTGCCCTATGCCTGTCCTTAGAGAGTATCATTTTCTTATTAGTACTCTCCACATTCAGGAAGACCTTCAGGGTTTGATGATGATCATTCAGATGCTTGAATCCACAATGATCCAGGTTGGTGTTCTTGAGGACTGCCAAATGTGATGAACTATGATCATTTCACCATCATATGATATTTGCATGCAGGGGGGAAGGTTCAAAAATTGGCTGCATGGATACCACATGGTCCAAGCCAAAATCACAAAAATCAGTGGGTAGCCATATGTGCGTCTCTGCTTATTTATCGTCCACTGGCTCGTGAACAGCACTGACCATTCCTATCCTGTATCGTGACTAGTGGTGAGAAAAGGTTCCTTTATGATAACGTAAGGAAAAGAAATGAGGCTGAGCCCAAATTAAGCAGCAACTCCCTGCGTAAAGACCTGTGCACATCCACAAAAAATAATTTTATGCATCTGGTGGAACGGCAACGGAGGGGTGTACTTCCCCGAGGTGTAACAGTCACTGCTGACGATAACTGTCAAAAACTGACACATCTTGCAGATGTAATCTGAGAACAGTGACCAGGAAGATGGGGTCAAGTGATGCTGCTCCACAATAATGCATGCCTGCATTCTGCTAGACTGACAGGAATTGGATTGGGAAGTCACACCACACCCATCTGATCTTGCACCCTCAGTTTTCACCTTTTCTACTCTCTATCAAACAACCTTAAAGAAAATTCATTTCTGGATGAAAATGTGCTTCAAACATGGCTCAACAAGTTCTTTGCCTCAAAACCAAATGATTTCTACTGCTGCAGAACTGAAATGTTACCCCAGACGTTGTATATAGTGATGGAGAACATATTATTGACGACTAAAGACTGTTATGTGTGTCTTTTGTGTTTATTAAACTTATGGAAAAATGCTACGAACTTATGCACTAAACCGATACATTGTATTGGAGTTTAATTGCTTTTACTTGAAGATATTCATAATTTTTTGATTTCCATCAAAGATTCTCTGTTTTGCTGGCAACAACTGGAAGTAAAATCCATTACAATTTTCTCTACCAGCTTGTCCCCAAATAAACGACAGCACACTCGTGGTTTGTTTCAGATTGGACGTGACAGATTGCAGAACACTCGGCGGGGCCCTGTTCCCCTACCTCGTCGGGCTGCCGCGACTTCACACGCTTCGAATGGAAAATATGGCTTTTGCGAGGCTGCAACCGGGTGTGAGCAGCATCCTCGAATTGTCAGGTGTGCGCTGCCTGACATTCGATTATTCCGTTGTCGCTGGAGTGCCGTTTGAAAAGTTTCCAGAAAAGCTCGTCAATCTCAGGTAACAAAAGATCTACACCTGTTAGATTACCCTGCAATTCACACTGTGTGTTTGGCAATGGGTTCCTAAATATAGAGCATACCAAGAAGTGGTACAGAATGGGACAGTGCTTTAATGCCACTGCTTATCAGTATGACATCCTGAAGACACATTCCAGTTGGAAACGGCTGTCTTCCAGCCACATATTTGAGCCATCGTATCCCTGTACAGTTTTCACCCACCGTACTTCCCTCCAATAACAAACTGACAATTTGTTTGTGTCCCAGGTTGGGACCTACTGACAAATCCTTTCTTTTAATCAAGTTGTGCCATAAATATTTTTCTTCCCCAGTTTCTGTCTACTTTCTCCTTGGGTATTCGATTTACCCATCTAATCTACAGCATTCTTTTGCACCATCTTATTTCAAAAACTTCTATTCTTTTCTTATCTGAACTGTTTATTTTACATGTTTCACATTTATATGAGGCTTTACTCCAGCCAGAAAAGACTTCCTAAGCTCTTTTTCAGAAGTGATTTTCTTCATATTTTCACTTGCTGCTTCACGTCTTCTCTACTTTAACCAGCATCATTTATTTTGCTGCTCAAATAGCAAAACTCATTCACTCGTTTAGTATCTCATTTCTGAATCTGATTCTCTCAGTACTGCCTGATTTAATTTGACTACATGCCATTACCCTCATTTTACTTTTGTTGATGTTCATCTTATAATCTCTTTCCAAGACAGTAGCCATCCTGTTAAACTGCTTTTCCGAGTCATATGGTCCCTCTGACAGGATTATAATGTCAGCAGCAAACCTTTTCTCTGTCAGAATTAAAATGTCGCCAACAAACTTCAAACAGAAAACAACACAACTAAGAAATTAACAGGAAAGCTACACCTTAATAACATCATATTCGTATAAATGATTGACAGGTAGATAATAAAATGAAATTAAGTTAAAGCATCCTCAGAAGAGCTCATAAAGGGAGCAGCACAGTACTGATCAATGAAGAGCAATATATAGAAAAAAAATCAAAGATTTCATCTGTGGTGTCACCGCCAGACACCACACTTGCTAGGTGGTAGCTTAAATCGGCCGCGGTCCATTTAGTACAAGTCGGACCCGCGTGTCGCCACTGTGTGATCGCAGACCTAGCGCCACCACAAGGCAGGTCTCGAGATACGATATAGCACTCGCCCCAGTTGTACGGACGACATTGCTAGCGACAATACGGACAAAGCCTTCCTCTCATTTGCCGAGAGACGGTTAGAATAGCCTTCTGCTGAGTCCATGGCTACGACCTAGCAAGGCGCCATTAGCCTTACCTAGTTTGAGAGTTATCGTATAAATGTCTCAAGAAGAACGCTGTATTCATCAAAGAATAAAAGTTAAGTATAAAGCAGCTACGTACTTTTCTTGCTACCATTCAATAGTTATCCTGTTCCAGACTTGACGCCGGTTGGCGTGTGTGTACGCGTGCCTTTCTTTCGGCTCCCTTCCCAGTGTGGCGTAGCAAGCTTGTTACGCCACAACATCATCTCCTTGAACAATATCAGAAAACTGAAATCCAATCCAGCAGCACATTTCCTGACACACATAACAAACAATTTCAAAGACATCAAACACATACTCACAGGTAAACAAAAACAACACATCACACAATAGAACCCAAAATCTCCAACACTCAGAGGCTGACCTGAGGTTCACAAACCCCTTATTCCAGTGAGGGCCATTATCAACTTGATGAATGCACTACCTACCATGTGGCAAAACACATGAAAAAATTGTAACACAGCAATATGAAATGAAGAGCAGCAGAACAGTGAAACACACAAATGAGTGCATAACACAAATAAAAGACTTACACATATCACAAACAGCACCTCTCATAATTTTCAACAAAGAGAATATGTACAACTTGATACCCAGTGCAGACACAATAAAACTAATTGAAGAAAATCTACTGACATTTAACAAACTACCGGCAGAAATGAAAAGACCAAAACCCTTCAAGCAATCACATCCAAAAATTACTTCCAGTTTGAAAAGGAATTTTACTTACAAAAAGATGGCCTTCCAGTGTGATCATCAGTATCAGAAACATTGGCAAACATATTTATCAGCCACATAGAAAACACATTCTTTGATAAAAACATCATAAGGAAATGACACATAATTGTTTACTGGTACAGGTGGCAGGGGTAAAATACAGGGAACGAAAGGCTATTTACAATTTGTACAGAAACCAGATGGCAGTTATAAGAGTCGAGGGACATGAAAGGGAAGCAGTAGTTGGGAAGGGAGTGAGACAGGGTTGTAGCCTCTCCCCGATGTTGTTCAATCTGTATATTGAGCAAGCAGTGAAGGAAACAAAAGAAAAATTCGGAGTAGGTATTAAAATTCACGGAGAAGAAATAAAAACTTTGCTGTCTCTGATAGAATTACAATGACATCGGCAAACCTCAAAGGACTTGGAAGAGCAGTTGAACGGAATGGACAGTGCCTTGAAAGGAGGATATAAGATGAACATCAACAAAAGCAAAACGAGGATAATGGAATGTAGTTGAATTAAGTCGGGTTATGTTGAAGGAATTAGATTAGGAAGTGAGACACTTAAAGTAGTAAATGAGTTTTGCTATTTGAGGGGCAAAATAACTACATTTTATATCTTCTCTACTTCGACCATCAGCAGACTGGCAATGGCAAGGAAAGCATTTCTGAAGAAGAGAAATTCGTTAACATCAAGTATTGGTTTAAGTGTCAGGAAGTCGTTTATAAATAGTTTGTACAAGAAGAGAATAGAAGCTTTCGAAATGTGGTGCTACAGAAGAATGCTGAAGATTAGATCGGTAGATCACATAACTAATGATGAAGTATTGAACAGAATTAAGGAGAAGAGGAGTTTGTGGCACAACTTGACCAGAAGAAGGGATCGGTTAGTAGGACATGTTCTGAGGCATCAAGGGATCACAAATTTAGCATTGGAGGGCAGCGTGGAGGGTAAAATTCGTAGAGGGAGACCAAGAGATGAACACACTTAGCAGATTCAGAAGGATGTAGGTTGCAGTAGGTACTGGGAGATGAAGAAGCTTGCACAGGATAGAGTAGCATGGAGAGCTGCATCAAACCAGTGTCTGGACTGAAGACCACAACAACAGCAACAAATCTGTGGATGTCATAACCTGTAGGGTGAATGAACCAACAGAGTAAATAGATAAACTTCATACAGACATAAACAGCATGAAAATAAATAAATAAATAAATTCAATTCACCATGGAAAATGAAACACAAAATCAAATACATTTCGTGGATATAACAATAAAGAGAGACAGCAGTAGGCACACATTTGACATATTCAGAAAGCGAAGAGCCACAGATACAATTACACATGCTTCAACCAACTATCAGTAAAATAAAAAATTATCAGCCCTATGACATATACCACTCAGCCAAGAAAACCATGAAAAAGAATTACAACCATACAACTAATTGCCAAACAATGTTTATAAAATCCATATAGTGCAAAAGACTCAACCCCAAAATCAAAATATAACTAAAGAAAAATGAAAACAAGCAGAGAACACAAACACCTAAAAATGCCATAGACACTACAACACACACAGAAACACAAACTAACAGACATAACTAACAGAAAGAAATGGCACAATTTAATATACACACAGAATAACAAATACACTAGAGAAACAGGGATTACACATTGCTTATGGAATGAGATACCCATTCCTGTCACATTTACAAACAACAACAGACAAACCAGATATATACCAAGGTGTGTACCACCGAGACTGTATGCTCTTCCTAAAGTGCATAAAGAAGGTCTGCCTTTACGGCCTATAGTCAGTAATATTGACGCACCCACATATGATTTAGCCAAACATCTAGCTTCTTTGTTGAGACCATTTGTTGGCAAATGTTCACACCATATACGGAACTCTGCTGATTTTATTAATAGACTGGGGGCTCTCCACTTAAGGCGGGGTAGGACGTCAGACGGGCTGACTTGGAGCAGGAGAGGCACCACAGGACATTTTATTTTCTGCTGTCTATACTTTTACAAATAAAGTCATAAAACTTTGTCAGCATGACCAGGAAGGATTCAGTATTCACAATCATAGCAGTGGAAGTGCAAAAATATAACAAAATGATTTTTTTTTTAGGTATGAAATTTCATCATTTTTTCGCTTACTGTTGGCTGCATTTGTTGCTGTAGGTACATTTTTCTTCACAAGTAAGAGAGATTCTTTGATGAATTTTGCACAGCATACAAACCATACTTACAGGTGTATGAAACTCTAGAATTTTCCAAATCTATTAAAAGCTGTGGTAAAAATTGAGATAATTAACTACAAAATTTAATTTTTTTTCTAAACATAAAGTATAAAACATAACAGCTCATTCATTTTTTCAAAAATTAAATAGATTCTAGAGTTTCAGACAGCTGTAAGTACGGTTTGTATGCTGTGCAAAATTCATCGAACAGTCTCTCTTACTTATGAAGAAAAGTGTACCTATAGCAACAAATGCAGCCAATAGTAAGTGGAAAAATGATGTAATTTCACATGTAAAAAAAATTATTTTGTCATGTTTTTTAACTTCCGCTGCTACGAGTGTGAATCCTGAATCCTTCCTGGTCATGCTGACAAAGTTTTATGAATTTACTTGTAAAAGTATAGACAGTGGAAATTAAAATGTCCTGTGGTGCCTCTCCTGCTCAAAGTCGGCTCGTTTGACGTCCTACCCCCCTTAAGTAGTTCGGATCCTGTAGTGAGTTTTGATGTAATTTCCCTTTTCACAAAAGTACCTCTTGCAGATTCCTTGATTCTAATTGGTCAACAGTTTGAATCAGACATTATGTTGAAACAAAGCAGTACTCTTTCCTCAACTTATTTTATGTTTAACCAGGAATATTATGAACAGTCTGACGGTGTCACCATGGGCAGCCCTCTGTCTCCTCTGGTGGCTAACCTCCTTATGGAGGATTTTGAGGAGAGAGCACTTGAATCAGCGGTCTGTAAACCAACTGTTTTTTGGAGCTATGTCGATGACACTTTCATAGTGTGGCCCCACAGAGAAGAAAAGTTAATGGAGTTTTTTCATCATCTTAACTCCATCCATGAGAATATTCGATTTACTACGGAACTAGAGAAAGATGGCTGCCTTCCATTCCTGGATGTTTTGGTTAAACAGAAGAGCGACGGCACTGTGGGACATTCTGTCTATCGGAAGCCCACTCACACTGATTTGTATTTGCATTCATCAAGTTGCCATCACCCATCCCAGACTGTGAGTGTACTTAAAACCCTTGTACACAGGGCACACACGGTGTCGGATGCAGAGAATTTGCCTATGGAACTGGCACATTTGAGGATGGTGTTCAGAGACAATGGGTGCTTGACCCGGCAAATTAACAGGGCCTTCTCAACTAGAGCCAGGAACCGGGAAGTGGATAAAGAGGAGAACGTCCCAGCCAAGTCCCTAGCTTTTCTTCCCTTTGTCGGAAATATCTCCTTCAAGATAGCAAGGATTCTTAATCATTTTCATGTGAAAGTGGTTTTTTGTCCGCCTTCTACGATTTCGGATTTGCTGGGATGGATGAAGGATGATTTGTCACTGCAGAAGGCGGGAATTTACATAATACCGTGTTAATGTGGTATGGCCTAAATAGGACAGACAATGCCTACAGTGGAAGAGTGTTGTACAGAACAACAACGATGCACTCACCTACTGCAAGCCAGTAAGTCTGCAGTTGCGGAACATTGTATTTCTAATGGACATTCAATGGAGTACTACAAAACTTCGATTTTGGCCACTGCAAAAACTTTTTGGACTCCATTATCAAAGAATCAGTGGAAATACGCATTGCGGGAAATCTAATGAACCGTGACAGTGGTTACCAATTGAATAATGCATGGAATCCCATCGTCTCCGAAATTTGCTCGAGACGAAGACCCCAGAAGAGTTCGATAGCTGCGGCCAGTGACAATACCCACGGCAGCTGAGTATTGCAATTCCACCAGCGAGGGCGCTGCCACTGGGAGGTGTGGCCCTATCTGTCTCTGCGACTGCAACGCATGCGCAGCATTACTATCAGTGCACTATATAAGCTGGAGTTGAGAACGTCTTTGTCAGTCCTCGTTCGGCTCACCTGAAGATGGTTGGCAGTTGCACAGTCGAAATATCGTGCAGTGAAGTTTATGACGACTGGCTGCAAGCCCGAAATCTTTTTGAACACAGGAATATACTAGTTAGAATGCCAAGAACATGAACCAGTATATCTGGTGATGACAGGTGGGAATTTCAAAACAAGGTGGCGGTGGTGGTTGTTGGGATGTTTAAGGGGGACTAAACAGCTAAGGTCATCAGTCCCCCTCAAAACAAGGTATAAAGAACTTGTAAGAAGTTGGAAATATAAGAATAGCAATTCTACCTCTGCTGGATACCTGATAAAACAAGGGCATGAACTATCCAACATGGAACAGGACATGAAAATTATTAAGGTGAACAACTACAACAAAAAAACTCCAGACATTACAGGAAAACTTTCATATACAAAGAGTCCTTGCAATGAATAAGGAAGTACTTAATGAGAAAATCAATAAAAGCAGTTACTCACAGATCAGTCATTAAAACAATAACAGAGATGTGGAACATCTCTCTCTCTCTCTCTCTCTCTCTCTCTCTCTCTCTCTCTCTCTCTCTCACACACACACACACACACACACACACACACACACACACACACACAAAACAAATGAAAAATATCAAGCCATACACACAACATAAACAAAAGACGAAAGATAAGCACACAGCGACAATTGGCATTACCCGTGGTAAACACCACATGGTGAGCACATAGTGAAAGTGCAAGTGAGTTGTTGCAATAAAGGTGGGTGAAAAAATAACAGAAATCCGCCATCTGGATTATGGGGAACAAGCGAACACATCTCCAGGACCACACACATGAACTAGCATCAACGGAAATCATAAGTAACACCAAATGATAATTTAACCTCATGAAACTAGTGCTATAAATGTTGTTTCTAATCGGAAAAACAAGAGAAAAACATAAGAAAACATAACATAGTAACATATTTGGACTACTACCTAATGCATTTTTATCATAGATATAAAAACAAATATGTATTTCAGGCCACTAAAGATGCTTCATAAATGAAAGAAGTGAAACGCATATGGCAAAAAACAAACTGCCTTTCATTTAGTTGCAAAGACAAAACGTACCTCCAAGAAAAAATATTTCTTATCGCTGAACTTCAAAACCCTTTCCAAATTTTTTGTCCATATGTCACAGCTTCCCAACATTTTCACTGAATAATATTATGATAGCTGCAACCCTGTTTCACTCCCTTCTCAGCTGCTACCACCTTCATTTTATCTGCCTCTTTTTCCACTCACATGAAGCATATGATACCACCTGGTGTCACTGTAACTCGATCCCATGGCTCTGATTTCAAGCTTCGGGAATCTGCGAGTCCAGTGGCTACACATACTCCTTATTTTTTTTTCTTTTAAGATGTCTTGAGGCCTTCAGCTGCCATTCTCTTTATTTCCTGTACGATTGTACAATTTCGGCCTTAGGCCATTTTCAAGTATTTTTATGCATGATTTTTTAGTAGCAGATTATGTCATTCACATCGTTGTTCCTGTGACATCATGTTATGCTCATAAAATAAATCCAATGTGTTCATGCTATTTTAGGAGCATGTTACTTTTGAGCAGTTACATTACATAACATTTTTATTGGTCCTTTTGATCATTTGTTGTACAAGGTATACTGTACAATATTGGACAGATCATTGTGATTTACAATACATGTTTTTAAATCATATAACAGTATTTAAATTGTTTTAGCCTTCATATTATTACAACTGAAGGTTCAGCTTCCATACATTATATTTAACGCAAATAATTATCTTTTTTTTTTTAGGTATTTGGCAATAAATTTTTATGTTTCAAGATATTCATTTATACTATAATAACATTTTTGCAATAGATATTGTGGACAGCAGTTTTAAATCTTGAAATGTCTTTTATTGTTTTAATGTTTGTAGGTAGCTTATTGTATAGTCTTGTTTCCTTTTGCAACTACTTGAAAGTAACACGCTCCTAAAATAGCGTGAACACTTCGGATTTATTTTATGAACGTAACGTAATGTCATAGAAGCAATGACTCATATGACATAATCTGCTACTAAAAAATCATCCATTAAATACTTGAAAACGGCTGCTGGTAAACCTTTTGGGATGTGAGGTCGTGGTCTGAGAAACTCTTCTGTTCCTGACGTTTTGTCCAGGACTGTGCTGGACATCTTCAGAGGCAGTCCTCTGCCGAGTCTTGCCGACTGACTGGTCGGACGTCCGAGAGCGACATATATACTGTAGGAAAGGGGGCGTGGTCGAAGTAACACGTGATTAGCAGAGATAATCCTTGTCAAGGATAAAACTTAACTATCGATTGTCATCTTGTCAAAGATAAAGTTGTCTAGCGATTCTGCAGAGCTACTGTCCATATGTCACTAAGTTTCATTGCCTCCTCTTTTCTGTTAAAATCATCCTGATGCTTATAAATTTCAATGGCTTCTCTACATAACTGTGGATAATAATTTGACGTTGTAAATAAAATTTCTGTTTCAGAAAACTTCACTTCGTGGTTTCCTGACTGAAGAGCATGCTCTGCCGATAGGAAAAAATAGAGAAATCAGCTATAGCAGAGACTTTTGTGCTCTTTTAGCCATGTATTTACACTCCTCTTGGTAGTTCCAATATAAACTTTACCACACGTACACAGAATTTTGTATACACCACACGTCAACACAGGAGGGTGTTTATCCTTCGCAGATTGCAGAACTTGACTTATTTTCTTTGTTGGTGTAAAGACCGGTCTGATGTCATGTTTCTGTAAAATATTACCAATCTGATCTGTTACTTTTTTAATAATACCTGAAAATGGCCTAAAGCCAAAATTGTACAATCGTACAGGAAATAAAAAGAATGACAGCCAAAGGCTACAAGAAATATTTCAAAAAATTGCACTGAAAATTATAGACTCCTTATATGACGACTTTTGCTTGTGGTACGGCTATGAGTCCGTGGCCTTAGCTGAACGTCAACTTCAAGGTGTCGTACAGAGAGCCCATTCTTGGGACCTGTAGCATGGCTCCCAGTTTTCCTCCAATAAAGCACATATCATACATTTTTGTCGCCACAACACGGTCTGTGCAAATTGAAAGCTCTACTTAGAAATCCAGTGCCGTGAGATACATTGACCTTCTTCTGGGCTCCTATTATAATAGACACTGTTACACCATACCTGTCAGCTTAAAACAAGTTGGATGCAGAATCTCAATGCTCGCCACTTTCTTACGTCTTTTTCCACTTTTGTGTGTGGTTCGTACTGCACAGCTTGTAACGGTCATCATCACTCGGGTACTCTTTCCAGATGGTCCTTCCATTTAATTCTAAATTCATATATCTTATCATTTTTTTATTCAACTTTGAACTGTTTTTGTAATATGCATTTTTATTTTGTCTATTTTTGCGTATCCTTTCACCATTCATAGGAATCTCATTTCCAGCCCTTGAATCTTATTTTTTAGTGCATAATGATTGGTATATAAGTTCATAGTGTTTTTCCATAAGTTTAATAAACACAATAGATACTCATACAGAAATGGAAGGTGCAATGAGAAAGTTTCCTCCCCGTGGTGGTAATACCACCGAAGCTGGGCATTCGGATCCGGGGGCCCAGCATCATTGCGCAACAGACCAGTCGGAGGGTCCTAGGATCCCTAACGCTAAACATAGGAACAGACATCAAACGTTCATAGGAACACTGAACGTGAACTCAATGCTGAGAACAGGTAAACAAAAAGAACTGACAAAACTAATGGATGAACACAAACTAAAAGTTCTGGCTATACAAGAAACAAGATACCCAGATGAGGATACAGTACAGGCAGACCAGTACAGGATTTATAAAGGGAAACCAGCACAGATAGTAAAGAATACAAAAGGTCTTCGGGTATATGGCACAGCATTTGTGATACATAACTCATTCTCTACTAAGGTACTAGAATTTAAATCTAAATCACCAAGAATATCATTGATAACATTCAGAAATAAAAATAAAAAGTACACAGTTATAAATGCCCATGCACCAATAAATAAAGACAACCAACAAAATCCAGAGAAAGTGCAGACATTTTGGGAGGAACTGGAAGAAACAATAGGGAAGATCCCTGAGCAACACACTACAATTCTGTTAGGAGACTTTAATGCACAAATTGGAAGAAACGAATTATCAAAAAGCACAGGGAGGTTTACAGCACACACTAAAACTAACATGAATGGCCAGAGATTAGTAGAGTTTTGTGAGAAATTCAAATTGAACATTATGACAACTAAATTCCAGAAGAATCCCAAAAAACAAACAACATGGAAATCACCGAACAAATTACTTGGCGAGTTCCAGATTGATCACGTGACAATAAGTTATGATAATTCAAGGGACATTCAAGATGTACAGGTGGTGAAAGGGGCCAACTTTGATTCTGACCATTATCTGACCAAAATTAAGATGAAATTAACACCAGAAAGAAGTCACAAGAGTGACGAAACAAAAATAGCCAAATATAGAGTACAGGACTTAATGCTCAATCAGCAAGTCTTAGACGACTACAAGGAAAAGACAGATAAAATCAAAAGTCACAAATGGGAAGAAATTGCAACCTCAATACGAGACGCAGCAGAACAAACAATTTTACTAACCAAAAAGAAAAAGCATCCCTGGTGGAATGAGGTCTGTGAGAAAGCACTACAGAAAAGAGCCAGAACTTGGGAGAAATACAACTCAACCAAAAGGCCAACTGACTGGGAGCAGTTCAAAACGCAAAGACGTGAAACGACGAAAATCATTGAAAGTGAACGAAGGGAATATGACACACAACAAATACAGAAAATACAAGATGAATTTTCTAAGAACAATACACGCAATTTCTTTCAAACATTCAGAACTACAATAACAAGATATAAACCACCGACACTCTGCTTCAAAGATGAAAAAGGAAATCTGATCACCAGCGTGGAACAAAATTGCCAACACCTAGCGAACTACTTTGAAACGCTGCTAAGCTGCAAAAGACCTGATGAAACCTTGACATTTGAGAAGCCTAAGAATAAGCTACCAGACTCTGAACCACCTAATAAAGAAGAAATTAAAGAGATCTTGAAAGGATTGAAAAACAGTAAAGCATCTGGTAAAGATTCGTTAGTCGCGGAACTACTGAAATACGCAGGAGAAAACTTAATAAATAATTTCGAGGCGCTGTTTGAAGAGATTTGGAATACAGAGAAGATTCCGGAGGAATGGAAGACAGCATTGATTCATCCGTTACATAAGAAGGGTGCCAAGACAAATGCAAATAACTACAGAGGTATCTCATTGTTATCAGTGGCCTATAAGATCCTATCCAAGGCACTACAAAACAGGATTGAAAATCAGGTAGAGAAAGAACTGGGTGAATATCAGGCTGGGTTTAGAAAAGGAAGATCATGCAGTGAACAGATATTCAGTCTACTCTCCATAATACAACTTCGCGCACGCACATCGAAAAATCTAGTAATTACATTCATAGACTTCAAAAAAGCATATGATTCTATTGATAGACCAACCCTGATTAACACATTAGAAGAATTTGGGATTGATGATAAAAGCAGAAGTCTAATCCAGGAAACCCTTACGGGAACAAAATCACAAGTGAAGTTTTTGGGTAGATTGTCACAACCGTTTGTAATTGGAACAGGTGTTAGACAAGGGGATGGGCTCTCCCCACTGTTGTTTAACATTGTCCTTGAAAAAGTGGTCAGGGAATGGAGAAAGAAGATGGCAGAAGCTGGAGTGAAAAATGGGATAACGTTAGGAAGAAATAAAACAAAAATTGAATGTCTGGCATTTGCTGATGACATGGCAATATTGGCAGATGACATCGAAACAGCAAAGATTCAGATAGAAATGCTGCATGAGATCGCTGAGAAGACAGGTCTACAAATATCGTATGAAAAGACAGAACTGATGATACAGGACAAAACAGACCCAACACAGACATTGCAAACTAAATATGGAATAATTAAGAGAGTTCATAAATTTAAGTATCTAGGGGAATGGATTACACCGACAGGGTTACCAAATGTTTCACTACAGGAAGAGCAATAAAGATGGAAACGGCATACCAGCTATGCCGAAATGTATACAATAAAAAGTCGATCTCCATCAATGCCAAGCTCAGGCACTACAATGCGGTAATAAAACCAGAAAGTTTGTATGCGATTGAATGCATCCCACTGAACAGAAAACGTCTGTTGGAGAAATTGGAAATAAAAGAGAGAAAAATACTGAGAAAGATCTTAGGACCTAAAAAGGATGGACAAGATTATAAATTGCGATCCAATAAAGAGTTATACGAGAAAATTGAAAAACTGACAACATCCTTTAAAAAGAGAAGACTGAGTTTCTATGGGCATGTCAAAAGAATGGCACCAGAAAGAACGGCAAAGAAAATCCTGGAATACATGGAAAGCAGAAAGACACAAATTAACTGGCTGAAAGAAGTAAAAGAAGACATTGCAGAAATGAACATTATACCAGAGACAGTTTACAACAGAATGGAATATAGGAATGCCATCAACAAAATACAGGGATTCAAAGACCGAACGCAATCAAAGAAGACGTGAACAACCTGGTCGCAAGAGCGTAAAGAAGCCCACTCAGAAAAAATGAAGAAGTACTGGGAAGAACGCAAGAAAAAGCACAAGAAATGACTGATGCTTAGCGTAGTCCAAAGTTGACTGTAACGAATAATAATAATAATAATAATAATAACAATAGATACTCATAACAGAGACTTTAGTCATCAGTAATATATTCTCCTTCACTGTTTACAACAGTCTGCCAATGCCGGTGTAAATTTTTGATTCTACGACTAGAAATCGTTCTTTCGAGACGAAGAACTCGTCGAGCCACTTTCGGAGCACATTTTCGTGTCGAATTGAATTTCCTTGAAGGTTGTTTGATGAAAAGCAGAAGGATGAAAATTTTAGGGTACAAGATCAGGTGAATAAGGTGGGTGTGGAATGACTTCCCTACCCAACTCCTATGTAGTGTTTTTTGTCAGTGATGCAAAATGCAGTCTAGCATTATCGTGGAGTAGCATCGCTTCACGCAGTCTTCCTGGTCGTTGTTCTCAGACTGTGTCTGTGAGATGTCTCAGCTCGTAACAATAAATATCAGCAGTGACGGTTACACCCAAGGGAAGCAATTCGAGGCACGCCCCACCATCACTGTTCCATCAGATGCATTACGTTATCTTTTGTGAATACGTGCAAGTCTTTGTACGGACAGTTGCTAATTTGTTTGGGCCTTAACCATTCCTTTCTTTTCCTAATGTTAGCATAAAGACACCATTTCTCGTCACCCGTAAGGATCGGTCGGAGGTGTTCACGAGTCAGTTCACGACGAGCGAGAATAGTACAAGTACGGCCACCTGTTCATTTTTATGATTTCGGTTTAGAGTGTGCGGTACCCATTTGCCCAATTTTTGAACCTTCCCCATTGCGTGCAAATGTTGCACAATGGTGGAACGATCACAGTTCATCACATTTGCCAGTTCTCAAGCACACTGACACGGACGAGTGTGGATTAATGCATTTAAACTATCTTCGTCAAGCCCCGAAGGTCTTCCCGATTTCAGGCAGTCACTAATGTCAAAACAATACTTCTTAAAATGAAAAAACAATTTTCTTGTTACGCTCTGTCCATTGGCATTATCCCGATGTTTCTGGCCACCTCCACTGCTGTCCAAAAAGTTCAGATTTCTCCACTCGGCCCTCAGTTTTCTACTCTACTCACTATCTCAAAATGACAAAATGGCAATATGTGAATGCAAGTAGCAACAGCAAACTACAAAGAAAAACTGATAATCGCTAAATAAACCCATAGCGACTGGATTACCGATAAGCAAAACAAAAACGCTATGAAGTTGTTCACCAAACTAATGTTACACTTGTATTTCCTGCAGCCATTTACCCCCTTGCCTCGTTCAGCCCCTCTCGCTCTGGAACTGCTCCTTCCCTGTGCGTACTGCCACTCTCCTCTTGTTACCTACCCCCCCCCCCCCTGCACCCTTTCTTACCTCTTATCCCAGTATGTCACTTCCTTTTAGATTCTTTTCGCATTGTTTTCTCTGAGATAAATATGAGCCTCCATGTATATAATTAAATTTTCTGTTGTTCAAACATGCACAATATAGAGGTAACTCCATTGGATGGCCACGTTGTCACAGTAAAAGCAGTGTTTTCATTCTTATCACAGGGAGCTGGGGGTCAAAGAGTGTCAAGGTGACCCGAAGGCCGTAGAAGGGCTGGCCAAGCAGATGCCCGGTCTTAAAATCCACGGCGTCATTCGACCTTTGTAACCGGCTTTCTACGTGTCCGATAACGAGAGTGGTGCAGAACTTGAAGAGGAGGAGAATGTGTTGCTTCGCAGTGCAGAGGAAGCAGTGGATGACTGGAGAGTTGCAATGATAGTTAAAGATAACGATGTCTAGGATTAAAGCAGTATATCTGTTCTCTTTCTAGAGAATATATAAAACTGATATGATATTTATAGGGAACTAATTTTAAATACTGATTGCATCTCAGCTGGAATATTGTAACTGGGCCAAAATTTAATACTTCTCAACTTTTGTTACTAGACTGTGTGTCGTAGTGGACTGCTGCAGGCTGTCAGGTCGAAAATATTTATTTTGGGTGTAACGTCACATTAACATTGGTGGAAACTGTTTTGAAACAGGGTAATTACAAGTAATTGTGGAAGTGTGTAGAAAGAACATAAATTATTTACAGTAATATTAGGAAAAGGATAGTGTGCAACTCAGTGGGTCATCTTTACACTGATTAGCAGACAAGTACAATGAATAGACTGTTATACATTCTAGCTTCTGGCCGTGTTTGCTCGTGCGAACGTACGAGTATTTTCTTTGCCGAAGGAGGCTCTGACAGAAAGCGGTAATGTGTAACAGTCTTTTAGTTGTGCCTGACTGCCAATCCTTTTCTTAAAATTGTTGATATTCCAGCCTGAAGTTTCCATTGTTTAACCATCTGCAATAGTGTTTGAATTCTGGCTTTAACGATCTGCAATGACGCTCGGTTTCTCGTCGTAATGACAGTGGATTTGAAACAACTTTTTCTTTACGAGATAAAGTGGCAAGACTGATGAGGTAGCCATTCTTAAATATCACTGGCTGGACTAGCATGTATTATTGTGTACAGTAATTAATTTAAAATAGTTATGAAATATTTGTTATCTGTTTATCCAAAAAAAAATTTCTTGCTTATTTATTCACTTTTTATTTGTATTATGTGCAAGTTTCATCAAAATAAATGTTCGCTTTGTGGTAATCTGAAGTTAGAAACTTTTGTCAGTTTTTATGAACTAGTGAAACAATAATAAATTAGCACCAGATACCCTATTATTTTAAGTGTCAATTATACAGGTATTTATCAGGTTACTACTAATTAACATTTTTAAACTTGGCGATATCACGTTCCATTCAGAGCAACGTACCCCTTGAGTTATAAGATGTGATCGACTGTGCTTAATTTATGTCTCTGTACATCTGTGTCATCAGAAAATCTTCTTTAAAGTAATGAGTTCATAGTTCATGTCCGAGAGAGGGGGGGCGGGGGGGAGGGGGGGGGGGAAGGAAAGAAAGAAATACCCAGAAGGGGAGGAGGAAAAGAAATGAAACTTCACAAGTTGAGAGGGTATGTGATGTAGGAATGATTACAGAATGGAGTCAAATTTACAAAATCTTGGCAGTACGAGCCCACTTAACCAGTACGATGTCGCCCCCACTCTGGCCTGGATGCGTGCACTGACTTGGCTGGGAAGGATGTCGTACACTGGCTGCATCCTCTCCTGAGGGGAGCCAGCCCCCAGCTGGCACTCGGTACCCTGCGTACTGGCACTCGGATAGGCTCGATGCCCGTACTGGTCTCTCGCATCTTCTATCAGTGGCGAAACTGGCGACTGTTTTGTTTGCAGAACTCCCTCAATATCATGCCGTTGTAACATTTTTAAACAAACCAGGTGGATTCTTTCACGCTGTTACATTTTTCTTCCCCGCCACTAGCTCCCTCATCCCCCGCCCCGCCTCCTTTCCTTTCCTTTGTGTGTGTGTGTGTGTGTGTGTGTGTGTGTGTGTGTGTGTGTGTGTGTGTGTGTGTGTGTGTGTGTGTGTAAACATCATTGGCTTATCATTTGTATGGCAGGTGTGCACAATATCAAAAGTCTCCAATATTAGCTCAGGCTAATTTTATTATCCATTACATTCGTCTGGTTACCTAGAAGCCATTAGTGTAATTAGTTTACTAAAAGCTGTGCTGACTACAAATACCAGTAACATAAAACATTGTTATCATTGTTCATGTGTAAACATCTATCTCATTACTGGCTTTCAGATAAAGTATTTATAGATGCAGCTAATGTCGGGAAACTGGTGGTGAGTTTTGCTCACAACTAGTTTCAGAGTAATTAGCATTTATAGTTGAAGCGTTGTTACCAAAAACAGAATACCATTTTTTGGCAAACTAAACAGCATAATCCAGTAGCAATTATTGTTTTATTTAAAATTCCTCAGTCACACTGTGGTGGGTGTACTGTAAGACCTTCGGTACACACACCATCAGATTATATGACTTGTCACTCTAACGAAGTAGGCGAGTGTCAACAATATGTCTCATGGTCCTATTGTCGCGTGTTTATCTTCTGCCGTTTGGTCAGACGATAGAAATGCCACTTGCACGCTTAGAGTAGCAGATTGACGGTGAACAACTTTAAACAGAACTTGATTAATTTTCACACACATTTATTAAAATAATAACAAGCCTAAAAACTACTTAACTTGGTTCTGGATGCTATTTACAATTGACACTCTGAAGTTCCTTTGTCAAGTATCAGAGACATGTGACAATAAGATTAACGTACCAAGACCAAAGTGTCTGCCATATTCCTGTACACAGCCGTGAAGATAAATGAATAATCTTATTAGGCGCAAACTGAAACTTGACTATTGACTGGTACAGACAAATGCAGACTGGTACAGACTAATGCAGACTGACTAATCGGAGGTCTGTACACTCGTTATAATACCTCGAGCGTTCAGGTATCACTGCGCGAGTGTGATCCGCAAGGACAAAAGGTTCTACGTTAGCAGCAATCTCATTGGCTGCGTTACATATTAATACGCAGATCGGCGGAAGCAGAATTTGGTCCATCTCTTAAGACAGCGCCATCTCGTAGTGCGGAGACGGATGAACGCTGCGCCTGCGCTGTTGTGCTTAGCGGGGCGCGCTCTAGTGGGAAAGTTGTGTACGCGCTAACTACGCGGAACTATGTACACAACACACACAAATGTTATTCCACTATTTGACCGAGCGAGGTGGTGCACGGTGAGCACACTGGACTCGAATTTGGGAAGTTGACGGTTCAATCCTGTGTCATACACATTTAGGTTTTCTGCGATTTCCCTACATGACTCTACGGAAATGTCGGGACAGTTCCTATCGGAGAGTGCGGCCAATTTCCTTCCCTGTCTTTCACACGATCTGACCTCGTGCTCCATATCTAATGACCCCGATGTTGACAGGATGTTAAATCCCACCTTCCTTCCTCGTTTCCATTATTCACAAATAGAAATCTTTAGCTATAATTTGTAAAAGGACAGCAAATAACAGTAACTGAATGTACTGCAACCCAAGTTCACCACAGGATCAACTTAACCAACACTTTTTCGCATTTTTTCATACCAGATCTCCAGTTATTTTCTAGTTCACCCGTATCTCTCCCCATATATTTTTATCTTTCATTTTCATTTCAACCTCATGTTACACTTTCCACCTTCTAATACCATGTCACTCTCACAACACCCCCACAACGACCCCATTAAGTTTTATTTACATTCCCTCCGCAAACATGCCTTCACCCTAGCCAGATTACGCTCGCATATTTTATTTTCTCAGGCTTGTCTGACATTTGGCATAACCCCCAAAGGCCTCACACTTAAAGTTCCCATCTCTGGCTGCAACCCTTCTTTCCATCAGTCCCTATACCAGTTCCAAACTGAACAATCCATTGCCCTCACCCACCTAATCCTTCACGTACACATCAACTCAGCCAATGAACACACCTGTCAACTCCTATCCTTAATAAAAGTCCTCAATCTTTCCTCTCCCACATCCACACCGGCTATTCAGAGCATCCTCCTACAGGCCAACCGCAAATTAGAGCAGCATGCCACTCTTCACCTCAAAAAACTATCCAATCTCCTGGTTTCTCACCTCCGGAAAGGCAACTCACTCACCCTTCACAACCTTTCCAGCAAACCTCCACCACCTCTCATTGCACACAAACCCAGTCTCTCCCATCTACTCAGTCTCCCACTTCCAGCTCCACTCCCTCCAAAACCTCCAAATTCCAAGCAACACAATCTGGCACCATAACACCCTAATTCAGTAGTTAACCTTTCCTCCAAACCTCTCTCCCAATCTGAAACCTCTGTCCTATCCAAAGGCCTCACCTTCAGCCCCACTCCCAGATTCAACCAAACAGCCCTCGTCAAAGATTTACTGTCCTACACTCGTACTCTCTGCTGGAAGTATCACTTTGCCACGAAGAAAAATGATCCTAATCCTACCCCTAATGATCCAACTCCCCAAGACACTATCAAAATTGAACCCTGCCTGGAACAGTTCCGTCCTCCGTCACAGTGGGACCCACCTCCTCTTCCTCAAAATCACCCTCTCCAAACCTTCCAGGAATTTCTGACTTCCAGCCTTGCCTCTCAATCCTTCTTAAAAAACCTTAATCCTACTCCCAACATCACCACTGCTGAAGCCCAGGCTATCCGTGATCTGAAGGCTGACCGGTCCATCATCATTCTTCCGGCGGACAAGGGTTCCACGACCGTGGTACTTGATCGTCGGGAGTTTGTGGCTGAGGGACTGCGTCAGCTTTCAGACAATACCACATACAAAGTTTGCCAAGGTAATCCCATTCCTGATGTCCAGGCGGAGCTTCAGGGAATCCTCAGAACCTTAGGCCCCCTACAAAACCTTTCACCTGACTCCATCAACCTCCTGACCCCACCGACACCCCGCCCCCCTACCTTCTACCTTCTTCCTAAAATTCACAAACCCAATCATCCTGGCCGTCCCATTGTAGCTAGTTACCAAGCCCCCACAGAACGTATCTCTGCCTACGTAGATCAACACCTTCAACCCATTACGTGCAGTCTCCCATCCTTCATCAAAGACACCAACCACTTTCTCGAACGCCTGGAATCCTTACCCAATCCGTTACCCCCAGAAACCATCCTTGTAACCATTGATGCCACTTCCTTGTACACAAATATGCCGCACGTCCAGGGCCTCGCTGCGATGGAGCACTTCCTTTCACGTCGACCACCCGCCACCCTACCTAAAACCTCTTTCCTCATTACCTTAGCCAGCTTCATCCTGACTCACAACTTCTTCACTTTTGAAGGCCAGACATACCAACAATTAAAGGGAACAGCCATGGGTACCAGGATGGCCCCTTCGTACGCCAACCTATTCATGGGTCGCTTAGAGGAAGGCCTTCTTGGTTACCCAGGCCTGCCAACCCAAAGTTTGGTACAGATTTATTGAAGACATCTTCATGATCTGGACTCACAGTGAAGAAGAACTCCAGAATTTCCTCTCCAACCTCAACTCCTTTGGTTCCATCAGATTCACCTGGTCATACTCCAAATCCCATGCCACTTTCCTTGATGTTGAGCTCCACCTGTCCAATGGCCAGCTTCACACGTCCGTCCACATCAAACCCACCAACAAGCAACAGTACCTCCATTACGACAGCTGCCACCCATTCCACATCAAACGGTCCCTTCCCTACAGCCTAAGTCTTCGTGGCAAACGAATCTGCTCCAGTCCGGAATCACTGAAGCATTACACCAACAACCTGACAACAGCTTTCGCATCCCGCAACTACCCTCTCGACCTGGTACAGAAGCAAATAACCAGAGCCACTTCCTCATCCTCTCAAACCCAGAACCTCCCACAGAAGAACCACAAAAGTGCCCCACTTGTGACAGGATACTTTCCAGGACTGGATCAGATTCTGAATGTGGCTCTCCAGCAGGGATACGACTTCCTCAAATCCTGCCCAGAAATGAGATCCATCCTTCATGATATCCTCCCCACTCCACCAAGAGTGTCTTTCCGCCGTCCACCTAACCTTCGTAACCTCTTAGTTCATCCCTATGAAATCCCCAAACCACCTTCCCTACCCTCTGGCTCCTACCCTTGTAACCGCCCCCGGTGTAAAACCTGTCCCATGCACCCTCCCACCACCACCTACTCCAGTCCTGTAACCCGGAAGGTGTACACGATCAAAGGCAGAGCCACGTGTGAAAGCACCCACGTGATCTACCAACTGACCTGCCTACACTGTGACACATTCTATGTGGGAATGACCAGCAACAAACTGTCCATTCGCATGAATGGACACAGGCAGACAGTGTTTGTTGGTAATGAGGATCACCCTGTGGCTAAACATGCCTTGGCCTGGTGGATAACGGGAAGAGAGGATATATTGAAGAGCAAGTTCCCATCTCCGGAGTTCGGATAGGTTGGTGTTAGTGGGAAGTATCCAAATAACCCGGACGGTGTAACACTGTGCCAAGATGTGCTGGCTGTGCACCAAGGCATGTTTAGCCACAGGGTGATCCACATTACCAACAAACACTGTCTGCCTGTGTCCATTCATGCGAATGGACAGTTTGTTGCTGGTCATTCCCACATAGAATGCATCACAGTGTAGGCAGGTCAGTTCAGTATATCCTCTCTTCTCGTCATCCGCCAGGCCTCAATCTCCGCTAATTTCAAGTTGCCGCCACTCATACCTCACCTGTCTTTCAACAACTTCTTTGCCTTTACACTTCTGCCTCGACTGACATCTCTGCCCAAACTCTTTGCCTTTAAATATGTCCGCTTGTGTCTGTATATGTGTGGATGGATATGTGTGTGTGTGCGAGTGTATACCCGTCCTTTTTTCCCCCTAAGGTAAGTCTTTCCGCTCCCGGGATTGGAATGACTCCTTACCCTCTCCCTTAAAACCCACATCCTTTCGTCTTTCCCTCTCCTTCTCTCTTTCCTGATGAGGCAACAATTTGTTGCGAAAGCTTGAATTTTGTGTGTATGTTTGTGTTTGTTTGTGTGTCTATCGACCTGCCAGCGCTTTTGTTCGGTAAGTCACCTCATCTTTGTTTTTTTTATATATATATATATATATATATATATATATATATATATATATATATATATATATATATATATATATAGACACACACACACACGTACTTTTTGATAGTAAAATTTGTTACGTTACAGAAACGGCATCTCAGAAGAATTGGGCGATTATTGTTGCTAAATGTTGTAATCCTTTTAAAGTAGAACAACATAAGAAAGTCTGTGTACAATCACTAAGAACTGTAAGAGACTGGATGTGCTCTCTAGACTTAGGAATCATTATTGGCATGAAAATATGTGATGTATGTAGGAAAAAGATTAGTGACAAACACAAAACAGAAGTAGTAGTTTTACCTTGGAGTAGCGAAAATGTAAACGATTCTTTTATTGATCCTCAATCTTCCGTAGACTATTTCAACAAGTCTTTGGAACTCATTGGTGAGTCACCACTAAAGAAGAAAAATTTTTCTGTGCCTACCTATACAAAGAAAACACTTCATAAAATAAAGTCTAGCTTAGAAAAGAACTTACTACCAGAATCGAGCCCTGAAGAAGTTATTACCGAACATTCCGAAGATGAATCAGAGATTACTCAACAGTTAAAAGAAAAGTTTGCTCAAACAACAAAAAGAAGTGAAAACATGATGATTTTGTCTATCTTACATATGAGTTGGAGCTGTCAGAAAATAGAAGAAGAATTTGGAGTGACAAACTACATGGCTGGTGCAGTAAAACTGTTAGGATTTGACAAAATTCCTTTTTCTTTTACTAATCCTAAACCTGGAAGAACTCTAAATGAGTATATTGTTGACTGTGTAAAAGACTTCTACAATTCTGACCATGTTAGTAGAATGGCGCCAGGGAAAAAAGATTGTATGACTATAAGAAATAAAGATGGAAAGATCCAGGTTCAAAAGAGGCTAGTGTGGGCAAATTTGCAAGAAATATACCAATTACTTAAGGAAAAGATCCCTGCAAACAAAATTGGGTTTTCCAAGTTTTGCAAATTAAGACCAAGGAACTGGATCGTGGCTGGAAGAAGTGGCACACATACTGTTTGTGTGTGTACCTTACACCAAAACATTAAACTAATGATGAATGGTGCTAAGATGCAAAATTTTGTTTTGGATGGAGATGTAACTGCTTTGAAATTTTATCATTCCTGCCTAGCCAAGATGATGTGCAATCCACCATCGTAACAATGTTTTATGGATATTTGTAAAGAATGTCCTGGTGTCTCTAGACTTAAAGATCTATTGAATGCAAAGTTCACTGACAATATGATTGAAGTTAACTACAAAAAGTGGGTAACTGTAGATAGGTGTTTGATGGAAACTGTAGTAAAAAGTACTGATGACTTTATGGATGAGTTTCTGGACACTCTAATGAAGGTAAAAACTCATTCATTTATAGCTAGTCAGCAGAAAGAATACTACAGCGAAATCAAGGACAATTTAACTGAAGGCCATATAGTAGTCAACTGTGATTTTGCAGAAAACTACTCTTTTGTAGTACAAGATGAAATACAATCATTCCACTGGACTACCACCCAAGCTTCACTGCATTCTTTCATCATATATTATAAATGGGAGGGAAAACTAAAACATCTGCAGTATGTCTTCATATCAGATTGCCTGAATCATAATCCAGTCGCTTTCTACGTATTCCAGAAAAAACTGCTAGAAATCATGAAGCAAACCTTGTCTTTTGCACTTAAAAAGATTACTTAATTTTCTGACGGCAGTGCTGCACAATATAAAAATAAGAAAAACTTCTTTAATTTGTGTTTGCACAAAACTGATTTTGAAGTTGAGGCAGAGTGGGAGTTCTTTGCAACATCCCACGGCAAGAGTGCATGCGATGGCCTCGGTGGAACTGTTAAGCGGCTAGCTGCTAAAGCCAGCTTACAAAGACCGTATGACCAACAAATATTAACACCCAAATCACTTTATGTCTTTGCCATGGAAAACATAAAAAAATTGACTTTGAATATTGCTTAACAGAGGACTATGAATTGACCAAAGAATACTTACTTCCTCGGTTTAGTGACTGTGGAAACACAAAAGTTTCAATCACTTTTGACTCGTATAAACCCTGCACAGAGAGTCAAATTACCGTCAAGCCCTATCATTTTAGCCTGGACGAGTCTCTTTAATATGTGGCAACACTGAACCAAATAACACCGTCATATATGGAAAATATTGCTGCTGGTTTTGTGACAGTAGCTTACGATGACTCTTGGTGGCTAGGATCCATTGAAGAAAAATACGGGGCATGTACTGAATAAATTTTTTTCACCCAAAGGGTCCAGCCCTGTCTTTTTACTATCCACAACCAAGAGACATGTTAGATGTCCTAGGAAATACTCTTTTACAAACAGCAAATCCAACAACAGCTACGGGAACAACCTACACTTTAAGTGCTAAAGAAATGAAGTTGTCTTCTCTTGCTTAGGAAAAATATCTTAAAAGATCATAAAAGAAGCACGTTTAAATTATGTTACACCTACCCTCACTAAACACTAAGTTGTATAAATACCATGTGTATTAACTTTGTAAATACCAATTAGTATTACAAATACAGTTCTATCCATGCAAATATAAAGAAGCTAATCTTTTTCCCCAACTGAAATTACTTATATGCCAATTTCTAATATAAGGAACTTGTTGTAAATGATTACAAATAACACTGGAAAACCAAGAAAAAGATAATCTCTGCCATTTACAACTATGGATGAAGGTGAGTGGCTTTATTCAAAATTTTAACTTGTAGCATGTATATTACCAATTGAAATGTGTTCACTTTCTTCTGATGCATAGTTAAAAGAATCATGAACATTAAATTAAAACAACACCATATCATTTAATGAATTAACAAACAAAAAGAGGGTAATGTTGCATAAAAAGGCTAACATAATAATTTAAGTTTGTTAGAATTACATAGGCCTACCTTAGTATTCATAGCCTAGAAATAGTCTGCTTTTCAACTCACTAGTGTGTATTGCGGTAGTAAAATATTATTTTATACAAGAACCCATTGAGATCCAATCTTGAAATTTTGCATGCAAGTAGTCCGTTAGACTGGACAACACATGTAATTTTTATAAAAAAAATCCGAGGGTACGTATTTTGGAAATTTTAAGAAATGTTTTTTTGGAATAGTTTAAAATTTTCAGATTTAGGTAGCATAGTCATGTTACATATAAAGGTGAAGGTAATTTTTAGAGGAAAACAATGGTGCAAGTTTGACCTCTATAGGTTGTATAGTTTTTGAGCTACAGGATTTTAAAACAATCATCGATTGATCAAAAACAAAAGTTTATTTTTTATTTTTAAACCCTTGAAACTCATAAACCAAAGGTCAGTTCAAGCAGCATACGGATTAGGTTGTCACAATTTCCTTGTCTTTTGTTAATGAACTGTATAGCTTGGCTCATTCCACATCCCTGAAGACTACTTTCGTGATGGGATCTATACAGCCTGATGAAGAAATAATTATACCCTGCTGGATTTACATTTGTCAATTGTCCTGTAAGGATATGAGAAATTAGTGACCCCTTATTATTATACCTTCTTTTCCAAGAACGTTCCTAAAGAGCTTAAATCACAGATGATATCGCTGGACCTTGAACTTCACATAGAAAATGTAGTAACCTGGTAGTCACTTACCAAAGAGTTTTAAACTATTCTGACATTTCTCTCTCTCTCTCTCTCTCTCTCTCTCTCTCTCTCTCTCTCTCACACACACACACACACACACACACACACACACACACACACACACACACACTAAGCTTTATTCACATTAGCTACTTCTGCATCACACAGTGGCAGCACAAAACTTGGAAAATAGCATTTGTGTGGGTCTAAATGGCATTCAACCCGATCAGTGACATTACCCATATAGGAATTTCATCTTAACTCTCCTGCGACAGTCTTAACAGGTTCTACAGATACATTTTTGGTTCAGGGGGTATACAGGAATTTATATACTGCTGCACTTGATACAATGTTTTATAGTCTACAAATGCTACAGAAGAATGTTGAAATTTAGGAGGAGTAGGAGTGAGAACATTCCCTGGAGAATCGGCAGTGAAAGGAATATATGGAAAACTGTGACAAGAAAACAGATATCCTACTGTCCACCCTATCTGTTCAAGACCATTGGGGAATAACTTCTGTGCTACCAGAGGGAGTTGTAGGGGGTGAAGTCTGAAGAGGAAGACAGAGACTGGAATACATCAAGCAAATAATTTAGGATGTAGTTACAAGTGCAGCTCCGAGATGAAGAATGAAGAGGTTGGCACAGGAGAGAAATTTGTGGCAGGTCAGGACACACACACAACACACACACACTTCCCACACTAAGCTTGCACCTTACGAGCTTGATTGTACTGTCACAGATTGTTTGGAAATTTCTTGAGTTTCTTGAATACGTTTGTCCTCACATGGTGAGGAAACAATAGTTTCAGTGGAAACTTCAAAATTTTTAGGTGTCCATATTGATGAGGATTTAAACTGAAAAAAAACTGCAACTCCTACAAGAACTTAGACCACCCACATTTGCACTTTGAATCTTTGCAAATCTTGGGGAGAGAGAAATCAGTAATCTGACATATTATACATCTATCCATTCAATAATGTTCTGAGATAACTCATCTTTGAGAAGGAAACTGTTCATTGCTTAAAAAATGTGCTGTAAGAATGTGTGGTGCTCACCCATGATCATCTTATAGACATCTGTTTAAGGAGTTAGGCATTTTAACTACTGCCTCTCAGTCTATTTATTCCCGCATGAAGTTTGTTGTTAGTAATCTATGGCAGTTCAAAAGAAACAACGAGACACACAACTACGATACCAGAAGCCAAAATGACATTCATTGCTGCACATTAAAGTTTTGGCCTTAGCACGGAAAGAGGTGCAGAATGGTCTCAACAAAATGTTTGGTCATTTATACTGTGATATAAAATTCTCAAGGCACAGATAAGTTAATTTTGCAAAAAGTGGCAAAGTTTCTTTACCTAATATGATTGGGTAATGACAATGTAAAATGACTTGTTCCACATCATAGACATCAGTTGTACAAATGACCCGTGGAACACGGAACCAACTATATCAGTCTCCACTGTGCTGAAGTTGCCTGAGACATCTAGACTGAAGCTAACAGACTTGCAGTGTCACCTGGACCTATGCACTTGTATAGGAGGCTTGGTTGTAATCCTGTCTACTAGTCTAGCACTAACACACTGAAGCAAAAAAAAAAAAAAAAAAAAAATAAAGGCAACTGGTATAGGTGCGTATTCATTCAATTACAGAGATATGTAAACAGGCAGAATACGGAGCTGGGGTCAGGAATGCTTATATACGAGGGGGGACCCAAAAGTAACTGGAATCGTAATGCTGCACATTGTGTACTTGTAGTAGCAGGTTGCGCCGCCAGAGGTTTGTAGTAGGAGCTCTGCTGAGTCATTCCGCCATGTGGCGTCACACAACAGTGAGAAGGGTGGTTTCTTTGGCAGTTCTTTGAGTGTGCGTACAGTGCAGACATGACACGAGGAAATGGCTAGTTCTTACGAACAATGAGCGGCAGTGAAGTTTCGTTCCTTGCTCAGCAAGAACGCAGAAGAAACTGTTGCGATGATTCACACGGCCTACAAAGACCGTGTTCTTAGTAAAACGCAAGTGTTCAAATGGTTTTCTCAGTTTAGAAGGGGAGAAATGGTAGTTGTAGATCAGCCCTGTTCCGGTCGACCTTCAACTGCTCGAAGCGAAGACAACATTGACAAAATCCGTCATCTCGTCAGTGAAGATCGGAGCAGGACAATTGATCTACTGGAGAACTTGTCCGGGTTGTCCTGGAGCTCAATTCAGCGCATCTCGACCATCGATTTGGGGATGCGAAGAGTGGCAGCAAAATTCGTGCCGAAGCCTTCGTACCGAAGATCAAAGGGATCGACGCGATCAAGCCTGTCTCGAAATGAAAAAATGTGGATCATCTTTGAACGCATCCTTCAACAAAATCATTACAGGTGATGAATCATGGTGCTATGGTACAAGCCAGAAAGTAAACAACAGTCATCACAATGGAAGTCACCTGGCTCACCTCGACCAAAAAAAGCTCGACAAGTGAAATCGAATGTGAAAACTATGTTGATCTATTTTCTTGACATCAAAGGGATAGTACACTCAGAATTGTTGGTTTTCTGTCTGGTTTTCAGGGACAAATTCAATTTGGAAGCTATGAAGTGGCTTCGCAGACATTTGTCGCGAAAATGTCCAGCGTTGTGGGATTCTGGCGTATGGTTCCTGCATCACGACAACTCTCCCGCACACACGGCTCTCAGCGTTCGCCAGTTTTTGGCCTCAACGAGGACGACTACCTTGACCCACGCGCCCTATTCGCCGGATTTAGGACCCTCGGACTTCTTCCTATTCCCGAGGATGAAAAGAGACTTGAGAGGGAAGCGTTTTGCGGATGTGGAAGACGTAAAACGCAATGTCATCAAAGTGCTAGCATGTACAAAGAGGACGAATTTAAAAGGTGCTTTGACTACTGGAATGAACGTTTGTACAAGTGTATTAATGCTAATGGAGAGTACTTCGAAGGAGATTAAGGTTGTATTTGAAAACAATAAAGTATATGCTTTCTAGAAAGAAATTCAGGGTATGTTTGTGTCTCCCCTCGTAAGACAACGTGTGTCTGGCGCAGTTGTTAGAGTGGTTAGTGCTGCTACAATGGCAGGTTGTCAAGATTTAAGTAAGTTTGAACGTGGTGTTACATTCGGTGCATGAGCGATGGGACACTGCATCTCCGAGGTAGCGATGGTTCGAGGATTTTCCCATATGACCATTTCACGAGTGTCCTATAAATATCAGGAATCTGGTAAAACATCAAATCTCCGACATTGCTGTGGCCAGAAAAAGATCGTGCAAGAATGGGACCAACAACAACTGAAGAGAATCGTTCAGTGTCCTTCTGCAAATTGCTGCAGATTTCAGTGCTGGGCCATCAAGAAGTACCAGCATGCAAGCTATTCAATGGAACATCATCAGTATGGGCTTTCCACGCTGAAGACCCAGTCGTGTACCCTCGATAACTGCACGACACAAAACTTTATGCCTCGCCTGGGCCCGTCAACACCAACACTGGACTGTTGATGACTGGAAACATGATGTCTGGTCGGACAAGTCTCTTTTCAAATTGTCTCCATTCCCATACATGTCCATCCGCTCGATACAACATCACGATTCCTTGGACCCTGCATGTCAGCAGAGGACTGCAGTTGTTGTGATACCCTGATAGTCTAGATACGACTCTGACAGGTGACATGTACGTAAGCATCCTGTCTGATCACCTGTATCCATTCATGTCTATTGCGCATTCCGACAGACTCGGGCGGTTCCAGCAGGACACTGCAACATCCTACACGTCCAGAATTGCTACAGAGTGGCTCCAGGAACACTCTTCTGAGTTTAAACACTTCCACTGGCCACCAAACTCCCCAGCCATGAACGTTATTGAGCGTATCTGGGATGGCTTGTGAAGTGCTGTTCAGAAGAGATCTTACGGATTTGTGGACAGCCCTGCAGGATTCATGGTGTCAATTCCCTCCAGCACTACTTCAGACATTAGCCAGTCCATGCCACGTCGTGTTGCCGAACTTCTGCTTGATTGCGGAGGCCCCACACAATATTAGGTAGGTGTACCAGTTTCTTTAGCTCTTCAGCGCATTGCTACTGCAGACTGCAGCTCCTAAAACTCCCAACTCCACTTGTACAACTGTCAAATCAGCACCTAGTTTCATGATAAGCTGGTCTTTTTCAAATACTGTGTAGCAAAAGTGACGATCATTGCATTTTCAGAAATTATTAAATTTTGTTGTTTCTCGTGTTGGTTGCATTGCAATGTCCCACATGAAAATGACGCTTACTCTCATCACACTTAATTACAATTCCTGACGATACTTTAGTAGTAGTAGCCTAATTGATGTTGTTTTATTCATTTGTGGACTACTTTTACAAGGCTACTGGGCATATCAGGTTATTACAATTTGAGAAAAACAAAAGTAGTTCTAGAGGAATGTTCGATACTAGCCGATCGACTTTAACCTGTGACGTACTGGCTGCTGTGGCGTCACATTTTGGGGCGTATTTAAAATTGAATTCCTGTGTAATCTCGTTGGTTTATTCAGAAAATAATTTGTTAATCTTTGTGTGGGATTTGAAATTGCTTTTCAAGTATTGGTAGCATTGCGAGATATGGGGCAACTGTGGGGCCAAGTTCTGCTGCTGATTTTGAAGATGTGGAAAGTAGCAGGAATGGGGTGCAACGTATTCATCTACTTTGTTTCGCTATAGTGAGATTGATGACATTCATTGGTGCCTCAGCTCACCAAACAGCTTCGCCAGACAGTACAATTTAATTGCTTGCTATTGTTAGTGTGGGCTGGGTTAGCACTTGAATGGGTGACCATCCGGTCTACCGAGTGCTGTTGGCAAATGGGATGGACTCACCCCTTGTGAGGCAAACTAAGGAGCTACTCTATTGAGAAGTAGCGGCTCCGGTCTCGGAAACTGACATACGGCCGGGAGAGCCGTGTGCTGACTATATGCCCCTCCATATCCGCATCCAGTGATGATGCCTATGAGCTGAGGATGACATGGTGGCTGGTCAGTACCTTTGGGCCTTCATGGCGTGTCAGGGAGGAGTTTAGTTTAGTTATTGTAAATGTAGTGTTTGTGACATTTTCGAAGGTTTCGGAGAAACACATGAGCTATTCGTTTATATGGGACTGTCCAAAAGATGGTGTGTGGTGATCTGTTTGTTAGAAAGGTATGATTTGAGGCAAATGGAAATGCCGTGTGGCTAGGGCCTCCCTCCGGGTAGACCGTTCACCTGGTGCAAGTCTTTCGAGTTGACGCCACTTCGGCGACTTGCGTGTCGATGGAGATGAAATGATGATGAAAGACACACAACACCCAGTCATCACGAGGCAGAGAAAATCCCTGGCCTCGCCGGGAATCGAACCCGGGACCCCGTGCGCGGAAAGCGAGAACGCTACCGCAAGACCGCTACCAAGATTTGAGGTATGAAGGCTTCCTACGAAAAGTATTTTATTACTTTCTTATATTTTTGTTTCAGATCTCCTATTGGGTTTGCTGCTCATGGGGCAGAAGCAGACTATAAAACTGTTACAGACTGGCGTTCGTTTTGCCTGGAAGTTTATTTGCATTTTGTTATGAGAAGGAGCAGAATTGGTCGGCCGGTGGTTTTATAGAAATTGACGAACTGCAATTTCCGAGAGAGAAGTTACCTCCTGAGTCAATAGTCCAGCGTAATGTCACAATATGGACTGGTTTAGCTGGAGGTCTAGGTTAGCAAAGAAAGTGACGATTTGCATGTGAGTTGGCAAAGCATAATATAGTCGAAAAGGTACCTGTGGTGACACACTGATCTGTAGCGTAACCTGAGGTCTAAGTTAGGTTGGAACGCAACAATTAGATTTGTTGGTTTTGCCAACTAAAAACCAGACAGCGGAAAAGATTTATTTGGTGATACATCTGATCTATACCTTAGCCAGAGGTCTAGGTCAGGTTGGAATTCGCGAAGCCAACGAATCTGACAGCGGAAAAAATTTCGGTGGGGACCCACTGATCTGTAACGTAGACCGAGGTCTAGGTTAGGTTGGAATGCAACAGTTTGGTTGTGAGTTTAGGAAGCCACCGAATCTGAGAGAAAAAAAAAATTCTGTGGTGACACACTGATCTGTAGCGTAACTCGAGGTCTAGATCAGGTTGGAATGCAACAGTTTCGTTGTGAGGTGGCGAACCCAACGAATCGTTCAATGGACAAAGAGTTTGTGGTGACGCACTGATCGGCATTGGAGCCTGAGGTGTAGTTTAGGTTGGAATGCAGCAGTTTAATTGTGAATTGGCGAAGCCAACGAATGAGACGTCATCACAGAAAGCTTTTCTGCTGTCAGTTTAGTTCAACAGTTTTCTCGTTAAAGCCAAGACAACTATATGTGATAGGAGTAGTGTGTTAGGTGTAATGCGAAAATTTCGTTGAGGTGTCGAAGGAAACGAATGCCGTTTGGTTATCTGCATCGTATGTCGTGATATATTATGCTCTTCGCAATATCCGACTTGTATTTAAGACTTTGTCAAATATTTTAACTATGAGGTTCATTAAGAATTATTTAATAGAAAACTGCAGCTAATATTATTTACGAATGACTACTATTGTCACTGGCTGATAACAGAGTAACGATTTAACTTTATCATTTCGTTCGTTGTGATGCTTGTTTGGCTTATTTCTGAATATGATTCGATTCACGAGTAATTATTTATTATAAATATTTCGCGGTTTCTGAGTATAATATGAGCGACGGTTATTCGGGAAGCAAATATTATTTCCGAGAGTCATGGGAGTGATTATCAACAGTAGCAGACTTTGGAAAAGCAGCCTGTAAGTGTATTTCTAGTTTACTTTTTTTGAATGATAGTTATAGCTCTTTCGTTTAGTAGCATGTTGTTTTCTGTTACATGGGCTGTATTTTCAGGAAATTAATGTGTATTTTACATTTTGATAGTTTCTGGCGTTTTTAACAGATAGCGGCAGTTACAGTTCTTGGTTATGATTCGATTTAGTGACTAACAGTTCATCTACAGTATTTGTAAATTCATAATGAAATGATCTCACTTCTTTCCACTTCAAATTTTATGATCTGACGTCCGTTATAGCGATACAGTGTGTTTTTACGATGGGACCTACTCGATTCCTTTTTCGCTCTAAAAATTATTTCTTTCACTAGAATATTCGCAGTCCTAAGTGTTTATTTGCGACGTTGTAACTTTTTTTTTTAACTCGCTGTTTTTATCGCGTTGAAGAAATCCACATTTATGTGACGTCACAATGAACATAATATTTACGATGTTTGTTCCATGTTTTTTACGTCACTCGCCAAAGCCAATTACTCGTATGGAGGACTCTTCTCTATCCAACTGCTGTAACTACGAAACTTTAAACAGCTGCGTCTAAGCTACAAATTTAGCTAAGCTGAAAAGCAGTTCAATAAAAGAACCTTGGCCTACATTACAACCCTATATTTCATCGCAGCCTCCACTACAAAGTAGTAATTAATGTCGAATGCGTGTTGCTGAATATTCGAGGAAACCACGACGAACTTCTGTCGATCAGTTTCAGTTCCAGCGCTCCGAACAGTTTCCTCGATCCTCGTCTCTCATTGGTTAGGCCGGTATTACACTATCAAATTTCTTTGTCCAATATCTTTGTCAAAGATATTTGATGGTGTAATAGGGAACTTTGACAAATGTTGTCCAATATTTGATCAAATCTAGGGCCTCGCCGTAGATTTGATCAAAGAAATCGCTTGTCTTCTGTTCACTGCTATGCGAGCTTTTTGAAAACACTCCAGCATCACCGACACGCCCATTAGTTCCTACATCAACATACAAAAACTTGTAGGAAGCATCTACCGTGCCAAATAAAATGATACTGTTGAAGGATTTGTAACTGCAAAAGTGAGATCCACCAGCTTGTGGACATTTAATATGAATGTGCTTTCCGTCCATTGCTCCTATAGTGTTATAACAGTTCCACGTCTTCTTGAAATCCTATTTGCTCCCACTCTCCTCTGCTTGTGGGTACCTGTAAACACATAAGATTTATGTATGTGCAAGGAAGTACGTAACTAATAGCTTTTATCTCTTATTTTTTAGCATGAGATGCAAGAGCCTGTCGCATGTAGCGAGGCACAGCCCCAGCCCCTGCGTCAAGAGTGGCCTCCCACTTAAAGGAGGGAAGTCACACCAGACGTGGCAACAGATGTGATGGTGGAGGTTAGCAGGACACTTAAGGCTATGGCTGATGCTGCCAGAACCATGCCTGTCCAAGAAGACCGCTACAGTACCCTTGGCGCCCACATCACAGCAGATCTGCATGGAATGGAAAAAGTGGGTGGCAAGGAATTCACCACTGCCACAATGCACTGTCTGGAGCGGAATTTAATGGACAGGTGGGATTTGCTGCATGTGACAACCCAAGCACAACCGTCTGCCTCTGGGTATATCCAGGTTGCCTTGCAGCAGGCTGGAATAGAGGAAGAAGACTCGATTTTATATGTATATAATTTTTGTATCTCTCTAATCTTCATAATCTATTTTTATAATCAGGGTGCCTCACATTGTAAAGTGCCTCATCCGCCTCATACATCTCTATTAATTTTTTGGTTTCACACATCAATTGAAATTTGCTATGTGAATAAAATAAAATAACAATTTATCTTAATGGACAGAAACTGTATTGAACATTTATTTACCTTCAGACAATGGTCCTTTGGTGCTTTATAAATGGCTTCACATGTTTCAGGTATTATTTTACTTAATGTGCACTGTGGAATTCGAGTGCTGTACTGTAAGCTAGAGTAACTAGCAAGGAATCGAAGTGTTACAGTGAGCCTGTCTTCTGCAGATATAGCAGTTCTTAGGTGAGTATTGTGTTTTGAGACATGAGGAATCACTTCACTGAGCACATACTGAAAAGTATGCTCATCCATTCGCAAGTAATTGATGTACGACTTGATGTCATCCACTATTAGCTCACATAACAAGTTTTGTTGAATGCTTTTTTGGTCTCATCGTGAAACCCATGGCTTCACCCAGGTACGTTTCCTTTTTTTCCCCCGCTTCTGTATCACATGTGCACACACGGCAATTGTGGTACAAGCAGCTGCTGCGGTAAATAATTTGTTTTTGTCAGACGTCTTGAACTTTCACGTAGCGCTAGACGGGGTATTACATTGTCATCAAAGATCTTTGTCAAATATATTTGACGGAATATTGGATCACATCTTTGATCAAATCTTTGACGAAGAAATTTGATAGTGTAATACCGGCCTTATCTTAACCTACTTCCCATTGGCTACAAGAAACTGTCGCATCGCCAATATATGTACTTGAAAAGAAGGAAGTGGTTGACACTAATCCTGATATGAACTGAAAAACTCGCATGTTAGATGTTGTTTCTGCCTGGCAGCTTTTGTGCTTTTAGAGGGCCTACATACGCATCAGTTAGTTGAGCGATCGATTCGATTGTCCACTCCGTTTCGCCAACGTCACCTGGGCGTTCGTTTCGCCGTACAAATTATGCCTTGTGCAGCACTGTCGTGCCAACCGTCCGACAAAAGCTCGTTGTCAGTCACTCCAAAACACTAGTACAATGAGATTCTCTCGAAAACGTACACGTTATTGATGGTAAATGTCACATAATGCTTGAGCGGCGCGTTTAAATATTTTAGGAGGCTTATGACACAGAACAAAGATAAAGGTATCCCATATTATTCGTCCCAGTAGAGGGCGAAGATTACATACGTGACAATTCTGGTTCGAGTCCTGGTGATAGTAAGACTTTTAAATTCACCTTCACGTCTCTGAGACCTTCTGGGTATTGTTGTAATCAATAAATTTACAAAATAAACATGAAACACAGAAAATGCGAGTGGATATTGAAAACACATTGATTATCTGGTAAAAACAAACTACCACTCGTCGTCAGAAGAAAATATATATAAAAGACACGCACACGTAAGAAAGAATCAAAAGGTTACTTAGTCTCATTGTCAGCCGCCTATAACGTATAAAAGAAAATTTACAAGCTAGTTATTTTAAGAGACATCCCTTCCAAACAAGAACACCTTCAAAGAAACAATATACATGCAGACAAAATATATTCTGGTACTGGTATAGACATATTCTTGCCGGTGTTTTTTTCCGTTGTCAGTTACTTTCAACAGCAAAGGAAGAAGTTTACATTTCAGGCAGTGAATTGTAATTTTTCGCACAAGTTAGAAGGTACTTCACATGACTGGCACAGTTATTTATCTAAGAGGGAGCTTCTTAAATGCTTTTCGTTCCACATACCGCTTCATGAACCATTGACCTTGCCATTGGTGGGGAGGCTTGCGTGCCTCAGCGATGCAGATAGCCGTACCATAGGTGCAACCATATCGGAGGGGTATCTGTTGAGAGGCCAGACAAGCGTGTAGTTCCTGAAGAGGGGCAGCAGCCTTTTCAGCAGTTGCAGGAACAACAGTCTGGATGATTGACTGAATCAAAACAGCCTCGCTCTGCTGGTACCCCAAACGACTGAAAGTGAGGGGAAACTACAGCCATAATTTTTCCCGAGGATATGCAGCTCTATTGTATGGTTAAATGATGATGGCATCTTCTCGGGTAAAATATTCCGGAGGTAAAATATTCCTCTATTCAAATCTCTAGGCTGGTCTACTCACGACGATGCTGTCATCAGGAAAACCAAAACTGGCGTTCTATGTAACAGAGTGAGGAATGTTAGTTCCCTTAATCAGCCAGGGAGGTTCGAAAATTGAAAAGGAAAATGGATAGGTTGAAGTTAGATATAGGGGGAATTAGTGAAGATCGGTAACAGGAGGAACAGGATTTCTGCTCTGGCGAACTCAGGGTTATATATGTAAGACTGAATAGGGGTAATGCAGGAATAGGTTCAATAGTGAATAAGAAAATAGGAATAGGGTTAGGCTACTGTGAACAGCTTAGTGAACACATCATTGTAGCCAAGATTGACTGTGGTGGGTATCGGTTTTGTGTCTTACAAGTTTATATGCCAACAAGCTCCACAGATGATGCAGAATTTGAAGAAATGTATAATCAGATGAAAGAAATTATTCAGGTAGTTAAGGGAGACGAAAATTTAATTTTGATGCAGGACTAGAATTCAGTAGTAGGAAAAGGAAGATAAGGAAAAATAGTAAGTGAATGTGGACTGGCAGGAAGGAATGAAAAAGGAAACCACCTGGTAGAGCATAATTTAATGATCACTAATAGATGGTTTAAAAATTGTGAAAGGAGACTGTATAGTTGTGTCTCCAGGTCTCTTCCATGTACACAATCAATCTGAAACCTTTACATAAGATAGAGATTTTGGAATCATATTTTAATTTGTAAAACATTTTCGAGTGGAAGATGTGGAATCTGGCCATAATTTATTGGCTTTGAATTGTAGATTGAACTAAAGAAATTGCAAAAGAGTAGGCAGTTGGAAACATCAGGGAACGATTGACGTGGACAGGGGAAAGGAATACAGTGGAAAATGAATGAGTAGCTTTGAGAGATGAAACAGTGGAGGCAGCTGAGGATAAGACAGATAAATCGACAAGGCCTAGTAGAAATCCTTGGGTGACACAGGAGATACTGAAATTAATCGATGAAAGGAGAAAATATAAAAATGCAGTAAATGAAGCAGGCGAGAGGGAATACAATCGTCTAAAAAATGAGACTGACAGGAAGAGCAAAATGACTAAGCAAGAACAGCTAGAGGACAAATGTAAGGAACCAGAGGAAAGATAGCTAATGCCTACAGGAAAATTAAAGAGGCCAATGGAGAAAGAGAAGCACCTGTATGATATCAAGAGCTCAGATGGCAACCGGTCACAAGCAAAGAAGGGAAAGTTGAAATGTGGAAGGAGTATATAAAGGGTCTATACAAGAGAGGTGAACTTACAACCAATGTAATAGAAATGGAAGACGACACAGAGAAAGATGAGAGAGGAGACATGATACTGCGAGAAGAATTTGATAGAAAGACGTCTACCCCTGGAGCCTTGTTTTCACTTACAACAATCTATCAGGACTGCTGATAGCCTTGGGAGAGCCAGCCATGACAAAAGTCTTCCATCTGGTGTGCAAGATGTATGAGACAGGCGAAATACCCTCAGACTTCCAGAAGAATATAATAATTCCAATTCCAAAGAAAGCAGTTGCTGATAGGTGCGAATACTACTGAAATATTACTTTAATACATCACGACTGCAAAATAATAACACGAATTCCTTACAGAAAAATGGAAAAACTAATAGAAGCCAACCTCGGGGAAGAACAATTTGGATTCCGGCAAAATGTGGGAACACTTGATTCCGGCAAAATGTGGGAACACTTGAGTACTCTACAACTTACCTTAGAAGATGAGTTACGGAAAAGCAAATCTGCGTTTATAGCGTGTGTAGATTTAGAGAAAGCTTTTGACAATGTTAACTGGAATACTCTCCTTCAAATTCTGAAGAAGTGGAAGTTGTAACTAGCTTTTCACTCCCTGTATCTTACTGCTACAAGAGGACAGGCTACAACATTGAGAAGGGAGTGAGACAATGTTATTCAGTTTGTGCGTTGAGCAAACAGGAAAGGAAAGGAAAGAAAAAATTGGAGGAGAAATTAAAGTTCAGGGAGAAGAAATAAGAACTTTGAGGTTTGCCAATGACACTGCTGTCTCTGACAGAATTACAAAGGACTTAGAAGCGCAGTTGAATGAAATGGACAGTACCTTGAAAGGAGGATATAAGCTGAACATCAACGAAAGCAAAACAAGGATAATGGAATGTAGTGGAATTAAATCAGATGATGCAGAGTGAATTGGATTGGGAAATGAGACACTTAGAGTAAAGGCGAGTTTTGTTATTTGGGCAACAGAATAACTGATGATGGCCGAA
Organism: Schistocerca piceifrons; assembly: GCF_021461385.2. Lineage (NCBI taxonomy): Eukaryota > Metazoa > Arthropoda > Insecta > Orthoptera > Acrididae > Schistocerca > Schistocerca piceifrons. The sequence goes on from NW_025728088.1 coordinate 3,158,807, forward strand.
GCAGAGAGGATATAAAATGTAAACTGGCAATGGCAAGAAAAGCGTTCATTAAGAAGAGAAATTTGTTAAGATCGAATATAGATTTATCTGTTATGAAGGCTTTTCTGGAAGTATTTGTATGGATTGTAGCTGTGTATGGAAGTGAAAGATGGACGGTAAACAGTTTAGACAAGAAGAGAATAGAAGCTTTTGAAACATGGTGCTACAGAAGAATGATGTAGATTAGATGTGCAGATCAGGTAACTAACGAGTAGTACTGAATAGAATTGGGGAGAAAAGAAATTTGTGGCACAACCTGACAAAAAGATGGGATTGGTTGACAGGATACATTCTGAGACGTCAAGGGATCACCAATTTAGTAATGGAGGCGAGTGTGTGGTTAAAAATCGTATAGGGAGACTAACAGTTGAATACTCAAGCAGATTCAGGAAGATGTAAGGTTAAAAATCGTAGAGGGAGACCAAGACAGAATGGACAGTACCTTGAAAGGAGGATATAAGATGAACATCAACGAAAGCAAAACAAGGATAATGGAATGTAGTGAAATTAAATCAGATGATGCAGAGTGAATTGGATTGGGAAATGAGACACTTAGAGTAAAGGCGAGTTTTGTTATTTGGGCAACAGAATAACTGATGATGGCCGAAGCAGAGAGGATATAAAATGTAAACTGGCAATGGCAAGAAAAGCGTTCATTAAGAAGAGAAATTTGTTAAGATCGAATATAGATTTATCTGTTATGAAGGCTTTTCTGGAAGTATTTGTATGGATTGTAGCTGTGTATGGAAGTGAAAGATGGACGGTAAACAGTTTAGACAAGAAGAGAATAGAAGCTTTTGAAACATGGTGCTACAGAAGAATGATGTAGATTAGATGTGCAGATCAGGTAACTAACGAGTAGTACTGAATAGAATTGGGGAGAAAAGAAATTTGTGGCACAACCTGACAAAAAGATGGGATTGGTTGACAGGATACATTCTGAGACGTCAAGGGATCACCAATTTAGTAATGGAGGCGAGTGTGTGGTTAAAGATCGTATAGGGAGACTAACAGTTGAATACTCAAGCAGATTCAGGAAGATGTAAGGTTAAAAATCGTAGAGGGAGACCAAGAAATGAATACTTAAACTCCAAGAAACTACTGCAACTTACAACCTCCTGAATTTGCTTAAGAGGCTTGCCAACTGCCTGACAGAACAGCATTTAGTCTCGTGCACAGTGTCAAAAGTCGAACTTCTAACATACATGGTATGGCGCGAGGAGGGCGTTACTTCAAGGATGGAGTTTATGTAGAAATATAAAGACTGCAGATGTTTGTGGAACATATTGTGCGAGGCTTATAGCAATACAAATGCAAGAAATGAAGGACTTTTTTCATTTTTTTAACTAATTTACATGTTTGTATTTCTCTTTCGTGGTTTTATTTCCAATACTTATCTGAAATGAAATCTAAAAACCGAAATGTTCAGTGGAAGTTAATTCAGAAAATACTCTTAGTTTCGACGTTGCAAGTGCTGAAAAGGCCCAGCAAATATTGAAGCCCTCTGCTACGAGGAGCAAAGTGTGGAATTTTTTTTCGTTATAGAAGTTGTTAAATGCTTCATTTATTATGTATCTGTTGTTGTATTTATTAGATCACCATCATGTGTAGTATTTCTTTCAGGAATTCGAATTCAATTTCTTAATTTTACAAGTTGTCTTCAAAATTACATGCATAAATAAATTGATAACGTTTACATGAATTTCTTTTATTTTATTTATTTGCTTTACCACATTTCCTCAGTGAACTATAAACCACGGTGGAAGTTTCAGGCATCATTGTAGGTAATAACTGTGGGAATACAACACTATTGAATTTGAGGTCATCTTAACCTCTGTATGTTGCTGTTACCTACATTACGATTTTTGGCCACTGAAAGCCTCTCGCATGCCTGTATTCTTTTTCGTTAAGAATGGTTTGACGGAGTTCAGCAGCTCCGAAATGCATGATTCATTCATTCTTAGATATTTACTAAAACCATCGGTTCCCAGCTGCTTAAGTAACAGAATATGCGTGAATTTCTTTCCTTGCATTAGGCAGTTCTTTGCCCACAGCTTTCTCTCGGCTTTTTTTTTTTTTTTTTGACCTTGTTACCTCTAAAATTACAAAGGCAAACCCCAAAACCAAGCGGGATCTCGTAGGATATAAAACTCAGTGAACAGCGCAGCGCTGTTGTGATTTGTTTGAGTGCAATCGATTGGGACCTGTGTAGACTGCGTCGATCGCTCCGGACGTGTGTGCAACGTCACGAAATTGGTCAATCGGTCGGCCGGCAAAATTTGTGACCATCTAGGATCCCTTAACAATATGCCTCATGTGACAACGTACGCCACTTCATTTGACTTCCTCCTGCAGCAGAAACCATCCACAGAAAACTTTACAAGGTCTGCTTCAGTAATTTAACAGTGTGTTACACGTGTTATTTTCCGACTGTATCAAGGATATGGCAGGCCAGTTGTATTAAGATATGGTTATCGAAACTAAGAGACCCATGGATATCACGCCAAAAATTCCTTCTCGTGACATGGCTTTCTACATAAATAAGGAACAAATACACTCTGTGCCACTCTTATATGCAAAATAGGAGTTTAAATTTTATATCATTTTATTTATTTGTTCGTGTTCTGTTGATCCAATGTACAAGAGAATTACATGGACAAGGAACATGAAGACAATACTTTCAGATCCCAAAAGATACAAATTGTGATTTGTACAGGAAGAAAATACGCTAATAATTACAAGCTTAGGCATTTCCAAAAGTGAACAGAGGTATAAAACAATCACATAATAAATTTCAATTATTATACATTACAAGTTAAAAGGTAGAGAGAATTTAAGTACATCATCAACCTGAGAAAAAATTTCAATGCTAACATAGGTTGTGATTACCAATTGGTAACAGCAAATGTTGCAAGTACAATGTGTCATATCTAAATTATGATGAAGATATGTTTACATTAAAGATTTCGTTAAAAGAGTAAAAAAGTTTTCCACAAGATAATCTTTAATTTACTTTTAAACTGTGTCATTACATTGCTAAGATTTTTTTATGTTTGAGCAGTTTACATCTTTTGTAGTTGACTCAAGTTTTTTCTGTCGACATGCAAGTCATGTTTTGACCTTGTCTTGTAGTCATGAAAGCACTATTGATTTTGTAAATGGTAGGTTTTTAATTAAAAAGCATATAAGAGATGGGATGTAATGTAAGGTCATTGATAATATTTTATGTATTTTAAAGTGTTTTCTGCAGGAACGATTTCTGATAACTCTGTGACTCAGAAAAGAGCAGTCAGAATTCTAAGCAAATACTTTATTTGCCATTGGTTGGTTACCCCAAGATATTACGCTATATGGCAAAAATGAATGAAAATAGCCAAATAAGTAGCCTTAACAGTGTCAGTATTAGCAGTTGCTGCGACAATACGTAAAGCATAATTTGCTGAACTAAAAGTCCAGAATATGGCAAGACCAATTTAGTTTCTTGTCGATGTGAAGGCCTAAAAATTTTGAAAAACGAACTTGCAGTATATAATGATCACTATGGTTTAGACACATATCCTCCTGAACTTTCTGAGACCCATGGAAATGAACCCAGCTTTTTTTAAAATTTAAAACCATGCCATTTTAACTGAACCACCTATGGAGATCATGGAACACAAAGTTGGCAGACGTTGTAATGTCACTGTCAGGTGTGCTTTCAACTAAAAGGGATGTATTGTCAGCAAAGAGAGTAAATTTGCTAGTAGCTTTTGTACAAAGTGGAATAAAAATAAGAAAGAGCTAAGGGCTCAGCACAGAACCTTGTGGCATTCCTGTACTTACTGTTCCAAACGACTTTAAGCTATTTAGCCATTTCAGTGATTCAGTGATACCCTCTCATTTCCTTCGGTCAGGTACAATACAAGCCACATTTCAGTTGTGTCATTGGCAAACCTCAGAGACAGCAAAGTTTTTACTTTTTTTTCTTGAACTTGAATTTCTTCTCCAAATTTTTCTTTGTACACTGTGCAAGCAATATAGGAAATCCGACTGGATTGGCTAGAGCCCTGTCTCACTCTGTTATCAAACACTGCTTCCCTTATAACTGCTGTCTGGTTTCTATACAAGTTTTAAACAGCCTTTTGCAGCCTGTGTTTTACCCCTGCTGTCTTCAGAATTTCAAAGAGTCAGCACTGTCAAAAGTTTTCTCTAAGTCTACAAATGCTGTAAACGTAGATTTGTTTTTCCTTAACTTTTCTTCTAAGAAGGTGGACCGTCGGAAAATATCTGTAAACGAATGTTACTTTCACAGCATAAAATAAAAATAAACAAGCTGTCTCTTTGTCCACGGAGTCTGCAGTTTCTTTTGGCTCATGAATGTCATTGAGAAACTGCAGGAGTGGCGAACCAAACTAAGTAGATTTGGATAGCGTCCGCTCAAATGCTCCATCTTTCGCTAGTTTCCACTTTTCGCTTCTCCCTTCAACACTGGACAATAAGCGAACGCGTTTTCTTTTCTTTTTTTATTTTTTATTTTTTATTTTTTTTTTTTTTTTGGGTGAGACTGTGCAAAAAATCGACGCTACTTTTGAAACTAGCCAGTGAGTTTTGTTTGTTGTTAGTGTTCTTGTACTTCTTACTGCTAACACTTCAGAGGTACTCCTCTGTCTGACACAGCGATACCAATCCCACAGTTTGCAGTCTCGTCCACGCGACTATTTCCGAAAAAAAATAAGTGCTGCGAACGAAAAAGCAACACAATGTATTAATAGGGGATGTCAGACTGATTCCTTTCTTTTTTTCTATTTCCAGTAGGCTTCTGACGCCGTATTTGATAAGAACCTTCTAACCAAACTGCGTTCCTATGGGCTGTCGGACTAGTTGTGTGACTGGACTCGTTACTTCATGTCAGGAAGCTCACAGTCCGTAGTGACTGACAGAAGGCCATCGAGTAAAACAGAAATAACACCTGACGTTCGCTAAGGAAGTATTATAGGCCCTCTGCCGTTCCTGACCTACATAAGGATTTAGGAGAAAATCTGAGTAGCACTCAAATTGTCTGCGGATGAAGCTGTCATATACCGTCTTATAAAGTCAGCAGGTCATCAAAACGAAATGCAAAACGATTTAGACAAGGTATCTGTGTGTTGCGAAAAGTGGCAATTGACTCCATATAATGAAAAGTGTAAAGTCATCCACACCAGTACCAAAAGGAATACGATAAATTTCAGTTCCACGATAAATCATGCATGTTGGAGAGTGGAACAGTAGAGGAATAGCTTGAAGGTGGTTCGATGAAGCCTCTGCCAGGCACTTAATAGTGAATTACAGAGTAATCATGTAAACGTAGACGTAAATGTAGATAAAAGTTCGCTTACATTTGCCACTGAGGCACGCAAGTTTCAACATCGCAGGAGCCACTCTTCGAGGTACAATGCCTCGTAGATCGCTCGAATAAAAAACTGTGCCCAGTAGTTGGAAGAAAGCACAGGTCACACTTGTTTACGAGAAGGATAGTAGAAGTGATCCACGAAACTACCGTCCAGTATTCTTGACATCTGTGTGTTGTAGAACATATTCTGAGCTGAAACATAATGAGATACCTCGAACAGAATGACCTCCTCCATACCAACCAGCATGGATTCCGAGAACATCAATCATGTGAAACCAACTAGGCACTCAGGTACATGTAGTATTTCTTGATTTCCAGAGAGAATTTGACTCGAAATCACTTCTCTGTTTATTGTCAAAGGTACGGTCATACGAGTTATCAGACGAAATTTGCCACTGGATTGAGGATTTCTCGGTAGGAAGGACACAACGTGTTACCTGAGATGACGGAAATGTAGAAGTAACATCTGGTGTAACCCAGGGAAGTGTGCGGGGTCCCCTGCCATTCAAGTTTTATGCCACTGATCTTGCAGACAATATTAATAGTAAACTTAAATTTTCCAAAGATGATTCAGTTATCTACAACGAAATACAGTCTGTGAAAAGATCTATACTGAAGCGCCAGAGAAAGTATAATAGCCAAGTGTATTCAAACACAATTATACGTAAGCAGGCAGAATAAGGCGCTGCGGTCAGCAACGTCTAAATAAGACAAGTGTCTGGCGCAGTTGTTAGATCGGTCGGTTATGGCTGCTATAATGGCAGGTTATCAAGATCTAAGTGAGTTTGAACGTGGTGTTATAGTCGGCGCACGAGTGATGGGACACAGCACGTCCGAGGTAGCGATGAAGTGGAGATTTACCCGTATCACCATTTCACGAGTGTACCGTGAATATCGGGAATCGCGTAAAATATCAAATCTTCGACATTGCTGCCGTTGGAAAAAGATCCTGCAAGAATGGGACCAACGACGACTGAAGAGAATCATTCAACGTTACAGAATTGCAACCCTTCCGCAAATTGCTGCAGATTTCAATACTGGGCTATCAACAAGTGTCAGCGTGACAACCATTGAAAGAAATATCATCGATATGGGCTTCCGCAGTCAAAAGCCCATTTGTGTACTCTTGATGGACTGCACGACATAAAGCTTTATGCCTCGCCTGCGCCCGTCAATATCGACATTGGATTGTTGCTGACAGGAAACATGTCACCTGGTCCAATGAGTCTCTTTTCAAATTGTATCGAACAGATGGACATATATGGGTACGGAGACTACCTCATGAATCAGTGGACCGTGCATGTCAGCAGGGGACTGTTCACGCTGGTGGAGGCTCTGTAAGAGTGTGGGGCATGTGCAGTTGGAGTGATATAAGACCCCTGGTACGTCTAGATGTGACTGTGACAGATGGCACGTACATAAGCATCTTGTCTGATCACCTGCATCGATTCACGTCCATTGTGCATGCCAATGGACTCGGGGCAATTCCAACAGGACAATGCGATCACAGATCCAGAAGTGCTACAGAGTGGCTCCATGAACACTCTTCTGAGTTTAAACACTTCTGATGGCCACCAAACTCCCCAGACATGAACATTATTGAGCAACTGGGATGCTTACAACGTGCTGTTCGGAAGAGATGTCCACCACCTCGTACTCTTATGTAGCAAAAGATCTGGCAGAGAACCCAAGAAAATTATGGTCCTATGTAAAATCGCTAAGCGGGTGTAAGGTTTCCATTCAGTCTCTTGTTGACCAGTCTGGTGCGGCAGTTAAAAATAGCAAAACAGAAGCTGAAGTTTTAAATTTCTCTTTCAAGTAATCGTTCACACAGGAGAATCATACAAACATAGTGTCATTTGGCCATGGGACAGACTCCTGTATGGACGACATAGTAGTAAGCATACCTAAAAAACTAAAACTAAAGTTTGCTCGAACAAGCCATGAAGGCCTAATGCTACCGACCGACCACTGTGTCATCCTCAGCCCACAGACGTCATTGGATGCGGATATGAGTGGGGGGGGGGGGGCATGTGGTGAGCTCACCGCTCTCCCAGCTGTATGTCAATTATGGGCCAGAGCCGCTACTTCTCAATCATGTAGCTCCTTAGTTTGACTCACAAGGGCTGAGTGCACCCCATTTGCCAATAGCACTCAGTGGACTGGATGGTCACCCATCCAGGTGCTAGCCCAGCCCACTAAGCATACCTGGCGGAGAAAAACAACTGACAGATTTGAAAGTAAATAAATCCTCAGGTCAACATGGAATCCCAGTTCGATTTTACGGCATTGACTCCTTATCTACCTTGAATTTATCGTGAATCTCTTGCGCAGCACAAAGTCCCAAGCTGCTGGAAAAAAGCGCAGGCGACTCCAGTATATAAGAAAGGTAAAAGGATGGACCCACAAAATTACAGACCAATATCCCCAACTTCTTTTTGCTGCAGAATCCTAGAACACATTCTCAGCTCGAATATAATAAACTTTCTTGATACTGAGAAGCTTATGTGCACGAATCAGCACGGTTTTATAAAGCATCACTGCTGAAAAACTCAGCTTGCCCTTTTCTCACATGATATACTAGAAACTATGGCTGAAGGACAGTAGGCAGATTCCATATTTCTAGATTTCTAGAAGGCGTTTGGCTTGGCGCCCCATTGCATGATGTTAATGGAGGTACAAGCATGTGGAATAAGTTCACAGATACGTGAGTGGCTCGAAGAATTCTTAAATAATAGAAACCAGAATGTTGTCCTCAACGGCGAGTGTTCACCAGAGACAAGGGTATCATCAGGAGTGCCCCAGGGGAAAGTTTTCTATATACATAAGTAATTTGGTGGACAGTGTGGGCAGCAATCTACTGTTGTTTGCTGATGATGTCATGGTGTACGGTAAGGTGTCGAAGTTGACTGACTGTAGAAAGATACGAGACGACTTAGAATTTCCAGTTGGTGTGATGAATGCCAGCTAGCCCTCAATGTGGAAAAGTGTCAGTTAATGCAGATGAATAGGAAGATCAAACCTGTAATGTTAGGATATAGTACTACTAGTGACCTGCTTGGATAAATAAAAAATAAAAATAAAACCGTCAAGTCGTTTAAATGTCTGGGCGTAGGGTTGCAAAGTGCTATGAGGTGGAACGAGCATCTGAGAGCTGTCGTAGGGGAGGCGAATGGTCGATTCTGGTTTAGTGTGAGAATTTTAGGAAAGGTTCACCTGTAGAGACCGCATATAGGACGCTGGTGCGACCTGTTCTTGAGTAGTGCTCGAGTGTTTGGGATCCGTACAAGGTCGGATTGAAGGAAGACGTCGGAGAAATTCAGAGGCGGGCTACTAGATTTGGTACCAGTAGGTTCGAACAGCACAAAAGTGCTACGAAGATTCTTCGGGAACTCAAATGGGGCTCCCTGGAGGGAAGGCAACGTACTTTTCGACAAATGCTACTGACAAAATTTAGAAAACCGGCATTGGAAGCTGACAGCCGAACGAGTCTACTGCCGCCTGTAAAATTGCACGTAAGGGCCACGAAGATAAGAATCGAGAAATTAGGGCTCATACGGAGGGGTACAGTCGTTCTTCCGTCGCTCTATTTGCGACTGGAACAGGAAACGAAATGACAAGCACTGGTACAGGACACCCTCCACCAGGCGTCGCATGGTGGCTTCTGGAGTATCGATGTAGATGTAGATGTAGCAGCTATACTCATATTCAGTCATACCTTGATAAAATTTGCTTTAAGCGTTCAGAAGTGTAAAACTGTCAACGTCACAAAACGAAAAACATAATATTCTATGAACATATCAGCGAGTCACAGTTGGGATTTGTGAACTCAAAGAAATACCTGTGTGTAACACTGCATAGGTATATGAAGTGGATTGATCACATAGCGGTCGCAGGTTCGAATCCTGCCTCAGGCATGGATGCGTGTGATGTCCTTAGAACTGCTTAAACCTAACTAACCTAAGTTATAGGGTAGATTAGATGGGTAGATCACATAACTAATGAGGAGACATTGAATAGAATTGGGGAGAAGAGGACTTTGTGGCACAACTTGACTAGAAGAAGGGATCGGTTGGTAGACATGTTCTGAGGCATCAAAGGATCATCAATTTAGTACTGGAGGGCAGCGTGGAGGGTAAAAATCGTAGAGGGAGACCAAGAGATGAATACACTAAGCAGATTCAGAAGGATGTAGGCTGCAGTAGGTACTGGGAGATGAAAAAGCTTGCACATGATAGAGTAGCATGGAGAGCTGCATCAAAGCAGTCTCAGGGCTGAAGACCACAACAACAACAAGTTCTAGGGGACTGATGACCTCAGAAGTTAAGTCCCATAGTGCTCAGAGCCATTTAAACCATTTGATCACATAGATGCTTAACTTCCACTTAATTGTAGAATACTAGGAAAATGCAATTGGTTGTCAAAGGTGATTGTAAATAACTAGTGCGACCCATCCTAGCATATTGCTCAAGTATGTGGGATCTGTACAGAGTAGGACTGACAGGGGATAGCCGGCCGGAGTGGCCGAGCGGTTAAAGGCGCTACAGTGTGGAACCGCACGACCGCTACGGTCGCAGGTTCGAATCCTGCTTCGGACATGGATGTGTGTGATGTCCTTAGGTTAGTTAGGTTTAAGTAGTTCTACGTTCTAGGGGACTTATGACCACAGCAGTTGAGTCCCATAGTGCTCAGAGCCATTTGAGCCATTTTGGCAGGGGATATTGAATGTACGCAGACAAGAGCAGCACGAATGACTGCAAGCTTATTTGACCGTTGGGAGAGTCTGAGACGCTGAAAGAAATGAACTGGCAAACTGTTGAAGATTGCCAGTAGACCCACTCGGGATAGTTTATGTCTAAGTTTCAAGAACGGGCTAGTGTAGCGTATCGACGGTATTCGGTCAAAAACTACGCCAGAGTGGGACAGAGTTACAACAGAGTCAGCCGCAAACAGGCAAGAGTGTTATGCATTGTGAAGCAAAACACATCTGACAGGCGTTGTATAGCAGAGCCAGCTGTGCACAGTATAGCAACAGGCGACGCGCGCTACGGTCGCAGGTTCGAATCCTGCCTCGGGCATGGATGTTTGTGATGTCCTTAGGTTAGTTAGGTTTAACTAGTTCTAAGTTCTAGGGGACTAATGACCTCAGCAGTTGAGTCCCATAGTGCTCAGAGCCATTTGAACCATTTTTGAACAGGCGACGCTGCAATACGCTAACAGAAGGACAGGAGCCTTTCCTCACCTGCCAACACAGAAGTGTTTAGAGAATGTGCCTTAAGCCCTGAATGAATGTAGTCTAGAGCACATAAGTACCCGGCCATTCGTGTAGTAAAACATTCTCGTCTCCATATCACAGCCTCCACCACGAACCTGTGACACCCAGAGCAATGGAATGCAGTATGGGGTCCGCTGTTTGATCACGGGACGGGGCAGCCTGCTCTCAGTCACGAGAGAGCCGCCAGTGGAGTTGAGCGACACCCATTTGCCCATTGAGCTTAGTATTCACCGTGTGGGAGCTGCAGAATGAGATAAGGAGGTTGGAGGAGGTGTTTTTGGGTCTTCGGCAGTTAGTAAGTAGTAACAGAGTGTTTAGGGAGTGGTCAAAAGAACACAGAAAATTTTTCAGTGCATATGATCGATTGCAGGAGCAGATGCATAAAGTGACAGGAATACTGCCAAACGAGTTAAGGAGGGTAAAAAGGGGATGGACAGACGCTGGAGATATAAAACTGAAGAACATATTTGGCACAGCAGACACGAGCAACATAAGCGATCTGAACGAAACAGCAGTTGCCACAAGGGAAGACGGTGGCTGTGGAGTAGCATTCCACACGGATTGTGAGTTAGGAGAGTGGTACGTCGAACAGTACACGCGCGCTTCGGCAGCTTACTAAAGAAGTGATAGACTATTCCACAGCGTCAGCTAACACTTTGAACTGGGATTTAGAGGCAGTTCAATCACAGACTTAAGAACTGGATGCAAGAATAATACTGGAAAGACCGTTACAGTCGCCAGTGGTAATATCTGGTACAAAAGACTGTAGCTGACGAAATTGCAGGAAGCCATTCATCGGGCACTGTCAATTAAGTCTAGTCTCATTGTCACCTCAGCGATACGTGAAGGGATTGGGAAAGGTGCAGTTAACGACAGAGCTGAGCGGCCAGAACTTGCCTTTCTACTACTGTGGAGCAACTGCGGAGCCGGCCGTGGTGGCCGAGCTGTTCTAGGCGCTTCAGTCTGGAACCGCGCGACCGCTACAGTCGCAGGTTCAAATCCTGCCTCGGGCATGGATGTGTGTAATGTCCTTAGAACTACTTAAACCTAACTAACCTAAGTTCTAGAGGACTGATGACCTCAGATGTCAAGTCCCATAGTGCTATAGTGCTCAGAGCCATTTTTTGAGAAACTGCGGAGGTAACAGATAGTGCGCAGTTGTGCGTGTCGGCGAGCGCACTGGTGGCAGACGAGCGCGTGCTGTTTAGGCGTTGCACGATGCACGTCTGTCCAGCGAAGCTAGAGGCAGCTGGGAAGTTGGTGCAGGTGAGAGAGGAAGGGGTATTACAGTGGCAGAAGACGGAGGCTGGCACGTGATGACGACTGGAGGCGAGATTCAGCAATGACAGAGTGGTGTGGTAACCGTACGCCCGACTCGTGATTTTCAGATGGGTGGAAGCCTGTGCATCTTACAGTCGTTCAGGTGCGAGGCAGGGGTTGTCTGTCCCAGAATGAGGTGATGGAACAAAAGTGGGTTTGTACTTAGCAGCTAGCAACCATTACTATGTTGTCATATACTATGGGCAAAGAAAGCTCACGGGATGCAAGCCACTCGGAGTTAAGAGGCATTTGGTTATCGATAAACAGAAGCATGTACGATATTATGGGTCCAATATTGAATTTACCAGCTACAATGATAGGACTAACTCTGTTAAGTGTAACCCATCTGCGGCTATACTGACCAGACAAGCCCCCGGAAATAGTGAAAGGAATAGAGTTGGCTCGGAGGTATTGTTCAGGAAAGTAAGGATTCGATTAGGCAATAAGTCAGATGATAGCCACGCAGCAGGGGCATTTCGTTGTGGAGCAGTTAATGGGGCATGTGGAACAATATCAGGATGGCAGACGTCGGGTAACAATTACCTGGACTGTCGCAATTCCTGGTGCCATAGTGACTCTGATTTTGCTCCACATAGTTTTTATTTATTTGACATGACGAGCCATTCAGAAGCACGATCCGGGGTAGTTCTAGTTCCCACAGGTTAGATCCCGAGCAAGAGAGAATATGTAAGTTTGTTTAGTTTTTAAGGTAAATGTAGTAATTTTGTAGTGTTTAGGAGTAGCCAGTTGAGTAACGTGTACTTATTATATATATTAAGGGTAGAACTAGTTACAGTGGAGAATCGTGTCTGAACTTGGCACTATGGGCCGGGTCTTCTCCGTGGAGGGTGTCAACCGCTACCCAGTTTCTAGTGAAATTAATGAGATGTGGTATCAAAGCCAGTGTGGAGTATTGCAGTTGCAGCTACAGGCTGGTAATTGCGGCTTGGTGATGTGTGGGTCAGAATAGCACACACGCAGAAGAAGACTGCCTAGCTGCAGTGTGCCGCACACTCGTTATAGCCAGTGCTGTTTCTCTGGGGGAACGCTGGGGGATGCGTACCCTAAAACTTTTTCGTCAACAAAGTAATTTTTTTACGATGTTGACAACTTGGAAGAGTGCCAAAGATTTATTTCACGGACATAAATTTTTTATTTCATTTTTTCCCATCGGTAATTGCAATACGAACGGTACCAGTGTAGTTTTTGGTGGGAAATACGGTGTCATTGAGTGGAGGGTCGATTGGACTCACATGTTTCATCTGAGGTGTATTAAAGGTCAATTGAAGTGTACGATACCATTTTCTTTTATTGTTCAGGAGTTGATGGGAATTGCGTGCTTCATTTGAGGTGATATAAACTGAAGTGTTCGATACCACATTCTCTTGTATGTTTGGGGGTTTCTTGGCATCTCCTGCTTCATTTGAGCTGGAAGCAACTGAATAGTCCGATACGTTATGGCTAAAAGCAGTGCTTCAGTAGTAAGTAATTTTCCCTGCATTACATCCAATGTCACAGTACCCTCAAACTTATTTCCAGAAAAAAAGCACTGGTTATAGCAACAGTGGACGCGTCGACGCCACCGATCGTGCGGAGACTCTCGTTATGGGCTACTCGATAGGTTGCCAGTTTTTGGTGCAACAAATGCGTCCCACAGTCTGAATTTCGAGGCAGAGACACTTTGGGTTTCTGACAGCATCGCCACAAACCCAGGGCCACGACAGATGATAAGATGGCTGTGCACTACCAGCAGCAGCCGTGGGTTTGAGTCCGGGTCAGGTCACCTGTCACTAGCACCGAGTTCCTCGCGGGACTCGTGCCTCGGCACTGCCGACCTGCAGCCCGAACCGGCTGCCGTTCGACCCCTGCCAGAAGGCAGTGGGTCACATCCCACTCACGGCAGTCACCACGTACCACAGCAGTAAATGTGTGAGGGGCCGAGTCGTGAGGAGAGGCCATTTCCCACAGGAATGCCGTCATAGCTCGACATGCAGAGGCACTGACATCACAGCTGTGCTCTACTGACGCTGCAGTCCACCGTCCAGTCTGTCGTCAACACTGTGGGTTGCCTACGTGACCGTCTCCTCGTCAGACAGGAGCGGCCGGCCTCGAGTGAATGCCGGCCGGGGTCAACAGAGGGTGTGGTGTATAGTTAAAGTTGAATAAAACAATTTCCTTTGGTCAGCAACATATCCACTGGGCCTCCCGTCACCCTACCAAGTACAGACACACACTTCATATATGTACAGGGGATGTATAGAGAACTATCTGAGACGTTACCCACAAGTGCAGGAATAAAGTTCACGTTTGAAGACCAACACGAGTACAGGGATTTATTTCCCAGACCAGTGACGTAAGTGCTGATTTTACGAATATAGTTACGCACAGAGGTGACAAAAGTCACGGGACAGCTCCCAGTATCGGATCGGGCCTCCTTTTTCCCGGCACAGTGCAGCAACTGGACAGGGCACGGACTCGACAAGTTCTCGGAAGTTCCCTGCAGAAATATTGAGCTGTGCTGCCTCTACAGCTGCCCATAATAGTGAAAGAGTTGGCAATACAGGATTTTGTGCACAAACTGACCTCTCAATTATGTACCACAAATTTTCTGCACGATTCGTTCCAGGTGATCTGGGCAGTTACATCATTCGCTCGAATTGTCCGGAACGTTCTTCGAACTGGGCACGAACAGTTGTGGCCAGGTGACGTGGACAGTGTCATCCGTAAAAATTCCATCTTTGTTTGGGAACGTGGAAATCTGTGAATGGCTGCAAATGACCGACGATTGGTTCATTTGAACCAGAGGACCCAGTCCATTCCGTGTAGACACAGCCAACACCGGTACGGAGGCACCAACTACTCGTACGGTGCCTCGTCGACAGTCTGGGTCCGCGGCTTCACGGGCTCTGTGTCGCACTCGAACCCTACCGTCAGGTCCTACCGACTGAAATTGGGACTCGTCTGACCGGGCCACAGTTTTCTGGTCATCTAGGGTCCGACCGATAGAGTCACAGTAAGCAAAAAGGGACTCGTGTCGGTCATCTGCTGCCGTAGCCCGTTAACACCAAATTTTGTCGCATTGTCCTAACAGATACATTTGGCGTACGTCCCACATTTATATATGCAGTTATTTCGTGCAGTGTTGCGTGTCTATTAGCACTGACAACTCGATGCTGACGCCCCTGTTCTCGGTCATTAAGTGATGGCCGGCCACTGCACTGTCTGTGGTGAGAGGTAGTGCTGAAAATTTGGTGTTTTCTGCGCAGTCTTGACACTGTAGATGTCCCAATGATTTCCAAATTTGAATGTGCCTGTTGATTCCTGCTCTGCAGCCATAATCACTTAGGAAACCTTTTTACACGAATCACTTGAGTATAAATGCCAGAACCACCACGAACTGCTCTTTTGTACCTCATGTACACGATACTACTGCCAGCTGTCAATGTGCATATTGCTATCCCACAGCTTTTGTCACCTCAGTGTCTAGCTCCTAACAATAGTGATGGAAATAGTCTCCTCCCTGCATAAACCACCTAATATTGCTTTACAGCTCACCAGTCCCAAATCTTTTAGACCTACTCATAACTAATGCCAATATAATATGGGCGTTAACTCGTATGATCAGAGTATGAAAAGGTGGTTGGAGGCAGTAAAGTTGTATTAATCTGTGGAGGTAAACTTCCACCTTGTTTTTCCAGCACAAGGCAGAAATGCAATTCTATCTACTGGTCTTAGCTTGTGCCTCTGAAAACATCTGCCATCCAACTGTCAACTAGTCGGTGACCCCTTACCTCGAGCACAGTGTGCTCTGATTATTTTGCCCCAATATGATCGTGAACAGTCCCACCCGAAAGAAGATTCGACTCGAGAAATGAAACTGAGTGTTGTTTTCTGAAGATAGTGATGCAACTGTAACAAAGATAAAACCACCTCACAACTATAAACTGTTTATGAAAGCATTCATAATCAGTGCACTAGTGTATCCTAAGAAACTGCACAATGACCGAGCGAGGTGGCGCAGTGGTTAGACACTGGACTCGCATTCGGGAGGACGACGGTTCAATCCCGCGTCCGGCCATCCTGATTTAGGTTTTCCGTGATTTCCCTAAATCGCTCCAGGCAAATGCCGGGATGGTTCCTTTCAAAGGGCACGGCCGACTTCCTTCCCTAATCCGATGAGACCGATGACCTCGCTGTCTGGTCTCCTTCCCCAAAAAACAACCACAACAACAAACTGCACAATGACATGCTTGCTTAACATGGATTCTGAAACAAAGAAACAGCTGGATTCAGGAGAGGTAATATTCAACAGAACACATACTTACTCATATCCAAAATATAGAAAAGACACGTGTAGACAAAAGCGAGCAGTAATCGCACTGGCCGTAGGGCACAGTAGAATACTTGTAAGTGTGCTTTCCGAAACAATGAAACAGTACTAATCTTACCCAAATAATTTTGCTATAAAAAGATAACAGAAATTTTTTTGTCTCGGATACATTGGGTATTAATAACTACTTCAACTGTATTTAGTCCTTTATTATTAGATCACTGCCGGTTTCGTGGCACTGAGAGCCACATTTTCAGGTGAATGTATGTGGTTGCTCCACCTACAAGGTTATCTGTATAAGGTTGTGTGTAGAATTTTATGTTGATTTTCAGAACAACCACAGCAGATGGAACCACAGCAGAAACATTCCACGCGGGAAAAATATATTTAAAAACAAAGATGATGTGACTTACCATACGAAAGCGCTGACAGGTCGATAGAAACAAAAACAGACACATACATACACACAAAATTCAAGCTTTCGCAACAAACTGTTGCCTCATCAGGAAAGAGGGAAGGAGAGGGAAAGACGAAAGGAAGTGGGTTTTAAGGGAGAGGGTAAGGAGTCATTCCAATCCCGGGAGCGGAAAGACTTACCTTAGGGGGAAAAAAGGACGGGTATACACTCGCACACACACACATATCCATCCACACATATACAGACACAAGCAGACATATTTAAAGTATTTAAATATGTCTGCTTGTGTCTGTATGTGTGTGGATGGATATGTGTGTGTGTGCGAGTGTATACCCGTCCTTTTTTCCCCCTAAGGTAAGTCTTTCCGCTCCCGGGATTGGAATGACTCCTTACCCTCTCCCTTAAAACCCACATCCTTTCGTCTTTCCCTCTCCTTCCCTCTTTCCTGATGAGGCAACAGTTTGTTGCGAAAGCTTGAATTTTGTGTGTATGTTTGTGTTTGTTTGTGTGTCTATCGACCTGCCAGCGCTTTCGTTTGGTAAGTCACATCATCTTTCATGAGAGCTATAGGTTATTGTTAGTCAGGGCCATTCTTTTGTAGGGGTTTTTGAAAGTCAGATTGCGTTGCGCTAAAAATATTGTGTGTCAGTTTAATGATGATCAGAATAAGTAAAGAGAGTAATGACAGAGTACGTTCAGTTTTGCTCAGCTGTTTGAAAAATAAATGAATTAGTGTGCTGCTAAAATACTATGTTATTTGATTTTCAAAGGATATGTTTCAAGTAGTGTGGAGGTGGCACAGTGGCCGTTGTGAGCATCTATTGCCAGGACTCGGGGCCAGGACGGCAGCAGGCACAACGAGATGGAGCAGTGGCTGACGTGAGCATCTAGTGCCAGGATCTAGGCCAGGGTGGCAGCAGGTGTGAGGAGGTGTCGTGGTGGCGGATGTGAGCGTCAATCGCCGAGGTCCTGGTCCGAGGTGGCAGCAGATGTGAATAGGTGTTGTGGTGGCCTATGAGATCATCCACTGCCAGGACCTGGGTTAGGGTGGCAGCTTGCAAAAGCAGGTGGAGCAGTGGGCAATGTGAGCGTGTATTGCCAGGACCTGGACCAGTGTGGCAGCAAGGGCAACGAGGTGGAGCAGTGGCTGATGTGAGTCTCTATTGCCAGGACCTGGGCCAGGGTATCCGAATGCACGAGGAGGTGGAGGAGTGGCAGATGTGAGTGTCTATTGCCAGGCTTAGGTAGGATTCTCTTGGAAACAAATGATGAGGTAAGATAATGGAAAATAAATTATGAGGTAAGAAATATGTGAAATATAAATACAGAAAGCATGCTTTTAATAGGATTTTTTTGTGTGCGAACAAATGTTGAAATATGAGGAAAAATCTATGGAATGGAGTTTTGGTTTGGATTGGAGTACCAGATGTTACACTGAAAACTAACTCTGTCCTTTCCTTTTGTGTTATTCCACTATGTGTTTGTGTACCCTTGGGTATTTGTGTTTTTCCTGTCTTTATGTATTTAGCTAACAAGGTTTATGTTGTAGAATTTTTCTAATGCTAAGCTACATTCATAATGATGAGGAATACTGTTATCCTCAAATATAATTTGCATTAATAATATGTTATTTACTTTGTAAAGATGGTTAGACATTATTTTCGAAAGCTAATCTGATCTTTTATGTACTTACTTATGTGATAATTCCTGTAACACTGATAAGTATGTTTATTTCTATTCTTTTGTAAAGCCTGTATTACTACAAATGTAATATGTATTAATATGTTTTTAATGATGTTTTCTGTACCTTTGTAATTGTATTCTCATGTTATAAACTTGTAATTGACACGAGTTCATCAAATTAAGTAAACTGTATGCATTCATTTCAGTGCACACATTTCTGTTGGTCATAGTATATGCTCAATATGTGAGAAGTTGGTACTGTTCGGGTTTGCACATATGTTAATAATTCAGCAAGGGACTGGTTAACAGCATTGCTGGTTCTAAGGACAATTCCAAAAACTTTGTTAGTGCATTAGTAGTGGTTTATGGAATTGCTATATTGTCCGCAAGACTCTGTTGCGGGTGTGCAGTTTCACAATCACCATCAAAAATGGTCTCTACAAGGACTGCAGTGGATCTGCATCTTTGATGGCCCACCAATACCATACTCTCTACCACGACTACAGTGGGTCTGCTCTGTGATGACATACCTACCAATATTTTTCAAAAATTCGAATGAGTCTGTTGTGGGTTTGCTCTGCTGTGGCCCATTACCTGTCTGCATGTCAAGAGTCAGCACTGTCTTTCTGTTGGAAGGACAACACCATTTCTTCCAGACTGCATGGAAATCCATTACTTCCGTGTGCATTATCCTTTACTGCTCAGACTTTGAGAAAAAAAAAGAAAACTGTAATTACTAATGTGATGAATGATCAGGACTGTCTTTATGAGCACAATTTTTGCTTTTGACCAACAGTGCATCAATAAGTGTGTCCATTCCATATCCTTGTTATTGTAATTATGAAAAATGTTTTCCAACCATTATTGGCCACTGCACAAAACAAATTGTAAAATTTTTGGTGGGAGCATGGGGGCTATGTAAGTAGGCTGTTTAGGTTTTTATGTTGGTAACACCACATAGCGCTCTGACTGACTGTGCTGTGTGCAGCCTGTGGCTGGTTACTATTGTTGGAATATTTGCAGTTGTAGTGTTGGGCAGCAGAATGTGAACAGTATGTAGTGTTGCGCAGTTGGAGGTGAGCCGCCAGCTGTGGTGGATATGGGGATAGAGATGACATAATTTTAAGAATGGACGATCTGGACGTGTGTCCGGCAGAAAGAGTAAATTTGTAATACTTTATAACATGAACTGATCTATATATTATGACTTTTGAACATTATTAAGGTAAATACATTGATTGTTCTCTATCAAAATCTTTCATTTGCTGACTATGCCTATCAGTAGTTAGTGCCTTCAGTAGCTAGAACCTTTTATTTAGCTGGCAGTAGTGGCGCTCGCTGTACTGCAGTAGTTTGAGTAACGAAGATTTTTGTGATGTAAGTGAATCCTGAAAGGTATAGGTTATTGATAGTCAGGGCCATTCTTTTGTAGGGATTTTTGAAAGGCAGATTGCGTTGTGCTAAAAATATTGTGTGTAGTTTAGTGTTGATCATCTTAAGTAAAGATAGCAATGACTGAGTATGTTCAGTTTTGCTCAGCTGTTTGATACTCAAATAACATAGAAGTTTATCAGCACAGTAATTCATTAATTTTTCAAAGGGTATGTTTCAAGTTGTGTGGAGGTGGGACAGTGGCCAATGTGAGGGTCTATTGCCAGGGTAGCAGTAAGCGAAATGATGTGTAGCGGTTTCTGATGTGAGTGTCTATTGCGAGGACCTGGGCAGGGTGGCAGCATGCGCAATGAGGTGGCACAGTGGTTGGTTTGATCATCTATTGCCAGAACCTGGGCCCGGGTGGCAGCAGGCTCGAAGAGTTGAAGCAGTGGCTGATGTGAGCATCTTTTGTCAGGACCTGGGCCACGGAGGCAGCAGGTGTCGGGAGGTCGAGGGGTGACTGATGTGAGTGTCTACTGCCAGGATCAGGGCCAGGGTAGCATCAGGCACGAGGAGTTAGAGTGGAGGCCGATGTGAGCGTCTATTGCCAGGACCTGGGCCAGTGTGGCAGCAGGAGCGACACGGTGAAGGAGTAGGCGATGTGAGTGCTTCTTGCTAGAACCTGGGGCAGGGCAACAGCAGGTGTGGGGAGGTTGCGTGATTGAAGATGTGAGCGACAATTGCCAAGGCCTGGGCCCTGGAGACAGCTGTTGTGGGGAGTTGGCGCAGTGGCTGATGTGGTAGTCTATTGCCAGAAACTGGGCCAAGGTGGCAGCATGCGTGAGGTGGTATCTCAGTGGTTGATATGATCGTCTATAGCCAGGACCTGGGCCAGGGTGGTAACAGGCACGAAGAGTTGGAGTGGAAGCCAATTTGAGCGTCTATGCCAGGACATAGGCCAGGGTGGCAGCAGGTGAGAGAAGGTGGAGCTGTGGCTGATTTAAGTGTATACTGCCAAGACCTGGGATAGGGCAACAGCATTTGTGAGGAGCTGGCGCTGTGTCCGATGTGATGATCTTTTGCCATTACCTTGGCCAGGGTCGCAGCAGTCATTATTAGCTGGAGTGGTGGCTTCTGTGAGCGTTGTCTGATGTGAGCATCCGTTTCCCAGACCTGGGATATGGAAGCAGCAGGTTTGGGGAGGAGGCAAGGTGGCAGATGTGAACGTCTGTGTCCGGGGACATGGGCAGGGTGGCAGCAGGTTTGTGGAGGTGGCAGATCTGCCGATGTGAGCGTCAATTGCCAGGGCCTGGTCCAGGGTGGCAGCAGGTGTGGTGAGGTTGTAATATTATTGGGATTTCCGTAGTATGAAAGCTGTGAGTACCCTTGGAAAGGCATTCACCTATCTGTATATTAAATGATCAACTTATGAGATGAGACCTATTCTTTGAAAGACATTTGTTTTATATAATTTACGTAACTGTAAAGATGCGCATCTAGCGCGGACGCAAATACATCGATTGCGCAGTCAAAGAAACATTTTAACAGAAGCTGAACTGACGTTCCGCTTCGATCTAAATAAAAGATGACAGTTAAAACTTTTATAGCTCTTCAGATTTTAATGTACTTCTGCTTGTAAAGTGAAAACTTAAAGAAGGTCGACTTTAAGCTAGAAAAGTGAGCAGTCTTGCCTGTGTGCAGACAACATTATTAATTAATAAAATTCAAGTAATTTATGTTCGAAACTGTAAATCGGCAAGTTATTGTTATGAAGGTGTTGAACAGTGCGAGAATTGTCTTTAACGAAGGAGAAAAGTAATGACTGTAATTTGTGACAAAAATGTAAACCGAGGAGACAGCACAGGGCAGGCTGAAATCTGATCGCACCATACACTTAGAAAAGTACTTACGTAAGTTATAATGTTTATAAATAAGCCCTAATTTGCTAGTGAGAATTGTTTGAATATATTTAGTATTTACCAAATTTCTTATTCTGTTCTTTTCCTTTATACTTTTTTAACCTCCATGCCATATTATTTTTATAAATGTCAAACAGCCTTTACTACAGCAGAGAATACTGCGGCATCCTGGTCGTAGACACATGGCCGCTCCTTGTCTTCTATACAACTCATAGCTGCCCCATTTATTAATGATTTCATTTGCAAATGCAATTTTTTTACTGTTCATTGCTAAAAGTCCCTTAACTAATTATAAAATTCATACTGATTATGTAAAGAAATCCGGGTTTTTCTTTTCCAAATAATAGAAGTCTTTGCGTAATCAAAAACTAGCCTCCTTCTGACAACGATCAGGAGCCGACCAGAAGGCGGACGTCTTCGACTACTTTCGTGTCTCCTGTGGCGAAGCTGTGGCAAACTGGGAACACGACACTCTAGTATGAAACACAGACTTAAATTGAAAGAATTGAAATATATTTCACCTAATTTTTTTATCATACTAGAAGGTGGAGCAGTGGCCAATGTCAGCATCTATTGCCAGGATCTTGGCCAGGGCAGCAGAAGGCACGAGGAGGCGGCACGGTGGCTGTTGTGAGCATCTATTTCAAGGACTCGGTGCCAAGAAGGAAGCAGGCACAATGAGATGTAGCAGTGGCTGATATGAGCATATAGTGCCGGGACCCGGGCCAGTGTGGCAGCAGGAGCGATGCAGTGGAGCGGTGGCCGATGTGAGTGTCTATCGGCAGGACCTGTGCCAGGGTGGCGGGAGGTGCTAGGAGGTTCCATGGTTGGCGATGTGTGAGTCTATCGCCATGTCCTTGGCCAGGGTGGCAGCTGACGGGAGGAGGTGGTGCGGTGACCAATGTTAGCGTCTATTAATAGTATTTGGGGCAGTGTGGCAGCAGGTACGAGGAGGTGATGTAGAGGCCGATGTAAGCCTCTATTGCCAGAACCTGGGCCAAGGTGGCAGCATACATGAGGAGGTGGCACAGTGGTTGATATGACCGTCTATTGTCAGGAAAAGGATGGAAACAGGCATGAAGAGTTGGAGTGGAGGCAAATTTGAGCATCTATTACTAGGATATGGGCCAGGGTGGCAGCAGGTGATAGGAAGTGTAGTGGTGGCTGGTTGAAGTGTCTACTGCCAAGACCTGGCAAGGGTGACAGTATGTGAGAGGAGGTGGTGCTGTGTCCGATGTGAACGTCTCTTGCCATTACCTGGGCCAGGCTGGCAGCAGTGAAGATTAGGTGGTGTGGTGGGTGATGTGAGCGTCTATTGCCAGGACCTGGCCCAGGTTAGCTGCAGGCGTGATGAGGTGTAGTGGTTTGCTGATGTGAGTCTCTCTAGCCGGGTCTTAAACCAGGGTGGCAGCCGGTGTGGGGAGGTGGCACAGTAGCCGATGTGAGCGCCTATTCCGAGGACCTGGGGCAGGGTGGCAGCAGTGAAGATTAGTGTGGTGGCCAATGTTAGTGTCTATTGCCGCACCTGGACCAGGCAAGCAGAAGGCGCAAGGAAGTGGAGCAATGGCAGATGTGAGTGTCTATTGCCAGGCTTAGGTAGTATTTTCTTGGAAATAAATGATGAGGTAAGATAATGGAAAATAAATTATGAGGTAAGAAATATGTGAACATATAAATACAGAATGAATGCTTTAATAGGATATTTTTTGTGTGTGAACAAATGTTGAAATATGAGGAAAAATCTATGGAATGAAGTTTTGGTTTGGACTGCAGTACCAGATGTTACACTGAAATCAAACCCTGTCCTTTCCTTTTGTGTTATTCCGCTATGTGTTTGTGTACCCTTGGATATTTGTGTTTTTCCTGTCTTTATGTAGTTAGCTAACAAGGTTTATGTTGTAGAATTTTTCTAATGCTAAGCTACATTCACTATGATGTAGAAAACTGTTATCCTCAAATATAATTTGCATAATAATATGTTATTTACTTTGTAAAGATGGTTGAATGTAGTTTTCGAAAGCTATTCTGATCTTTTATGTATTTACTTATGTCATAATTCCTGTAACACTGATAAGTATGTTTATTTCTATTCTTTTATAAAGCCTGTATTACTATAGATGTTATATGTATTATGATATTTTTAATGATATTTTCTGTACCTTTGTAATTGTATTCTGATGTTATAAAATTGTAATTGACACCAGTTCACCAAATTAAGTAACTTGTAAGCATTCATTTCAGTGCACACATTTCTGTTGTTCATAGTATATGCACAATATGTGAGAAGTTGGTACTGTTAGTGTTTGCACGTATGTTAATAATTCAGCAAGGGACTGGTTAACAGCATTGCTGGTTCTAAGGACAATTCCAAAAACTTTGTTAGTACATAAGTAGTGGTTTATGGAATTGCTATATTGTCCGCAAGACTCTTCAATGGTAATTGTGCACCTGAACAGCTACAACAGACGGCTGCTGGCCATCTCTACAAGGACTGCAGTGGGTCTGCACCTTTGATGGCCTACCAATACCATACTTGATTGGTGCTCGCTTATTTCCAAGTCCGTATCAATCTTAGTGCTGAGTTTTCACTCAGACGGCGCTTCGGCATTAGGCGGTTGTTTCCGTGTGTGATCGCTGGCCGGAGCTTAGCTGGAGGTGTGTGAGGAGGAGAGAGGTGGCTGCCTTGGCGTGGAGACAGTTCTGCTCGGCAGTGGTTGTTTGTGCCAGGACGCCGAGTGGGGCCTGATGGGAAGACCGGACCGTGATTTTACGGTTAATAGTGTGGACAGCGGCGTGGTGTGCATTTTAATCTGATTCGCTAGGGGAGCAAAATCTCGCCTGTTGTAGTCTGTCGAGCCTGACTTTGAAATACATTCCGTGTGTGGCGGGATGTCATTTTGTCCTCCTGTCTCTCCATAGCTGGGATTGCTATCCTCATTTACCATCCCACGGATGTATATTGATGGGGTGCGCTGCTGTCCGTACTGTACTAGCTGCTGGTGATGGAAGTGCGTCATTTGGCGGCACGTTAGTCTGGGTGCTTTATGTTTGCCACTCGAAACTATGCACTTGAAGATAAATCTTTAGAGTTTGCCTTGCGCAGTTTGATTGGAGTTTATTTGTCTTGTGGTGCTTCCACTTTCTGTTAACGAAGGTTAAGCTCGATTCGGCACTCCGTACGACGCTTGGTACCTCAGCAGGCAGGTCGGAGCCATCTTCGCGACGAAACGGAAGCCTTTGGACTGAGAGGTCTTGTGTTATGCATATTGTTCATAAATTGTTGTTTTGATATTAAGTTGGCTGAGGTTTCTTATGGATTTCCCGGCATTTGGTCTGTTGTCTGGCCCAGGCTAGGTCTCGTTATTTTAAGTCAGTCCTTGTTTGGGATTAGTACTATTTTGGCTCACTGCCTGGTGGTTCTGGTAGAACCCTTGGTCGCTATGATTGTGTTGCAGTTTGCATGGGGCTGTGAGCTTGGAGCCGTGGAGTACCATTTGTGTGAACTGCTTCACTGGGGAGCACTGATCGGGCCATTCTTGGTCCTCTGCTGTATGAAATGATTTTATTATTATTTTGAAGTAACATTATCACTTAAATGCTTTAATTCCCATTCTGTTAATTGCAACTTGGGTACTGAGAAATTTAGTAGTGTAATTATGGAAGATTTAATAGTGGCACATGGCCCTTTACCTGCTTCGTAATCTGTTAATTACCGAAAGACCTTACGCTCTTTTTCTTAAATTATTGTATTTTTATGTCGTGTTATTGTTTTTTTTTTCCCAACCCCCATGAACCAAAGACCTTGCCGTTGGTGGGGAGGCTTGCATGCCTCAGTGATACAGATGGCCGTACCATAGGTGCAACCACAACAGAAAGGTATCTGTTGTGAGGCCAGACAAACATGTGGTTCCTGAAGAGGGGCAGCATCCTTTTCAGTAGTTGCAGGGGCAACAGTCTGGGTGATTGACTGATCTGGCCTTGTAATAGTATCCAAAACGGCCTTGCTCTGCTGGTACTGTGAACAGCTGAAAGCAAGGGGAAACTACAGCCATAATTTTTTCCGAGGGCATGCAGCTTTACTGTATGATTAAATGATGATGGCATCCTCTTGGGTAAAATATTCTGGAGGTAATATAGTCCCCCATTTGGATCTCCGGTCAGGGACTTCTCAAGAGGACATCAGGAGAAAGAAAACT
Source organism: Schistocerca piceifrons (assembly GCF_021461385.2). Classification (NCBI taxonomy): domain Eukaryota; kingdom Metazoa; phylum Arthropoda; class Insecta; order Orthoptera; family Acrididae; genus Schistocerca; species Schistocerca piceifrons. The sequence goes on from NW_025728088.1 coordinate 3,184,732, forward strand.
GGCGTTCTACTGATTGGAGCGTGGAATGTCAGATCCCTTAATCGGGCAGGTAGGTTAGAAAATTTAAAACAGGAAATGGATAGGTTAAAGTTGTATATAGTGGGAATTAGTGAAGTTCAGTGGCAGGAGGAACAAGACTTTTGGTCAGGTGAATACAGGGTTATAAATACAAAATCAAATAGGGGTAATGCAGGAGTAGGTTTAGTAATGAATAAAAAAATAGGAGTGCGGGTAAGCTACTACAAACAGCATAGTGAACGCATTATTGTGGCCAAGAAGGACGCGAAGCCCATGCCTACTACAGTAGTACAAGTTTATATGCCAACTAGCTCTGCAGATGATGAATAACAGATGAAATGTATGATGAGATAAAAGAAATTATTCGGGTAGTAAAGGGAGACGAAAATTTAATAGTCATGGGTGACTGGAATTTGAGAGTAGGAAAAGGGAGAGAAGGAAACATAGTGGGTGAATATGGATTGGGAGAGAGAATTGAAAGAGGAAACCATCTGGTAGAATTTTGCACAGAGCATAATTTAATCATAGCTATCACTTGGTTCAGGATTCATAATAGAAGGTTGTATACATGGAAGAATCCCAGAGATACTAGAAGGTATCAGATAGATTATATAATGGTAAGATAGAGATTTAGGAACCAAGTTTTAAATTGTAAGAAATTTCCAGGGGCAGATGTGGACTCTGACCACAATCTATTGGTTATGAACTGTAGATTAAAACTGAATAACTGCAAAAAGGTGGGAATTTAAGGAGATGGGACCTGGATAAACTGACTAAACCAGAGATTGTACAGAGTTTCAGAGAGAGCATTAGGGAACATTTGACAGGAATGGGGAAAAGAAGTACAGTATAAGAAGAATGGGTAGCTGTGAGGGATGAAGTAGTGAAGGCAGCAGAGGATCAAGTGGGTAAAAAGACAAGGGCTAGTAGAAATCCTTGAGTAACAGAAGAAATATTGAATTTAATTGATGAAAGGTGAAAATATAAAAACGCAGTTACTGAAGCAGGCAAAAAGGAATACAAACGTCTCAAAAATGAGATTGACAGGAAGTGCAGTATGGCTAAGCACGGATGGCTAGAGGACAAATGTAAGGATGTAGAGGCTTAGCTCACTAGGAGTAAGATAGATACTGCCTACAGAAAAATTAAAGAGACCTTTGGAGAAAAGAGAACCACTTGTATGAATATCAAGAGCTCAGATGAAAACCCAGTTCTAGGCAAAGAAGGGAAAGCAGAAAGATGGAAGGAGTATATAGAGGGTCTATACAAGGGCGATGTACGTGAGGACAATATTATGGAATTGGAAGAGGATGTAGATGAAGATGCAATGGGAAATATGATACTGCATGAAGAGTTTGACAGAGCACTGAAAGACCTGAGTCGAAACAAGGCCCCGGGAGTAGACAACATTCCATTAAAACTACTGATGGCCTTGGGAGAGCCAGTCCTGACAAAACTCTACCATCTAGTGAGCAAGATGTATGAGACAGGCACAATACCCTCAGACTTCAAGAAGAATATAATAATTCCAATCCTAAAGAAAGCAGGTGCTGACAGTTCGATAATTTTCACATCTATCAGTTTAATAAGTCACAACTTCAAAATACAGACGCGAATTCTTTACAGACGAATGGAAAAACTGGTAGAAGCCGACCTCGGGGAAGATCAGTTTGGATTCTGCAGAAATGTTGGAACACGTGAGGCAATACTGACCCTACGACTTATCTTAGAAAATAGATTAAGGAAAGGCAAACCTATGTTTCTAGCATTTGTAGACTTAGAGTATTCCAGTCAACATTGTCAAAAGCTTTCTCTGTTTCAAATTCTGAAGGTGGCAGGGGTAAAATACAGGGAGCGAAAGGCTATTTACAATTTGTACAGAAACCAGGTGGCAGTTATAAGAGTTGAAGGGCATGAAAGGGAAGCAGCGGTCGGGAAGGGAATGAGACAGGGTTGTAGCCTCTCCCCGATGTTATTCAATCTGTATATTGAGCAAGGAGTAAAGGAATCAAAAGAAAAAATTTGGAGTAGGTATTAAAATCCATGCAGAAGGAAGATAAACGTTGAGGTGTGCCGATGACATTGTAATTCTGTCAGAGACAGCAAAGGACTTGGAAGAACAGTTGAACGAAATGAACAGTGTCATGAAAGGAGGATATAACATGAACATCAACAAAAGCAAAACGCGGATAATGGAATGTAGTCGAATTAAGTCGGGTGATGCTGAGGGAATTAGATTAGGAAATGAGACACTTAAAGCAGTAAAGGAGTTTTGCTATTTGGGAAGCAAAATAACTGATGATGGTTGAAGTAGAGAGGATATAAAATGTAGACTGCCAATGGCAAGGAAAGTGTTTCTGAAGGAGAGAAATTTGTTAACATCGAGTATAGATTTAAGTGTCAGGAAGTCATTTCTGAAAGTATTTGTATGGAGTGTAGCCATGTATGGAAGTGAAACATGGGCGATAAATAGTTTGGACAAGAAGAGAACAGGAGCTTTCGAAATATGGTGCTACAGAAGAATGCTGAATATTAGATGGGTAGATCACATAACTAATGAGGAAGTATTGAATAGAATTGGAGAGAAGAGGAGTTTGTGGCACAACTTGACTAGAAGAAGGGATTGGTTGGTAGGACATGTTCTGAGGCATCAAGGGATGAGAAATTTGGCATTGGAGGGCAGCGTGGAGAGTAAAAACCGCAGAGGGAGACCAAGAGATGAATACACTAAGCAGATTCAGAAGGATTTAGGCTGTAGTAGGTACTGGGAGATGAAGAACCTTGCACAGGATAGAGTAGCATGGAGAGCTGCATCAAACCAGTCTTAGGACTGAAGACAACAACAAAAACATTGTTTTCTTTTTAATTTGCTGATCACTCATGTACTGTTCCAAGTATTAAAATGTTTCAGGTAGCTATTACTTGGGTGGAACGGCTGGAACCGCAAGTGAGAGAGTAGTTGCGTGTCTTACATGTACGTTGTTGGTGCGGCCTGGTGTCCGTTGTTTGTTTTGGTGCACCTGAGTTAAGTATTGTGTTGCCTCCTCCCTTGCGGCCCCATTGTGTTCTTCTCATAAACATTTCCTTCTAGGCTTTTTAGTTAATTTTATGCTAGTATTATTTTAATTTCTTACATTGGTAACATTATGCGGCCTTCATTATGCACACTGTTTGTCATAGCGGAGTTGATGTGCCATTGTAATTTCTTAAATCTATTATGACAAACAATATGTATCATGAAGGGTACACACAATGGAGTTTGAGTATGGCAATTATAATGTCCCATATATCATGATGTGCGTGGGTAAAGGGTGCTATAAATGGATGACTGTTATTTCTGTTTTTGGCGCCCTTCATGCCTCCTTTCTTGTCCCTATTGGTACGTTATCCTTGTACTTGTGTTGGTAACCCACATCAGTGGTAGCAGCACACCTTCCTTCCCGGACCTTGGGTGCCTAAATTTGTGTAGGTGGAGTATGAATGTGATATTTTTTTGTATTTTTATGCTCTTGCTTATTGAGAACGTTTTTTGCTTATAGTTTCCTTTGTGTTTATACAGGAACACCGAATGATCATGGCACGATCAGTACCAAGTTTAGACTTACTTATGAAAGCCCAGCTGCAATATGAGCTTAGAATCAGAAGTCAAAGTGTTGACAGTACGGTGAATGTGTCGATTGCACGGCTCCGGGTGGCGTTGTTAGCTCCAGTAACGTTGCCTCCAGATCTTTTCCCGGATCAGGGTAAGTGGATGTCATCAGTTTCCACATTTATAGCTACTTGGAGTGCTACCATGTCAGTCTTTGAGCGTGCTCCTCCCACGTTAAAACAGCTTTGTCGGGCACAAGCTCAATTGGCTGTTAGATTTAAAATCAATTGGGGTCCAAGACGCGCATAGAGCTGCTTTTAATCAGGCCTTGGCAGGGATGGAGGGCCTGAATTCGCACCTCCTGACGCTTGCCTTGGGGGGCAGAGTAGAGTAATATCGATCTTGAGGATCGTCATGATGTAAGGAAGTGTGCGTCCCAGCGAGTCGAATTAGAACAGTCTAATTCCTTTGCGAGATTGCCCCACCCTTTATTGAGAGTGTTGCATGATGTCACTGACATTATTATTGAGTCGGTAGATCAAGTTATCAAGCTGTTGGAATTAATTATTCATTTATGGCGACATATGGAGGCTCTATCTCACCCACATGCTACGGTATTGACGGCGTTGTATTCAATGGCCCATGGCAGTTTAAATTTGATAATAACCGAAACGTTGCAAGAAGGCGGTTCGCTCATGCACCTGAATATTAAGCTCACTGACCGCGCGCGTAGAGCGTTGGATCAGGAACAATTTTGGCGGGTGTAAGGAGATAGGGAACCACTAATGCAATTTGTGGAACGTGTTAGGCCTGCGGTAGGGGTTCTCGACATACAAATTTCAGAACGCGATTGTGTCACCCATATCCTTGTTGGTCTTTCTGCATCAGAGAAGGGAAAATTTATCTTTGTTGAGAGACCACGAACGTATGCCGAGTTGTTGGCGGTTGTTGACAAATTAGATGTCCGCCAATTTCCGGAAGTTACCCAGCAGCGTTCTCATAATACTATGCCTTCGGAAGCACTGCCAACCGTTGTTCCGCGGAATGTCACTAACCGACGAGAATGTTATCATTGCGGATCCCCAGATCATTTGGTCCGGTCCTGTCCGGTTCTTCACATGCCCCGTTATCAAAAATGACGCCAGGAGAAGGGGGGAAGAAGGTGGGGGAAAAGAAAGCGAAACTGGCCGGTAAATTGTCGTGTAATTCGAGCTCGGTCGATCCCTTCTCTCCCCTTTATTAGTGTGAAATTAGGGCAGGAACCGATTTGTGCCTTATTAGACACAGGCAATGCCCGGTCTTTCGTTAGTAAGCCATGGTATTTGGAATTTGGTAAAACAGTTCGTTTGTCTAGTGTGCGTTCTACTGGAAGTAGATGTCAGAATGCTAATGGTGAAATGTTGCCTATTCTGGGGAAGTGCACAGCAAGTTTGTCTATTGGCACCTTTTCATGGCCTGTTCAGTTGTTGGTTGCGGAGAATTTAAGCACGCCTTTCATTTTGGGTTGGTCTAATTGTCGATCCTTCAAGGGGTACCTTCTATTTTTAATTCCGACCAACTACTAGAATTGCCTTTTGTGAGTGTGGCAGGGGAGGAGGAAGTACTGTTTTGGCGGTAACACAGAATTATCCAGATGTATCACATGTCCCTTCCGACCAAGAAGCAAGGTTAAAGGAGCTGTTGTCTGAGTACCCGCAAGTTATTACGGACAGATTAGGAGTAACCAATCAGATCGAGTACGAAATTCTTCTTACCGATCAGATGCCGGTGCGTAAGGCTCCGTATAGGTTGTCACCTCCTAAAATGCGAGTGCTGCGGGCCAAAATTGAGCATATGTTGAAGGATGAGGTAATTCACTATTCCACCTCGCCGTATGCTTCTCCTGTTTTCCTTTTCCCTAAGGCAGGCAAGAATGACTATCGGCTTGTAGTCAATTACCAGCTGCTTAATCTGCTGTGAGCTTGATCTGCAACAGCATTGAAACACTATGCCTCGTTGACATGTGTATCGTCAACGCCGCCACCGCATACCAGTTTACAAACACATAATTAGTCTGGAAAACAAACTTGGCACTAATAGCATCGCACAATCTGTTATTCTCAGTGGACCTATGTTTTTTTGTGGTTGTCGAGTTAATTTCTCCCTTGATGTTGCAAGTGGAGCAGCTGGCAGTGGGTGGTTTACACTCTCTATTGTTCGCTGTGAGAATGCATCGCTACCCGGACTTGAATCCTTCGACGATCGAAATGTTATCGCTTACAAGACATGGCATTGTGGGATCGAACCGAAGAATCAATCTAGACCTAGTTTTGTTTATAGTAATATGCCTTTTAGTTTGTATACTTGCTCCTGTTGGTGGCAAGAGGTGGCAGTGAGCTGACAGCTACTGTGTGGTGACATTAGTTTCCAGAAATGTCGACTGCAGTTACTTACGAGGCAGCGTGCGGCCCCGTAAGTGGGACTCGCCCACACAAAATTGGAGCCAGTGGTGCCAAAGACTGCCGAATTTCTCGTAGGAGATATCCATCTCTGCTGGTGGTACCCATCCGGCTAGTGATGACACTCGGCACTGGCACGGAAGGGTAGGCGGTTGTACTGGCCGGGTCTCGTCCCACTACCCCCAGGGCAGCAGTCTGGCGTGGGTCAGCCCACCAGTATAAAAGCACTGAGCACGAGGAGGAGGGTTCGGCACTAAGAAGGTATAGTGTGGGAACCCCAGACTCCTACGGTCACGCATTTTGTCCTGTCACTCGGTCGTCCTGCGGGGACCTCTCGTCTCCCGGGGCGCTACGGACTGCTTATCCCTGTGCTCGAATTGTGATTTTATCCTCGTGCGAGGCTCATTCGTGGTACTGACGCACTGTTTCTGGCCGTGTTCACAAGTCTGTGGCTCGAGAGTGCAGTGCGAGCTGGCTCACCCTGCGAGAAGCTCGTTTACTACTGCGGTTGCAATATTGCAGTAGCTAGCCCAGTCTGCCCCATGCCACCTAAATGGTCCTCAATGCTGCGATCGACGTGCCTTCCGCTGCTGTGGCTGAACTGCTAGTTTTGGAGGTAAAGCCCAAAACGTGGTGGCGGCATTACAAAAAGTTTAAAGGAGTAGAATAGTTTATCGGCCTCAATCTAACAAGAAGTTACTCGCAACTATTTTTAGATGAAGGCTGCAAGAAGTAGACAGCCACTTTACACAATGGAAGATGCTACCAGTTGAAGGGAATAACTTTCGGTCTTTCAATCTCAACAGCAGTCCGTATGAGAGCAGTGGACAAAGTTCTGCTTGAAGAATTATTGAGGCATGTAACCCTCTTTTTTTCTAACCATACCACTTCATGGGGAGAACATTCAGAAGTACTGTACCAATTACTTGAAGACTTTAGGAGAGCTGGAATAATGATCAACCTAAATGAATCAGTCTTTGCCAAATCACAGATTAAATTCCTCAGTCATATAATTTCTCCACACGGAACTGAACCCGATTCAATGAAAATGGAAGCAGTAAGGAACTTTCCCACTCCAAAGTGCCATGATCAACTCAAATCTTTTCTCAGATTTTGCTGTTTCTGTCTTTTATTTATTTCAGGATACTATCTTCTTCTGTGCTTGAGAAACTTTTAAGGAAGGGTGCATTATGGAAACGGGATAATAAACATCAGAGGGTGTTTGCACTAATTAAAAAGACAACCGTGTGAAGCCCAGTACTTCATAATCCTGACTTGAATGAAATTTCTTTCTTGGTACTCTAATGGTCCCCACCTTTGCTTCTACTAAAGCCATTTAGTTCTCTTGGGCATCTGAAAGGTGTTCAGATCCAATATTGGTGCTTCTGTAGCTAAAATGGTATGTGGAGAGCCTCTGTGCATTTAGAGGACTATTTAGTGCCAGCACCACTACCCACCCTGACAGAACTCTTACATTTAGTGCAGAAGCACCAACATCCACTCCTCATTACAGTAACCTGGCAAAAGGATTTGCGCAGCTGTTCCCACATAATGTTGCATACAGACTTAGTCAGACATCTACCCCAGCCAGCATACAACCAGTTCTTCCTCAGTTTTACATAGAGGGATCACACAATGGCACGGCCCTGGATGTGTCAACTGAATAGGTCAAACAAGTGTGGGTTTTAACATCAACTGTCCCAGACACATCACATCACAGCCAGCAGACCTCACTTCCCCAACACCGACCACTCCCACCTCATAACCTGCAGATACCCCAGTGCCACAGCCGACAGCTCTGCTGCTACCACGGCACCCGGCTCACACGAGAGACAGTCGAGAAATAAAGTTCAAATATCGAGACACCCCAGATGCCCCACAGTACAGGGGGCAGGAGGGGAGGGGTAGGGGTTAGGTTGTATGGCAGTGATGCATTTTGTGTGTTGTGAAACTACCCACAAGTATACACAACCTCTCTGACACGAATTTTATCTCGGCTGTGACCTAGTAAATCAGTTCTTTGCTAACTTTGATACTCGGTGGGAGCAGTCTTGTACGTTTTTCCTGTGCACATAAAGGTATTTTCTGTACATTTAAAGGTTGTGTGATGTCATTTTTGTGTCTAACTCATCTATCCCACAATAATAGTAATAATAATAAGATGCATGATCTCAAAGTTTCAACCTTATTTCCAATTCTGTGTGTAGCATTGCACATCTTTTACACACTATAACTGTAGCTGAAGCAGAAAGGTAATGCAGAACTCTGGCTCAGGTTACAAGTGGTTTCAGATCAACTATGCATCAATGTCGTCCCACAGATTGAATCTGATTTGGAAGGCAACTAGCAATGATAATGTCATTCATATATTTACTGAGTGAAAGGCTCACAAAGAGCAACTGATGAGTGTTGTAGGCTAATAGGTTATAATACACTATCTTTCATTGCAGTTTACATGTGAGTACACTGATATCAGTACAAGCACACTACTGAGCGACAGGACAGAACCCTCTGTATCACAGCAGTACTGCCATCAGACATACATCAGTGTACAAACTGGTACAGTATATAACCTTTTCTTTTGAAGTGAAGTTAAGCACATATGTATTACAATGATTCAGTTCATACGTCACGTCTTTCAGATTTCTCTCTTGCCACGTAAGCCCAACCGAGCTATTACCTGATTCCTTAGCTCTGATGGCCTTGTATTTCTGATGATTGTCTTCATCACTACTTTCCAAACTAATATTTATTGCTACTATTTCAGTCTCTTACTCCATGAAAGCATAATGGCACCGGTATTCTTTTTCGATGTATTTAGCCCTTTGCACACTCATTTGTAATTCATCCAATTGGTGTGTTATTTCTCTCAAAGCCACAGTGGAAAATTAAGACATGGTTTATGACCCTCTCCCTCCACTTTTTTTTTTTTTTAAATACTGCAACAGAATTATATACAAGGCGTATCACAAAAAGTATTTCTAGTTCCCTGATGTAACAGAGGGCATGAACGTAAACATTTTTCTTACGAAAACACTATCCAGAAATGTGTAATTTTGAACTTATACTGGTCTGAATAAAACTGTATATTGTAATAAAAACAGAGGACAACTTCATTGCAGTGTGAAATTTAGAGCATGACTAATTATACAAGTACTGTATGCTACAAATTGTTTTATTTATACAAAATTATTATAATTAAATACAATGAAAATTGCCAGTATATTTATAACTGTTATTTAAATTTGTAACTACTGCAGTCTGTTCCAATTCTGAGTGAAAATGTGTGTGGAAATCAGAAATGCAAATGCAGTAAATGTCCTTGGGGGAAAAAAATCTGAAACAAAACCATTTACAATCTAACCTTCTGTGGCGACAGTCGACTGCCAGTAACTTCACCGGCGAAGCACAGAGTAAAAGGTCTTTGGGGACTCGAGCTTCTTTGGACAGTCCCGTCTGCGTGTTGACGAGTGATACACGTGTCGTGAAATTGTGCATTGTTTTTCTTGTGTTTCTGTAAATATACGAACCGCAATAAAAGTGCATTATCGTAATAAGTTGGAATTTTTGGCGCGTGGACCCTCACTATAGCCATAAAATCCCACATTGCTGACCCCGAGTCGCGAAAATACGTTGCAGTCGCTCGCTGTGTATCACCGGTTTTGCGCCAATAGACAATGTCGCAGTCTCCAGTTTTTACGGCAGTGCACGACGCCGCGACCACAGAATGGACATTCGACTGTGAAGCGCAACGCTTCACCCCGTGTGCCACTAATACACCGGGAATGTTCGTATCTCCCGTTTTGCCTCGCCTGGCCGGACGACTCTAACCTCTGCCGGCATACCACACCGGGCGCTGTACACATCGTCGCAGACACCTTCTACGGCATTCTACGCTCAACAGAATGCCCCTTCAGCACAGGACCCCGGAAACCCCGAGTTCCTACCGCACAGCATGGACCACGCGGCTGGCCAGTTTCTGGGTCCACATGCACGGCTGCCGTTTAACGTGCCCCCCTTCTCGCCGGTCGAAGGGACACTCAAGCCAACCGTGCCGGACCACTTATACGCCTACCCGTCCTTCCGCCCCGCACACACCTCAGGCGACGCACCTGCTGTGGTTCCACCCCGTCACTCGGCGCTCAATCGCGATCTCGCGCCTGCCGCGCTGTGCTTGTGGTGTGGCCGCACAGATTCCGTGCCTAGATGGACTGGATACCACGTCTCGCCTACACAGCTAACGGACGTTCAACACAACACATCGCCTGCCACTGAGGCACATTTCGCACCAGTGAACACCGTGCAGAATCCCCGTGCATTTCGTGCCCCTCCTACAGCCCCGCAAACACTGGCCCTCGGCCGTTTTCCGAAGCTGCCGCCGTTACAACCGGACAACCCAGTGACGTGGTTTACCTTGGTGGACAACATGTTGGACATACACGGTATTGCGGACGACAGCACCCGTTTCGTGTGTTTAGTGAACCACCTGCACGACCACCCTGATCTCATCAGTGACTTATTGCTGAACCCTCCTAAGAGCAACAAATATGCCTCTGCTCATGCATTACTTAGCGAACGCCTCTCTCGTCCGCCGGCCGATACTATTCTCAACATAATTTATGACGAGACTTTAGGCGACAGAACACCCTCACAGCTGTGGCGACGCTTGCGTGCACAGGTCGGTACCGAGATCCTGCCGAACTTAGCGCTCTGGGCATTGTGGTTGGTGAAGCTGCCGCAAGAACTACAGTTACATTTGCTTCCACATACCGCAGCGTCACTCGAGGATAAACTATGGCTGGCGGATCAGGCATATGCCATTATTCGACACAGCACAGTGTCTAACACCGCCGAGGTTGGTAACCCTGTGTGTATACTTCCACCATCGGGCGGTAGAGGCCGGGCGCGTGCGTATCGCGGACAGCACACGGAACAGCAGCCACCTAGCGCCCAAGACCGGGAACCGCCAGCGGGTTGGCAACAGCCGCTCCCCACCCCAACCGGGCTAGTGCCTGCCCGCCCCGCCTTCCCCTCGCCTGACGCTTCGGCTGGTCGGGACGAGTATAGCCGATTCACGCATATGCTGGTTTCACACCACTTTCAGGGACGCTGCTCGCAACTGCCGTCCGCCCTGCGCGTTCCCAAACGCTGCACGCGGGCCGCAGTAGGCGCCATGGCCCACGGATACAGGCAGGGGCGCCCACAGACATTGCATTCTGTCAGAGCCCCTACCCCACGAGGACGTCTGTACGCCTTGGATGTAGGTTCGCGCCGGTATTTTCTCGTCGATACCGGAGCAGATGTTAGTGTCATACCTCCCACATTTTCTGTAAAGGACATGAGACCAACAAAACTGTCCCTTCGAGCAGCAAATAAGGCGACACTTCGTGTCAAGGGTTTGGCCAAGTTACCTATTGAACTCATACCTGGTAAACAGTTCACGTGGTCCTTCTACGTGGCTGATGTCGAAGATCCAGTATTAGGCATCGACTTCCTTTTCCACTTCAGACTGTCTCCAGATCTTCAGTCAGTCGCATTATTGCACCACACCTCGTCCACGCACATTGCATGTTCAGTCGCTTCTTCGGCCTCCCCTCCCCCTCGGCCGCCCGACGACCTGGGCACAGCTCCCATCAAGTGCTCTTCATCGGCAGACAGCCTCACGATTTCCACCGCCCACCTCCAGCCTGAACGCCCTGCAGTCGACGATCTCCGTCCTCACAACGTCGAACGGAACTGTGCCAGATCATCGGCTACGCAAGCCCTCACCGGGGCACGACGCCTCGTACAACGACTGCCAACGTCGCCACCACCTGACACCGGAGATGCACCTCGTGGAACTTTGTCAACACCGAAGCAGACTGCTTCCCTGGCATATAAGGTTAGTGACTCTTGTGTGCTACCGATCCCCGTTCACGACGGCCCCCAAATGAGTTCGCCAGCCAAGCTGAACGCTATTACGAATGGCACGACACACAAAATTGTGACGACAGATGGGCCTCCAGTGCGCCATAAAGCGTGCCGACTGCCACCACATAAACTACGCCTTGCTAAAGCCGCAGTGGAGGAACTTCTAAGGACAGGCATTGTTCGCCCATCGGACAGTAACTGGTCCTCCCTCATACATTTAGTTCCCAAAAAGGATGGCACTGTGCGCCTGTGTGGCGACTATCGTCGCCTCAACGCGCGGACGGTATTAGACAATTACCCGATACCTCACATACAAGACTTTGAAGATGCGTGCTCCGCTAACTACTTGCGCAGTGTCTTGGACTGCCGCAAGGCATATTTACAGATACCAAATGGAACAGAGTGACATACCAAAGACAGCAGTAATCACACCTTTTGGCCTGTACGAATTTTGTTACATGCCTTATGGTCTCAAAAATGCGGCCCAAACTTGGCAGCGTTTTATAGACTCACTTCTTTTTAACTGCACATATTGCTACGCATACCTCGATAACATACTAATTTTCTCCCCCTTCTGACAGGGAACATGAACTCCACCTGGCCACGATACAGGACTTATTGACACGTAACGGAGTCGAGATCAATAATGACAAGTCACAACTCTGCTGCACTGCTGTCACTTTCCTGGGGTACACAGTCTCCTCGGATGGTATATGCCCCCCGCAGGAGCGGGTTGACTGCATTCGCAAGTTACCCCTCCCAGTGTCGTTTCGCGAATTACGCCGGTTTTTAGGAACTGTCAATTTCTACCGCCGTAACCTGCTGATGGCGGCAGCAATTCAAGCCCCTTTGACTGATGCACTGGCCGGAAAACAAACCTCAGGCAGTCGCCGAGTACCGTGGTCTGACAGCATGGTGAGAGCTTTTGAAGATCTTAAATCAGCGTTAGCACGTGGTGTCACTCTCGCCCATCCTTTGCCAGATGCCTGCATCTCGATTACAGCGGATGCAAGTGATTTCGCAATCGGTGCAGTCTGTAAGGGGTCCGTAGGCCCTTACTATAAGTTTTGCGATAGCACAGGTCGACAGGACAAACAATCGATAGTGTGTGTCGGGTTGTGAGAGCGAGAGCGAGTGTTGAGATAGTAGTGTGGTACGCGCTGCGGGCCGAGCCGGGTGGAGGTCTGTTGCTGGAATGCAAGACCGTACCGACAAAGGGAGTGGCCATCGCCGTGGTTTAACCCCTTTGTGTTAGAAATATTCGGGAAAGTGAAAAAGTATAATTACTAGTGTGATTCAGTGATATTTTTGTGCCGACATTTGTAATTACGCGTCTACCGCGCCGGAATCATTTGGATTGCAGTGTTGGATTGCAGTGTTGGATTGCAGTGTTGGATTGTAGTGTTGGATTACAATGATTGAAATTGCGTGTGACGATAATGAATAACGAAAGGACCTGTGCTGAGATTAGCCGTTATCAATTCTGTACGACGAAGGCAGTGGCTGTCTCCTTACTTTGTGTTTTTGTGAGAATATAGGTCGTTGATTAATGAAGCTGTGTTGTTGTTCTTCCTGCCACCAGACATGTAATTATTACAGCATTCGAGAAGGACAAAATGGAATGTAACAACTCTGTAGCAGTCCAATCCGATTGCCAGCCCCATAAGGTACATGGTCACATTAGTTATTATCTATTTGGGCTGCTATCAGATCCCGATCGAGCGGGATAAGTCAGTAAAATTAAACCGCAGTGTTACACCCTTGGCTTATCGTGAAAGGACAAGTGCAATTTTCGGACGAATCGTAAAGAACAATAGGTAGTTTTATCTTGCTTAACGCGAGAAAATATTTTTCCAAATTTGGTTTGAGACAGAGCATAAACTTTAAAATCGCGACAACAAACAGTGCATTTTTTTTTACCAATACGAAGTAATAATATCTTATTATTGTGAATAAACTGTTTTTTCTTGCCATATTAGATGAGGGTAACAGTGTCGATAAACTGTGTTATAATATGCAAATGCGTAAATCCGCGCGAAAAACTGTGAAAAGTGAACACCAAAGAAAGACACGTGTGAACATTATTACGACCAAAACGAGCCAAGAATTCGTCACGAAAGTTTTAAAGAAGTGTATAGTGATAATATTTTGACTGGAATTACTTTTTAAATAGTGACAATCGGACAGCTTCTTGTGGACCCATTAACTGTTATGTGGACGACAACTCGTGTGGCGACGCAATTGTTGAGTGACGTCACACAGACCCATGTAGCAGCTACGCCAAAGAGCTACAATCTGCGAGGTGATTTCACATGTCATCCCAACTACCTGTGCAAAGAGTAGTTCAAGCACAGACGCACTACACCGAGCGCCGTCTGATCGATTGTTTGCCCTGTCGACCTGTGCTGTCGCAAAACTTATAGTAAGGGCCTACCGACCCCTTACAACAGTAAGAAGAGTCAGTCTTCAAGTACTTAAGTCGGCATTGTGCCGTTTGCATTTAATTCAGATGCAATTTCTGTGTTTCATCGTCAATAAGAAGGTCAAAGGGATACAGTAAACCTGAAGTGAAGCATCGGAATCTATAACTAGTGTCACAGGAATGGTTAAAACATAGACAGTAGGATGAGTCAGTTTTCTTGTCCTTAAGTCGGCATTGTGCCTGATGTATTTAATTCCAATGCAATTTCTGTGTTTCATCGTCAATAAGAGTGTCAGAGGGATACAGTAAACCTGAAGTGAAGCATCGGAATCTATAACTAGTGTCACAGGAATGGTTCAAAACATAGACAGTTGGAAGAGTCAGTCTTCTTGAACTTAAGTCGGCATTGTGCCTTTTCTATTTAATTCCGATGCAATTTCTGTGTTTCGTCGTCAATAAGAAGGTCCAAGGGATACAGTAAACCTGAAGTGAAGCATCGGAATCTAAAACCGGTCTCACAGGAAAGGTTCAAAACATAGAGAGTAAGAAGAGCCAGTCATCTTGTATTTGAGTCGGCATTGTGCCTTTTGTATTTAATTCCGATGCAATTTCTGTGTTTCATCGTCAATAAGAAGGTCAGAGGGATACAGTAAACCTGAAGTTAAGCATCAGAATCTATAACTAGTGTCACAGGAATGGTTCAAAACATAGACAGTAAGAGGAGTCTGTCTTCTTGTACTTAAGTCGGCATTGTGCCATTTGTATATAATTCCGATGCAATTTCTGTGTTTCATCGTCAACAAGAAGGTCCAAGGGATACAGTAAACCTGAAGTGAAGCATCGGAATCTATGACCGGTCTCACAGGAGAGGTTCAAAACATAGAGAGTAAGAAGAGCCAGTCAACGTGTAATTGAGTTAGCATTGTGCCTTTTGTATTTAATTCCGATGCAATTTCTGTGTTTCATCGTCAATAAGAAGGTCAGAGGGATATAGTAAACCTGAAGTGACGCATCTGAATCTATAACTAGTGTCTCAGGAATGGTTCAAAGCATAGACACGGAAGAGTCAGTCTTCTTGTACTTAAGTCGGCATTGTGCCTTTTCTATTTCATTCCGATGCAATTTCCGTGTTTCGTCGTCAATAAGAAGGTCAGAGGGATTCAGTAAACCTGAGTGAAGCATCGGAATCTATAACTAGTGTTACAGGAATGGCTCAAAACAGAGACAGTAGGAAGAGTCAGTCTTCTTGTACTTAAGTCGGCATTGTGCCTTTTCTATTTAATTCCGATGCAAATTCTGTGTTTCGTCGTCAATAAGAAGGTCCAAGGGATACAGTAAACCTGAAGTGAAGCATCGGAATCTATAACTAGTGTCACAGGAATGGTTCAATACATAGACAGTAAGAAGAGTCAGTCTTCTTGTACTTAAGTCGGCATTGTGAATTTCTATTTAATTCCGATGCAATTTCTGTGTTTCATCGTCAACAAGAAGGTCAGAGGGATACAGTAAACCTGAAGTGAAGCAACGGAATCTATAACTAGTGTCACAGGAATGGTTCAAAACATAGACAATAGGAAGAGTCAGTCTTCTTGTACATATGTCGGCATTGTGCCTTTCCTATTTAATTCCGATGCAATTTCTGTGTTTCGTCGTCAATAAGAAGGTCCAAGGGATGCAGTAAACCTGAAGTGAAGCATCGGAATCTATAACTAGTGTCACACGAATGGTTCAAAACATAGACAGTGGGAAGAGTTGGTCTTCTTGTACTTAAGTCGGCATTGTGCCTTTTCTATTTAATTCCGATGCAATTTCTTTGTTTCGTCGTCAATAAGAAGGTCCAAGGGATACAGTAAACCTGAAGTGAAGCATCGGTATCTAAAACCGTTCTCACAGGAAAGGTTCAAAACATAGAGAGTAAGAAGAGCCAGTCATCTTGTATTTGAGTCGGCATTGTGCCTTTTGTATTTAATTCCGATGCAATTTCTGTGTTTCATCGTCAATAAGAAGGTCAGAGGGATTCAGTAAACCTGAGTGAAGCATCGGAATCTATAACTAGTGTTACAGGAATGGCTCAAAACAGAGATAGTAGGAAGAGTCAGTCTTCTTGTACTTAAGTCGGCATTGTGCCTTTTCTATTTAATTCCGATGCAAATTCTGTGTTTCGTCGTCAATAAGAAGGTCCAAGGGATACAGTAAACCTGAAGTGAAGCATCGGAATCTATAACTAGTGTCACAGGAATGGTTCAATACATAGACAGTAAGAAGAGTCAGTCTTCCTGTATTTAAGTCGGCATTGTGAATTTCTATTTAATTCCGATGCAATTTCTGTGTTTCATCGTCAATAAGAAGGTCAGAGGGATACAGTAAACCTGAAGTGAAGCATCGGAATCTATAACTAGTGTCACAGGAATGGTTCAAAACATAGACAATAGGAAGAGTCAGTCTTCTTCTACATATGTCGGCATTGTGCCTTTCCTATTTAATTCCGATGCAATTTCTGTTTTTCGTCGTCAATACGAAGGTCCAAGGGATGCAGTAAACCTGAAGTGAAGCATCGGAATCTATAACTAGTGTCACAGGAATGGTTCAAAACATAGACAGTGGGAAGAGTCGGTCTTCTTGTACTTAAGTCGGCATTGTGCCTTTTCTATTTAATTCCGTTGCAATTTCTTTGTTTCGTCGTCAATAAGAAGGTCCAAGGGATACAGTAAACCTGAAGTGAAGCATCGGTATCTAAAACCGGTCTCAAAGGAAAGGTTCAAAACATAGAGAGTAAGAAGAGCCAGTCATCTTGTATTTGAGTCGGCATTGTGCCTTTTGTATTTAATTCCGATGCAATTTCTGTGTTTCATCGTCAATAAGAAGGTCAGAGGGATACACTAAACCTGAAGTGAAGCATCGGAATTTATAACTAGTGTCACAGGAATGGTTCAAAACATAGACAGTGGGAAGAGTCGGTCTTCTTGTACTTAATTCGGCATTGTGCCTTTTCTGTTTAATTCCGATGCAATTTCTGCGTTTCGTCGTCAATAAGAAGGTCCAAGGGATACAGTAAACCTGAAGTGAAGCATCGGAATCTATAACCAGTGTCACAGGAATGGTTCAAAACATAGACAGTAAGATGAGTCAGTCTTCTTGTACGTAAGTCGGCATTGTGCCTTTTGTATTTTATTCCGATGCAATTTCTGTGTTTCATCGTCAATATGAAGGTCACAGGGATACAGTAAACCTGAAGTTAGCATCGGAATCTATAACTAGTTTCACGGGAATGGTTGAAAACATAGAGAGTAGGAAGAGTCAGTCTTCTTATACTTAAGTCGGCACTGTGCATTTTGTATTTAATTCAGATGCAATTTCTTTGTTTCATCGTTAATAAGAAGGTCAGAGGGATACAGTAAACTTGAAGTGAAGCATCGGCATCTATAACTAGTGTCACAGGAATGGTTCAAAACATAGTCAGTAAGAAGGGTCACTCTTCTTGTACTTAAGTCGGCATTGTGCCTTTTTATTTAATCCCGATGCAATTTCTATGTGTCATCGTCAATAAGAAGGTCCAAGGGATACAGTAAACCTGAAGTGAAGCATCGGAATCTATAACTAGTGTCACAGGAATGGTTCAAACATAGTCAGTAAGAAGAGTGAGTCCTCTTGTACTTAAGTCGGCATTGTGCCTTTTCTATTTAATTCCCCTGCAATTTCTGTATTTCATCGTCAATAAGAAGGTCAGAGGGATACAGTAAACCTGAAGTGAAGCAAGAAATGTATAACTAGTGTCACAGGAATGGTTCAAAACATAGACAGTAGGAAGAGTCAGTCTTCTTGTATTTGAGTCGGCATTGTGCCTTTTATATTTATTTCTGATGCAATTTCTGTGTTTCATCGTCTATAAGAAGGTCAGATAGATACAGTAAACCTGAAGTGAAGCATCTGAATCTATTACTAGTGTCAGAGGAATGGTTCAAAACATAGACAGTAGGAAGAGTCTTTCTTCTTGTACTTAAGTCGGCATTGTGCCTTTTCTATTTAATTCCGATGCAAATGCTGTGTTTCATCGTCATTAAGAAGGTCAAAGGGCAACAGTAAACTTGAAGTGAATCATCGGAATCTATAACTAGTGTCACAGGAATGGTTCAAAACATAGACAGTGGGAAGAGTCATTCTTCTTGTACTTAAGTCGGCATTGTGCATTTTGTATTTAATTCCGATGCAATTTCTGTGTTTCATCGGCAATAAGAAGGTCAGAGGGATACAGTAAACCTGAAGTGAAGCATCGGAATCAATAACTAGTGTCACAGGAATGGTTCAAATCATAGACAGTAAGAAGAGTCAGTCTTCTTGTACGTAAGTCGGCATTGTGCCTTTTGTATTTAATTCCGATGCAATTTCTGTGTTTCATCGTCAATATGAAGGTCAGAGGGATACAGTAAACCTGAAGTGAAGCATCGGAATCTATAAATAGTGTAACGGGAATTGTTCAAAACATAGAGAGTAGGAAGAGTCAGTCTTCTTATACTTAAGTCGGCACTCTGCCTTTTGTATTTAATTCCGATGCAATTTCTGTGTTTCATCGTAAATAAGAAGGTCAGAGGGATACAGTAAACCTGAAGTGAAGCATCGGAATGTATAACTAGTGCCACAGGAATGGTTCAAACACAGTCAGTAAGAAGAGTGAGTCTTCTTGTACTTAAGTCGGCATTGTGCCTTTTGTATTTAATTCCGATACAATTTCTGTGTTTCATCGTCAATAACAAGGTCCAGGGGATACAGTAACCTGAAGTGAGGCATCGGAATCTATAACTAGTGTCACAGGAATGGTTCAAAACATAGACAGTAAGAAGAGTCAGTCTCCTTGTACTTATGTCGGCCTTGTGCCTTTTGTATTTAATTCCGATGCAATTTTTGTGTTTCATCGTCAATAAGAAGGTCCAAGGGATACTGTAAACATATAGTGAAGCATCGGAATATGAAACTGGTCTCACAGCAAATGTTCAAATCATAGTCAGTAAGAAGAGTCAGTCTTCTTATACTTAAGTCGGCATTGTGCCTTTTCTACTTAATTCCGATGCAATTTCTGTGTTTCGTCGTCAATAAGTAGGTCCACGGGATACAGTAAACCTGAAGTGAAGCATCGGAATCTAAAACCGGTCTCACAGGAAACGTTCAAAACATAGAGAGTAAGAAGAGCCAGTCATCTTGTATTTGAGTCGGCATTGTGCCTTTGGTATTTAATTCCGATGCAATTTCTGTGTATCATCGTCAATAAGAAGGTCAGAGGGATACACTAAACCTGAAGTAAAGCATCGGAATCTATAACTAGTGTCACAGGAATGGTTCAAAACATAGACAATAGGAAGAGTCAGTCATCTTGTACATATGTCGGCATTGTGCCTTTCCTATTTAATTCCGAAGCAATTTCTGTGTTTCGTCGTCAATAAGAAGGTCCAACGGATACAGTAAACCTGAAGTGAAGCATCGGAATCTATAACGAGTGTCACAGGAATGGTTCAAAACATAGACAGTAAGATGAGTCAGTCTTCTTGTACGTAAGTCGGCATTGTGCCTTTTGTATTTAATTCCGATGCAATTTCTGTGTTTCATCGTCAATATGAAGGTCAGAGGGATACAGTAAACCTGAAGTGAAGCATCGGAATCTATAACTAGTGTAACGGGAATTGTTCAAAACATAGAGAGTAGGAAGAGTCAGTCTTCTTATACTTAAGTCGGCACTGTGCCTTTTGTATTTAATTCCGATGCAATTTCTGTGTTTCATCGTAAATAAGAAGGTCAGAGGGATACAGTAAACCTGAAGTGAAGCATCGGAATGTATAACTAGTGTCACAGGAATGGTTCAAAACATAGTCAGTAAGAAGAGTCAGTCTTCTTGTACTTAAGTGGGCATTTTGACTTTTTACTTAATCCCGATGCAATTTATTTGTTTCATCGTCAATAAGAAGGTCCAAGGGATACAGTAAACCTTAAGTGAAGCATCGGAATCTATAACTAGTGTCACAGGAATGGTTCAAACACAGTCAGTAAGACGAGTGAGTCTTCTTGAACTTAAGTCGGCATTGTGCCTTTTGTATTTAATGCCGATGCAATTTCTGTGTTTCATCGTCAATAACAAGGTCCAAGGGATACAGTAAACCTGAAGTGAAGCATCGGAATCTATAACTAGTGTCACAGGAATGGTTCAAAACATAGACAGTAAGAAGAGTCAGTCTTCTTGTACTTAAGTCGGCATTGTGTTTTTCTTATTTAATTCCGATCCAATTTCTGTGTTTCGTCGTCACTAAGAAGGTCAGAGGGATACAGTAAACCTGAAGTGAATCATCGGAATCTATAACTAGTGTCACAGGAATGGTTCAAAACATAGACAGTCGGAAGAGTGAGTTTTCTTGTACTTATTTCGGCATTGTGCCTTTTGTATTTAATTCCGATGCAATTTCTGTGTTTCATCGTCAATAACAAGGTCCAAGGGATACAGTAAACCTGATGTGAAGCATCGGAACTATAACTAGTGTCACAAGAATGGTTCAAAACATAGACAGTAAGAAGAGTCAGTCTCGTTGCACTTATGTCGGCCTTGTGCCTTTTGTATTTAATTCCGATGCAATTTCTGTGTTTCATCGTCAATAACAAGGTCCAACGGATACTGTAAACATATAGTGAAGCACCGGAATCTGAAACTGGTCTCACAGCACATGTTCAAATCATAGTCAGTAAGAAGAGTCAGTCTTCTTAAACTTAAGTCGGCAATGTGCCTTTTCCACTTAATTCCGATGCAATTTCTGTGTTTCGTCGTCATAAGTAGGTCCACGGGATGCAGTAAACCTGAAGTGAAGCATCGGTTTCTAAAACCGGTCTCACAGGAAACGTTCAAAACATAGAGAGTAAGAGGAGCCAGTCAACTTGTATTTAAGTCGGCATTGTGCCCTTGGTATTTAATTCCGATGCAATTTCTGTGTATCATCGTCAATAAGAAGGTCAGAGGGATACACTAAACCTGAAGTGAAGCATCGGAATCTATAACTAGTGTCACAGGAATGGTTCAAAACATAGACAGTAGGAAGACTCAGTCTTCTTGTGCTTAAGTCGGCATTGTGCCTTTTGTATTTAATTCCGATGCAATTTCTGTGTTTCATCGTAGATAAGAAGGTCCAAGGGATACAGTAAACCTGAAGCGAAGCATCAGAATCTATAACTAGTGTCACAGGAATTGTTCGAAACATAGACAGTAACAAGAGTCAGTCTTCTTGCACTTACGTCGGCATTGTGCCTTTTGTATTTAATTCAGAGGCAATTTCTGTGTTTCATCGTCAAAAAGAAGGTCCAACTGAAACAGTAAACCTGAAGTGAAGCATCGGAAACTATAACTAGTGTCACCGGAGTGGTTCAAATCATAGACAATAAGAAGAGTCAATCTTCTTGTTCTTATGTCTGTATTGTGCCTTTTGTATTTAATTCCGATGCAATTTCTGTGTTTCATCGTAAATAAGAAGGTCAGAGGGATACAGTAAACCTGATGTGAAGCATCGGAATCTATAACTAGTGCCACAGGAATGGTTCTAAACATAGACTGTAAGAAGAGTCAGTCTTCTTGTACTTAAGTCGGCATTGTGCCTTTTGTATTTAATTCCGATGCAATTTCTGTGTTTCATCGTCAATAAGAAGGTCAGAGTGATTCAGTAAACCTGGGTGAAGCATCGGAATCTATTACTAGTGTTACAGGAATGGCTCAAAACAGAGACAGTAGGAAAAGTCAGTCTTCTTGTACTTAAGTCGGCATTGTGCCTTTTCTATTTAATTCCGATGCAAATTCTGTGTTTCGTCGTCAATAAGATGGTCCAAGGGATACAGTAAACCTGAAGTGAGGCATCGGTATCTATAACTAGTGTCACAGGAATGGTTCAATACATAGACAGTAAGAAGAGTCCGTCTTCTTGTACTTAAGTCGGCATTGTGAATTTCTATTTAATTCCGATGCAATTTCTGTGTTTCATCGTCAATAAGAAGGTCAGAGGGATACAGTAAACCTGAAGTGAAGCATCGGAATCTATAACTAGTGTCACAGGAATGGTTCAAAACATAGACAACAGGAAGAGTCAGTCTTCTTGTACATATGTCGGCATTGTGTCTTTCCTATTTAATTCCGATGCAATTTCTTTGTTTCGTCGTCAATAAGAAGGTCCAAGGGATGCAGTAATCCTGAAGTGAAGCATCGGAATCTATAACCAGTGTCACAGGAATGGTTCAAAACATAGACAGTAGGAAGAGTCAGTCTTCTTGTATTTGAGTCGGCATTGTGCCTTTTGTATTTATTTCTGATGCAATTTCTGTGTTTCATCGTCAATAAGAAGGTCAGATGGATACAGTAAACCTGAAGTGAAGCATCGGAATCTATAACAAGTGTCAGAGGATTGGTTCAAAACATAGACAGTAGGAAGAGTCATTCTTCTTGTACTTAAGTCGGCATTGTGCCTTTTCTATTTAATTCCGATGCAATTTCTGTGTTTCTTCGTCATTAAGAAGGTCAAAGGGATACAGTAAACCTGAAGTGAATCATCGGAATCTATAACTAGTGTCACAGGAATGGTTCAAAACATAGACAGTGGGAAGAGTCATTCTTCTTGTACTTAAGTCGGCATTGTGCCTTTTGTATTTAATTCCGATGCAATTTCTGTGTTTCATCGTCAATAAGAAGGTCAGAGGGATACAGTAAGCCTGATGTGAAGCATCGGAATCTATAACTAGTGTCACAGAAACGGTTCAAAACATAGTCAGTAAGAAGAGTCAGTCGTCTTGTACTTAATTCGGCATTGTGCCTTTTCTATTTACTTCCGATTCAATTTCTGTGTTTCATCGTCAATAAGAAGGTCAGAGGGATACAGTAAACCTGAAGTGAAGCATCGGAATCTATAACTTGTGACACAGGAATGGTTCAAAGCATAGTCAGTAAGAAGAGTCAGTCTTCTTGTACTTAAGTTGGCATTGTGCCTTTTCTATTTACTTCCGATGCAATTTCTGTGTTTCATCGTCAATAAGAAGGTCAGAGGGATACAGTAAACCTGAAGTGAATCATCGGAATCTATAGCTAGTGTCACAGGAATGGTTCAAAACATAGACAGTGGGAAGAGCCATTCTTCTTGTACTTAAGTCGGCATTGTGCCTTTTCTATTTAATTCCGATGCAATTTCTGTGTTTCTTCGTCATTAAGAAGTTCAAAGGGATACAGTAAACCTGAAGTGAAGCATCGGAATGTATAACTAGTGTCACAGGAATCGTTAAAAATATAGACAGTAGGAAGAGTCAGTCTTCTTGTACTTAAAACGGCATTGTGCCTTTTGTATTTAATTCCGATGCAATTTCTGTGTTTCATCGTCAATTAGAAGACCAGAGGGATACAGTTAACCTGAAGTGAAGCATCGGAATCTATAACTTGTGTCAGACTAATGGTTTAAAACATAGACAGTAAGAAGAGTCAATCTTCTTGTACATAAGTCGGCATTGTGCCTTTACTATTTAATTCCGATGCAATTTCTGTGTTTCATCGTCAATAAGAAGGTCGGAGGGATACAGTAAACCTGAAGTGAAGCATCGGAATCTGTAGCTAGTGTCACAGGAATGGTTCAAAACATAGTCAGTAAGAAGAGTCAGTCTTCTTGTACTTACGTCGGCATTGCGCCTTTTGTATTTAATTCCGATGCAATATCTGTGTTTCATCGTCAATAAGTTGGTCCAAGGGATACAGTAAACCTGAAGTGAGGCATTGGAATCTGTAAGTAGCGTCACAGGAATGGTTCAAAACATAGACAGTAAGAAGAGTCAGTCTTCTTGTACTTAAGTCGGCATTGTGCCTTTTCTATTTAATTCCGAAGCAATTTCTGTGTTTCATCGTCAATAAGAGGGTCAGAGGGATACAGTAAACCTGAAGTGAATCATCGGAATCTATAGCTAGTGTCACAGGAATGGTTCAAAACATAGTCAGAAAGAAGAGTCAGTCTACTTGTACTTAAGTCGGCATTGTGCCTTTTCTATTTAATTCCGATGCAATTTCTGTGTTTCATCGTCAATAAGAAGATCAGAGGGACACAGTAAACCTGAAGTGAAGCATCGGAATCTGTAACTAGTGTCACAGGAATGGTTTAAATCATAGACAGTAGGTAGAGTAAGTCTTCTTTTACTTAAGTCGGCATTGTCCCTTTTATATTTAATTCCGAAGCACTTTCTGTGTTTCATCGTCAATAAAAAGGTCCAAGGGATACAGTAAACCTGAGATGAAGAATCGGAAACAATAACTAGTGTCACAGGAATGGTTCAAAGCATAGACAGTAGGAAGAGTCAGTCATCTTGTACTTAAGTCGGCATTGTGCCTGTTCTATTTAATGCCGATGCACTTTCTGTGTTTCATCGTGAATACAAGGTCCAAGGGATGCAGTAAACCTGAAATGATGCATCGGAATCAATAACTAAGGTCAAGGGAATGTTTAAAAACATAGACAGTAGGAAGAGTCAGTCTACATGTACTAAAGTCGGCATTGTGCCTTTTCTATTTAATTCCGTAGCTATTTCTGTTTTTCTTCGTCAATAAGATAGTCAGAGGGATACAGTAAACCTAAAGTGAAGCATCGGTATCTATAGCTAGTGCCACTGGAATGGTTCAAAACATAGTCAGAAAGAAGAGTCAGTCTTCCTGTACTTAAGTTGGCATTGTGCCTTTTCTATTTAATTCCGATGCAATTTCAGTGTCTCATCGTCAATAAAAAGGTCAGAGGGATACAGTAAACCTGAAGTGAAGCATCGGAATGTATAACTAGTGTCACAGGAATGGTTCAGATCATAGTCAGTAAGAAGAGTCAGTCTTCTTGTACTTAAGTCGGCATTGTGCTTTTTCTATTTCATTCCGATGGAATTTCAGTGTTTCATCCTCAATAAGAATGTCAGAGGGATACAGTTAACCTGAAGTGAAGCATTGGAATCTGTAACTTGCGTCAGTGGAATGGTTCAAAACATAGTCAGTAAGAAGAGTCAGTCTTCTTGTACTTAAGTTGGCATTGTGCCTTTTGTATTTAATTCCGATGCAATTTGTGTGTTTCATCAAGAATGAGAAGGTCAGAGGGATACAGTAAACCTGAAGTGAAGCATCGGAATCTCTAACAAGTGTCACAGGAAAGCTTCAAAACATAGGCAGTAAGAAGAATCAGTCTTCTTGTACTTAAGTCGGCATTGTGCCCTTTGTATATAGTTCCGATGCAATATCTGAGTTTCATCGTCAATAAGAAGGTCCAAGGGATACAGTAAACCTGAAGTGAAGCATCGGAATCTGTAACTAGCGTCACAGGAATGGTTCAAAACATGGTCAGTAAGAAGAGTCGGTCTTATTGAACTTAAGCCGGCATTGTGCCTTTTGTATTTAATTCCGATGCAATTTCCGTGTTTCATCGTCAATAAGAAGTTCAGAGGGATACAATAAACCTGAAGTCAAGCATCGGAATCTATAACTAGTGTCACAGGAATGGTTGAAAACATAGTCAGTAAGAAGAGTCAGTCTTCTTGTACTTAAGTCGGCATTGTGCCTTTTGTATTTAATTCCGATGCAATTTCTGTGTTTCATCGTCAATAAGAAGGTCCAAGGGATACAGTAAACCTGAAGTGAAGCATCGGAATCTATAACTAGTGTCACAGGAATGGTTCAATATATAGACAAAAAGAAGAGTCAGTCTTCTTGTACTTAAGTCGGCATTGTGCATTTTCTATTTCATTCCGATGCAATTTCTGTGATTCATCGGCAATACGAAGGTCAGAGGTATACTGTTAACCTGAAGTGAAGCATCGGAATCTATAACTAGTATCACAGGAATGGTTCAAAACAGTCAGTAAGAAGAGTCAGTCTTCTTGTACTTAAGTCGGCATTGTGCCTTTCCATTTAATTCCGAAGCATATTCTGTGTTTCATCGTCAATAAGAAGGTCCAAGGGATACAGTAAACCTGAAGTGAAGCATCGGAAACTATAACTAGTGTCACAGGAATGGTTCAAAACATAGACAGTAAGAAGAGTCAGTCTTCTTGTACTTAAGTCGGCATTGTGCCGTTTTCAATTTAATTCCGATGCAATTACTGTGTTTCATCGTCAATAAGAAGGTCAGAGGGATACAGTAAACCTGAAGTGAAGCATGGGAATATCTAACTAGTGTCACAGGAATGGTTCAAAGCATAGTCAGTAAGAAGAGTCAGTCTTTTTGTACTTATGTCGGCATTGTGCTTTTTCTATTTAATTCCGATGCAATTTCTGTGATTCATCGTCAATAAAAACGACCAAGGGATACATAAAACCTGAAGTGAAGCATCGGAATCTATAACTAGTGTCACAGGAATGGTTCAAAACATAGACAGTAGGAAGAGTCAGTCTTCTTGTACTTAAGTAGCATTGTGCCATTTCTATTTAATTCCGATACAATTTCTGTGTTTCATCGTCAATAAGAAGGTCAGAGGGAAACAGTAAACCTGAAGTGAAGCATCGGAATCTGTAACTAGCGTCACAGGAATGGTTCAAAACATAGACAGCAAGAAGAGTCAGTCTTCTTGTACTTAAGTCGGCATTGAGCCTTTTCTATTTAATTCCGAAGCGATTTCTGTGTTTCATCGTCAATAAGTAGGTCAGAGGGATACAGTAAACCTGAAGTGAAGCATCGGAATCTATAGCTAGTGTCACAGGAATGGTTCAAAACATTGTCAGAAAGAAGAGTCAGTCTTCTTGTACTGAAGTCGTCATTGTGCCTTTTCTATTTAATTCCGATGCAATATCTGTGTTTCATCGTCAATAAGAAGATGAGAGGGATACAGTAAACCTGAAGTGAAGCATCGGAATCTATAACTAGTGTCACAGGAATGGTTCAAAACATAGACAGTAGGAAGAGTCAGTCTTCTTTTACTTAAGTCGGCATTCTGCCTTTTCTATTTAATTCCGAAGCACTTTCCGTCTTTCATCGTCAATAAGAAGGACCAAGGGATACAGTAAACCTGAAATGAAGCATCGGAATGTATAACTAGTGTCACAGGAATGGTTCAAATCATAGACAGTAGGAAGAGTCAGTCTACATGTACTAAAGTCGGCATTGTGCCTTTTGTATTTAATTCCATGCAATTTCAGTATTTCTTCGTCAATAAGAAGGTCAGAGGGATACAGAAAACCTGAAGTGAAACATCGGAATCTATAACTAGTGTCACAGGAATGGTTCAAAACATAGACAGTAGGAAGAGTCAGTCTACATGTACTAATGTCGGCATTGTGCCTTTTCTATTTAATTCCGTAGCTATTTCTGTGTTTCATCGTCAATAAGAAGGTCAGAGGGATACAGTAAACCTAAAGTGAAGCATCGGTATCTATAGCTAGTGCCACTGGAAAGGTTCAAAACATAGTCAGAAAGAAGAGTAAGTCTTCCTGTACTTAAGTTGGCATTGTGCCTTTTCTATTTAATTCCGATGCAATTTCAGTGTCTCATCGTCAATAAAAAGGTCAGAGGGATACAGTAAACCTGAAGTGAAGCATCGGAATGTATAACTAGTGTCACAGGAATGGTTCAAATCATAGTCAGTAAGAAGAGTCAGTCTTCTTGTACTTAAGTCGGCATTGTGCTTTTTCTATTTCATTTAGATGGAATTTCAGTGTTTCACCCTCAATAAGAATGTCAAAGGGATACAGTCAACCTGAAGTGAAGCATTGGAATCTGTAACTTGCGTCAGAGGAATGGTTCAAAACATAGTCAGTAAGAAGAGTCAGTCTTCTTGTACTTAAGTCGGCATTGTGCCTTTTGTATTTAATTCCGATGCAATTTGTGTGTTTCATCGTCAATAAGAAGGTCCAAGGGATACAGTAAACCTGAAGTGAAGCATCGGAATCTATAACTAGTGTCACAGGAATGGTTAAAATCATAGAGAGTAAGAAGAGTCAGTCTTCTTCTACTTAAGTCGGCTTTATGCCCTTTTCAACTTAATACCGATGCAATTACTGTCTTTCATCGTCAATAAGAAGGTCAGAGGGATACAGTAAACCTGAAGTGAAGCATCGGAATCTCTAACAAGTGTCACAGGAATGCTTCAAAACATAGGCAGTAAGAAGAATCAGTCTTCTTGTACTTAAGTCGGCATTGTGCCCTTTGTATTTAATTCCGATGCAATATCTGAGTTTCATTGTCAATAAGAAGGTCCAAGGGATTCAGTAAACCTGAAGTGAAGCATCGGAATCTGTAACTAGCGTCACAGGAATGGTTCAAAACATGGTCAGTAAGAAGAGTCGGTCTTATTGTACTTAAGCCGGCATTGTGACTTTTGTATTTAATTCCGATGCAATTTCTGTGTTTCATCGTCAATAAGAAGTTCAGAGGGATACAATAAACCTGAAGTCAAGCATCGGAATCTATAACTAGTGTCACAGGAATGGTTCAAAACATAGTCAGTAAGAAGAGTCAGTCTTCTTGTACTTAAGTCGGCATTGTGCCTTTTCTATTTCATTCCGATGCAATTTCTGTGATTCATCGGCAATAAGAAGGTCAGAGGGATACTGTTAACCTGAAGTGAAGCATCGGAATCTATAACTAGTATCACAGGAATGGTTCAAAGCAGTCAGTAAGAAGAGTCAGTCTTCTTGTACTTAAGTCGGCATTGTGCCTTTCCATTTAATTCCGAAGCATATTCTGTGTTTCATCGTCAATAAGATGGTCCAAGGGATACTGTAAACCTGAAGTGTCACAGGAATGGTTCAAATCATAGACAGTAAGAAGAGTCAGTCTTCTTGTACTTAAGTCGGCATTGTGCCCATTTCAAATGAATTCCAATGCAATTACTGTGTTTCATCGTCCATAAGAAGGTCAGAGGGATACAGTAAACATGAAGTGAAGCATCGGAATCTCTAACTAGTGTCACAGGAATGGTTCAAAACATAGTCAGTAAGAAGAGTCAGTCTTCTTGTACTTACGTCGGCATTGTGCATTTTGTATTTAATTCCGATGCAATATCTGTGTTTCATCGTCAATAAGATGGTCCAAGCGATACAGTAAACCTGAAGTGAAGCATTGGAATCTGTAACTAGCGTCACAGGAATGGTTCAAAGCATAGACAGTAAGAAGAGTCAGTCTTCTTGTACTTAAGTCGGCATTGTGGCTTTTCTATTTAATTCCGAAGCGATTTCTGTGTTTCATCGTCAATAAGTAGGTGAGAGGGATACAGTAAACCTGAAGTGAAGCATCGGAATCTATAGCTAGTGTCACAGGAATGGTTCAAAACATAGTCAGAAAGAAGAGTCAGTCTTCTTGTACTGAAGTCGTCATTGTGCCTTTTCTATTTAATTCCGATGCAATATCTGTGTTTCATCGTCAATAAGAAGATCAGAGGGATACAGTAAACCTAAAGTGAAGCATCGGAATCTATAACTAGTGTCACAGGAATGGTTCAAAGCATAGACAGTAGGAAGAGTCAGTCTTCTTTTACTTAAGTCGGCATTGTGCCTTTTCTATTTAATTCCGAAGCACTTTCTGTCTTTCATCGTCAATAAGAAGGTCCAAGGGATACAGTAAACCTGAAATGAAGCATCGGAATCTATAACTAGTGTCACAGGAATGGTTCAAATCATAGACAGTATTAAGAGTCAGTCTACATGTACTAAAAACGGCATTGTGCCTTTTGTATTTAATTCCATGCAATTTCTGTATTTCTTCGTCAATAAGAAGGTCAGAGGGATACAGAAAACCTGAAGTGAAGCATCGGAATCTATAACTAGTGTAGCAGGAATGGTTCAAATCATAGACAGTAGGAAGAGTCAGTCTACATGTACTAAAGTCGGCATTGTGCCTTTTCTATTTCATTCCGTAGCTATTTCTGTGTTTCATCGTCAATAAGAAGGTCAGAGGGATACAGTAAACCTAAAGTGAAGCATCGGTATCTATAGCTAGTGCCACTGGAAAGGTTCAAAACATATTCAGAAAGAAGAGTCAGTCTTCCTGTACTTAAGTTGGCATTGTGCCTTTTCTATTTAATTCCGATGAAATTTCAGTGTCTCATCGTCAATAAAAAGGTCAGAGGGATACAGTAATCATGAAGTGAAGCATCGGAATGTATAACTAGTGTCACAATAATGGTTCAAATCATTGTCAGTAAGAAGAGTCAGTCTCCTTGTACTTAACTCGGCATTGTGCTTTTTTTATTTCATTCCGATGCAATTTCAGTGTTTCATCGTCAATAAGAATGTCAGAGGGATACAGTTAACCTGAAGTGAAGCATTGGAATCTGTAACTTGCGTCAGAGGAATGGTTCAAAGCAAAGTCAGTAAGAAGAGTCAGTCTTCTTGTACTTAAGTCGGCATTGTGCCTTTTGTATTTAATTCCGATGCAATTTCTGTGTTTCATCGTCAATAAGAAGGTCCAAGGGATACAGTAAACCTGAAGTGAAGCAACGGAAGCTATAACTAGTGTCACAGGAATGGTTCAAAACATAGACATTAAGAAGAGTTAGTCTTCTTTTACTTAAGTCGGCATTGTGCCTTTTCTATTTAACTCCGATGCAATTTCTGTGTTTCATCGTCAATAAGAAGGTCAGAGGCATACAGTAAACCTGAAGTGAAGCATCGGAATCTCTAACAAGTGTCACAGGAATGGTTCAAAGCACAGTCAGTAAGAAAAATCAGTCTTCTTGTACTTAAGTCGGCATTGTGCCCTTTGTATTTAATTCCGATGCAATATCTGTGTTTCATCATCAATAAGAAGGTCAGAGTGATACAGTAAACCTAAAGTGAAGCATCGGTATCTGTAGCTAGTGCCACTGGAATGGTTCAAAACATAGTCAGAAAGAAGAGTCAGTCATCCTGTACGTAAGTCGCCATTGTGATTTTTCTATTTAATTCCGATGCAATTTCTGTGTTTCATCGTCAATAAGAAGGTTCAAGGGATACAGTAAACCTTAAGTGAAACATCGGAATCCATAACTAGTGTCACAGGAATGGTTCAAATCATAGACAGTAAGAAGAGTCAGTCTTCTTGTACTTAAGTCGGCATTGTGCCCATTTTAATTTAATTCCGATGCAATTACTGTGTTTCATCGTCCATAAGAAGGTCAGAGGGATACAGTAAACCTGAAGTGAAGCATCGGAATCTCAAACTAGTGTCACAGGAATGGTTCAAAACATAGTCAGTAAGAAGAGTCAGTCTTCTTGTACTTACGTCGGCATTGTGCCTTTTGTATCTAATTCCGATGCAATATCTGTGTTTCATCGTCAATAAGATGGTCCAAGCGATACAGTAAACCTGAAGTGAAGCATTGGAATCTGTAACTAGCGTCACAGGAATGGTTCAAAACATAGACAGTAAGAAGAGTCAGTCTTCTTGTACTTAAGTCGGCATTGTGCCTTTTCTATTTAATTCCGAAGCAGTTTCTGTGTTTCATCGTCAAAAAGAAGGTCTGAGGGATACAGTAAACCTGAAGTGAAGCATCGGAATCTATAGCTAGTGTCACAGGAATGGTTCAAAACATAGTCAGAAAGAAGAGTCAGTCTACTTGTACGTAAGTCGGCATTGTGCCTTTTGTATTTAATTCCGATGCAATTTCTGTGTTTCATCGTCTATATGAAGGTCAGAGGGATACAGTAAACCTGAAGTGAAGCATCGGAATCTATAACTAGTGTAACGGGAATTGTTCAAAACATAGAGAGTAGGAAGAGTCAGTCTTCTTATACTTAAGTCATCACTCTGCCTTTTTTATTTAATTCCGATGCAATTTCTGGGTTTCATCGTAAATAAGAAGGTCAGAGGGATACAGTAAACCTGAAGTGAAGCATCGGAATGTATAACTAGTGTCACAGGAATGGTTCAAAACATAGTCAGTAAGAAGAGTCAGTCTTCTTGTACTTACGTCGGCATTGTGCCTTTTGTATTTAATTCCGATGCAATATCTGTGTTTCATCGTCAATAAGTTGGTCCAAGGGATACAGTAAACCTGAAGTAAAGCATTGGAATCTGTAACTAGCGTCACAGGAATGGTTCAAAACATAGACAGTAAGAAGAGTCAGTCTTCTTGTACTTAAGTCGGCATTGTGCTTTTTCTATTTAATTCCGAAGCAATTTTTGTGTTTCATCGTCAATAAGAGGGTCAGAGGGATACAGTAACCCTGAAGTGAAACATCGGAATCTATAGCTAGTGTCACAGGAATGGTTCAAAACATAGTCAGAAAGAAGAGTCAGTCTACTTGTACTTAAGTCGGCATTGTGCCTTTTCTATTTAATTCCGATCCAATTTCTGTGTTTCATCGTCAATAAGAAGGTCAGAGGGATACAGTAAACCTGAAGTGAAGCATCGGAATGTATAACTAGTGTCACAGGAATGCTTCAAATAATAGTCAGTAAGAAGAGTCAGCCTTCTTGTACTTAAGTCGGCATTGTGGCTCTTCTATTTAATTCCGATGCAATTTCTGTGTTTCATCGTCAATAAGAAGGTCAGCGGGATGCAGTAAACCTGAAGTGAAGCATCGGAATCTATAACTAGTGTCACACGAATGGTTCAAATCATAGTCAATAAGAAGAGTTAGTCTTCTTGTACTTATGTCGGCATTGTGCCTTTTCTATTTAATTCCGATGCAATATCTGTGTTTCATCGTCAATAAGAAGATCAGAGGGATACAGTAAACCTGAAGTGAAGCATCGGAATATGTAACTAGTGTCACAGGAATGGTTCAAAACGTAGTCAGTAAGAAGAGTCAGTCTTTTTGTACTTATGTCGGCATTGTGCCTTTTCTATTTAATTCCGATGCAATTTCTGTGATTCATCGTCAATAAGAACGACCAAGGGATACAGAAAACCTGAAGTTAAGCATCGGAATCTATAACTAGTGTCACAGGAATGGTTCAAAACATAGACAGTAGGAAGAGTCAGTCTTCTTGTACTTACGTCGGCATTGTGCCTTTTGTATCTAATTCCGATGCAATATCTGTGTTTCATCGTCAATAAGATGGTCCAAGCGATACAGTAAACCTGAAGTGAAGCATTGGAATCTGTAACTAGCGTCACAGGAATGGTTCAAAACATAGACATTAAGAAGAGTCAGTCT
This sequence comes from Schistocerca piceifrons, assembly GCF_021461385.2. Classification (NCBI taxonomy): domain Eukaryota; kingdom Metazoa; phylum Arthropoda; class Insecta; order Orthoptera; family Acrididae; genus Schistocerca; species Schistocerca piceifrons. The sequence goes on from NW_025728088.1 coordinate 3,218,196, forward strand.
TCTTGTACTTAAGTCGGCATTCTGCCTTTTCTATTTAATTCCGATGCAATTTCTGTGTTTCATCGTCAATAAGAGGGTCAGAGGGATACAGTAAACCTGAAGTGAAGCATCGGAATCTATAGCTAGTGTCACAGGAATGGTTCAAAACATAGTCAGAAAGAAGAGTCAGTCTACTTGTACGTAAGTCGGCATTGTGCCTTTTCTATTTAATTCCGATGCAATATCTGTGTTTCATCGTCAATAAGAAGGTCAGAGGGATACAGTAAACCTAAAGTGAAGCATCGGTATCTGTAGCTAGTGCCACTGGAATGGTTCAATACATAGTCAGAAAGAAGAGTCAGTCTTCCTGTACTTAAGTCGGCATTGTGTTTTTTCTATTTAATTCCGATGCAATTTCTGTGTTTCATCGTCAATAAGAAGGTTCAAGGGATACAGTAAACCTGAAGTGAAACATCGGAATCTATAACTAGTGTCACAGGAATGGTTCAAATCATAGACAGTAAGAAGAGTCAGTCTTCTTGTACTTAAGTCGGCATTGTGCCTTTTCTATTTAATTCCGAAGCAATTTCTGTGTTTCATCGTCAATAAGAGGGTCAGAGGGATACAGTAAACCTGAAGTGAAACATCGGAATCTATAGCTAGTGTCACAGGAATGGTTCAAAACATAGTCAGAAAGAATAGTCAGTCTACTTGTACTTAAGTCGGCATTGTGCCTTTTCTATTTAATTCCGATGCAATATCTGTGTTTCATCGTCAATAAGAAGATCAGAGGGATACAGTAAACCTGAAGTGAAGCATCGGAATCTATAACTAGTGTCACAGGAATGGTTCAAAACATAGACAGTAGGAAGAGTCAGTCTTCTTTTACTTAAGTCGGCAATGTGCCCTTTCTATTTAATTTCGAAGCACTTTCTGTGTTTCATCGTCAATAGGAAGGTCCAAGGGATACAGTAAACCTGAAATGAAGCATCGGAATCTATAACTAGTGTCACAGGAATGGTTCAAAACATAGACAGTAGGAAGAGTCAGTCTTCTTGTACTTAAGTCGGCATTGTGCCTTTTCTATTTAATTCCGATGCACTTTCTGTGTTTCATCGTCAATAAGAAGGTCCAAGGGATACAGTAAACCTGAAGGGAAGCATCGGAAACTATAACTAAGGTCAAAGGAGTGTTTCAAAACATAGACAGGTGGAAGAGTTAGTCTAGATGTACTAAAGTCGCCATTGTGCCTTTTGTATTTAATTCCGATGCAATTTCTGTATTTCATCGTCAATAAGAAGGTCAGAGGGATACAGTAAACCTGAAGTGAAGCATCGGAATCTGTAACTAGTGACACAGGATTGGTTCAAAACATAGTCAGTAAGAAGAGGCAGTTTTCTTGTACTGAAGTCGACATTGTGCCTTTTCTATTTAATTCCGATGCAATTTCTGTGTTTCATCGTCAATAAGAAGGTCCAAGGGATACAGTAAACCTGAAGGGAAGCATCGGAATCCTTAACTAGTGTCACAGGAATGGTTCAAAACATAGTCAGTAAGAAGAGTCAGTCTTCTTGTTCATACGTCGGCATTGTGCATTTTGTATTTAATTCCGATGCAATATCTGTGTTTCATCGTCAATAAGAAGGTCCAAGGGATACAGTAACCCTGAAGTGAAGCATCGGAATCTGTAACTAGCGTCACAGGAATGGTTCAAAGCATAGACAGTAAGAAGAGTCAGTCTTCTTGTACTTGAGTCGGCATTGTGCCTTTTCTATTTAATTCCGTAGCTATTTCTGTGTTTCATCGTCAATAAGAAGGTCGGAGGGATACAGTAAACTTAAAGTGAAGCATCGGTATCTATAGCTAGTGCCACTGGAATGGTTCAAAACATAGTCAGAAAGAAGAGTCAGTCTTCCTGTACTTAAGTCGACATTGTGCCTTTTCTATTTAATTCCGTAGCTATTTCTGTGTTTCATCGTCAATAAGAAGGTCAGAGGGATACAGTAAACTTAAAGTGAAGCATCGGTATCTATAGCTAGTGCCACTGGAATGGTTCAAAACATAGTCAGAAAGAAGAGTCAGTCTTCTTGTACTTAAGTCGGCATTGTGCCCATTTCAAATGAATTCCAATGCAATTACTGTGTTTCATCGTCCATAAGAAGGTCAGAGGGATACAGTAAACATGAAGTGAAGCATCGGAATCTCTAACTAGTGTCACAGGAATGGTTCAAAACATAGTCAGTAAGAAGAGTCAGTCTTCTTGTACTTACGTCGGCATTGTGCATTTTGTATTTAATTCCGATGCAATATCTGTGTTTCATCGTCAATAAGATGGTCCAAGCGATACAGTAAACCTGAAGTGAAGCATTGGAATCTGTAACTAGCGTCACAGGAATGGTTCAAAGCGTAGACAGTAAGAAGAGTCAGTCTTCTTGTACTTAAGTCGGCATTGTGGCTTTTCTATTTAATTCCGAAGCGATTTCTGTGTTTCATCGTCAATAAGTAGGTGAGAGGGATACAGTAAACCTGAAGTGAAGCATCGGAATCTATAGCTAGTGTCACAGGAATGGTTCAAAACATAGTCAGAAAGAAGAGTCAGTCTTCTTGTACTGAAGTCGTCATTGTGCCTTTTCTATTTAATTCCGATGCAATATCTGTGTTTCATCGTCAATAAGAAGATCAGAGGGATACAGTAAACCTAAAGTGAAGCATCGGAATCTATAACTAGTGTCACAGGAATGGTTCAAAACATAGACAGTAGGAAGAGTCAGTCTTCTTTTACTTATGTCGGCATTGTGCCTTTTCTATTTAATTCCGAAGCACTTTCTGTCTTTCATCGTCAATAAGAAGGTCCAAGGGATACAGTAAACCTGAAATGAAGCATCGGAATCTATAACTAGTGTCACAGGAATGGTTCAAATCATAGACAGTATTAAGAGTCAGTCTACATGTACTAAAAACGGCATTGTGCCTTTTGTATTTAATTCCATGCAATTTCTGTATTTCTTCGTCAATAAGAAGGTCAGAGGGATACAGTAAACCTAAAGTGAAGCATCGGTATCTATAGCTAGTGCCACTGGAAAGGTTCAAAACATATTCAGAAAGAAGAGTCAGTCTTCCTGTACTTAAGTTGGCATTGTGCCTTTTCTATTTAATTCCGATGCAATTTCAGTGTCTCATCGTCAATAAAAAGGTCAGAGGGATACAGTAATCATGAAGTGAAGCATCGGAATGTATAACTAGTGTCACAATAATGGTTCAAATCATAGTCAGTAAGAAGAGTCAGTCTCCTTGTACTTAACTCGGCATTGTGCTTTTTTTATTTCATTCCGATGCAATTTCAGTGTTTCATCGTCAATAAGAATGTCAGAGGGATACAGTTAACCTGAAGTGAAGCATTGGAATCTGTAACTTGCGTCAGAGGAATGGTTCAAAACATAGTCAGTAAGAAGAGTCAGTCTTCTTGTACTTAAGTCGGCATTGTGCCTATTGTATTTAATTCCGATGCAATTTCTGTGTTTCATCGTCAATAAGAAGGTCCAAGGGATAGAGTAAACCTGAAGTGAAGCATCGGAAGCAATAACTAGTGTCACAGGAATGGTTCAAAACATAGACAGTAAGAAGAGTCAGTCTTCTTGTACTTAAGTCGGCATTGTGCCCTTTTCAATTTAATTCCGATGCAATTACTGTGTTTCATCGTCAATAAGAAGGTCAGAGGGATACAGTAAACCTGAAGTGAAGCATCGGAATATCTAACTAGTGTCACAGGAATGGTTCGAGACGTAGTCAGTAAGAAGAGTCAGTCTTTTTGTACTTATGTCGGCATTGTGCCTTTTCTAATTAATTCCGATGCAATTTCTGTGATTCATCGTCAATAAGAACGACCAAGGGATACAGAAATCCTGAAGTTAAGCATCGGAATCTATAACTAGTGTCACAGGAATGGTTCAAAACATAGACAGTAGGAAGAGTCAGTCATCTTGTACTTAAGTAGCATTGTGCCATTTCTATTTAATTCCGATACAATTTCTGTGTTTCATCGTCAATAAGAAGGTCAGAGGGAAACAGTAAACCTGAAGTGAAGCATCGGAATCTGTAACTTGCGTCACAGGAATGGTTCAAAACATAGACAATAAGAAGAGTCAGTCTTCTTTTACTTAAGTCGGCATTGTGCCTTTTCTATTTAACTCCGATGCAATTTCTGTGTTTCATCGTCAATAAGAAGGTCAAAGGCATACAGTAAACCTGAAGTGAAGCATCGGAATCTCTAACAAGTGTCACAGGAATGGTTCAAAGCACAGTCAGTAAGAAGAATCAGTCTTCTTGTACTTAAGTCGGCATTGTGCCCTTTGTATTTAATTCCGATGCAATATCTGTGTTTCATCATCAATAAGAAGGTCAGAGGGATACTGTAAACCTAAAGTGAAGCATCGGTATCTGTAGCTAGTGCCACTGGAATGGTTCAAAACATAGTCAGAAAGAAGAGTCAGTCATCCTGTACGTAAGTCGGCATTGTGATTTTTCTATTTAATTCCGATGCAATTTCTGTGTTTCATCGTCAATAAGAAGGTTCAAGGGATACAGTAAACCTTAAGTGAAACATCGGAATCCATAACTAGTGTCACAGGAATGGTTCAAATCATAGACAGTAAGAAGAGTCAGTCTTCTTGTACTTAAGTCGGCATTGTGCCCATTTTAATTTAATTCCGATGCAATTACTGTGTTTCATCGTCCATAAGAAGGTCAGAGGGATACAGTAAACCTGAAGTGAAGCATCGGAATCTCAAACTAGTGTCACAGGAATGGTTCAAAACATAGTCAGTAAGAAGAGTCAGTCTTCTTGTACTTACGTCGGCATTGTGCCTTTTGTATCTAATTCCGATGCAATATCTGTGTTTCATCGTCAATAAGATGGTCCAAGCGATACAGTAAACCTGAAGAGAAGCATTGGAATCTGTAACTAGCGTCACAGGAATGGTTCAAAACATAGACAGCAAGAAGAGTCAGTCTTCTTGTACTTAAGTCGGCATTGTGCCTTTTCTATTTAATTCCGAAGCAGTTTCTGTGTTTCATCGTCAAAAAGGAAGTCTGAGGGATACAGTAAACCTGAAGTGAAGCATCGGAATCTATAGCTAGTGTCACAGGAATGGTTCAAAACATAGTCAGAAAGAAGAGTCAGTCTACTTGTACGTAAGTCGGCATTGTGCCTTTTGTATTTAATTCCGATGCAATTTCTGTGTTTCATCGTCAATATGAAGGTCAGAGGGATACAGTAAACCTGAAGTGAAGCATCGGAATCTATAACTAGTGTAACGGGAATTGTTCAAAACATAGAGAGTAGGAAGAGTCAGTCTTCTTATACTTAAGTCATCACTCTGCCTTTTGTATTTAATTCCGATGCAATTTCTGTGTTTCATCGTAAACAAGAAGGTCAGAGGGATACAGTGAACCTGAAGTGAAGCATCGGAATGTAAAACTAGTGTCACAGGAATGGTTCAAAACATAGTCAGTAAGAAGGGTCAGTCTTCTTGTACTTACGTCGGCATTGTGCCTTTTGTATTTAATTCCGATGCAATATCTGTGTTTCATCGTCGATAAGTTGGTCCAAGGGATACAGTAAACCTGAAGTAAAGCATTGGAATCTGTAACTAGCGTCACAGGAATGGTTGAAAACATAGACAGTAAGAAGAGTCAGTCTTCTTGTACTTAAGTCGGCATTGTGCCTTTTCTATTTAATTCCGAAGCAATTTTTGTGTTTCATCGTCAATAAGAGGGTCAGAGGGATACAGCAACCCTGAAGTGAAACATCGGAATCTATAGCTAGTGTCACAGGAATGGTTCAAAACATAGTCAGAAAGAAGAGTCAGTCTACTTGTACTTAAGTCGGCATTGTGCCTTTTCTATTTAATTCCGATCCAATTTCTGTGTTTCATCGTCAATAAGAAGGTCAGAGGGATACAGTAAACCTGAAGTGAAGCATCGGAATGTATAACTAGTGTCACAGGAATGCTTCAAATAATAGTCAGTAAGAAGAGTCAGCCTTCTTGTACTTAAGTCGGCATTATGGCTCTTCTATTTAATTCCGATGCAATTTCTGTGTTTCATCGTCAATAAGAAGGTCAGCGGGATGCAGTAAACCTGAAGTGAAGCATCGGAATCTATAACTAGTGTCACAGGAATGGTTCAAATCATAGTCAATAAGAAGAGTTAGTCTTCTTGTACTTATGTCGGCATTGTGCCTTTTCTATTTAATTCCGATGCAATATCTGTGTTTCATCGTCAATAAGAAGATCAGAGGGATACAGTAAACCTGAAGTGAAGCATCGGAATATGTAACTAGTGTCACAGGAATGGTTCAAAACGTAGTCAGTAAGAAGAGTCAGTCTTTTTGTACTTATGTCGGCATTGTGCCTTTTCTATTTAATTCCGATGCAATTTCTGTGATTCATCGTCAATAAGAACGACCAAGGGATACAGAAAACCTGAAGTTAAGCATCGGAATCTATAACTAGTGTCACAGGAATGGTTCAAAACATAGACAGTAGGAAGAGTCAGTCTTCTTGTACTTACGTCGGCATTGTGCCTTTTGTATCTAATTCCGATGCAATATCTGTGTTTCATCGTCAATAAGATGGTCCAAGCGATACAGTAAACCTGAAGTGAAGCATTGGAATCTGTAACTAGTGTCACAGGAATGGTTCAAAACATAGACAGTAGGAAGAGTCAGGATTCTTGTACTTAAGTCGGCATTGTGCCTTTTCTATTTAATTCCGATGCACTTTCTGTGTTTCATCGTGAATAAGAAGGTCCAAGGGATACAGTAAACCTGAAATGATGCATCGGAAACTATAAATAAGGTCAAAGGAGTGTTTCAAAACATAGACAGGTGGAAGAGTCAGTCTACATGTACTAAAGTCGCCATTGTGCCTTTTGTATTTAATTCCGATGCAATTTCTGTATTTCATCGTCAATAAGAAGGTCAGAGGGATACAGTAAATCTGAAGTGAAGCATCGAAATCTATAACTAGTGACACAGGATTGGTTCAAAACATAGTCAGTAAGAAGAGTCAGTTTTCTTGTACTGAAGTCGACATTGTGCCTTTTCTATTTAATTCCGATGCAATTTCTGTGTTTCATCGTCAATAAGAAGGTCCAAGGGATACAGTAAACCTGAAGGGAAGCATCGGAATCCTTAACTAGTGTCACAGGAATGGTTCAAAACATAGTCAGTAAGAAGAGTCAGTCTTCTTGTTCATACGTCGGCATTGTGCATTTTGTATTTAATTCCGATGCAATATCTGTGTTTCATCGTCAATAAGAAGGTCCAAGGGATACAGTAACCCTGAAGTGAAGCATCGGAATCTGTAACTAGCGTCACAGGAATGGTTCAAAGCATAGACAGTAAGAAGAGTCAGTCTTCTTGTACTTGAGTCGGCTTTGTGCCTTTTCTATTTAATTCCGTAGCTATTTCTGTGTTTCATCGTCAATAAGAAGGTCAGAGGGATACAGTAAACTTAAAGTGAAGCATCGGTATCTATAGCTAGTGCCACTGGAATGGTTCAAAACATAGTCAGAAAGAAGAGTCAGTCTTCCTGTACTTAAGTCGGCATTGTGAGTTTTCTATTTAATTCCGATGCAATTTCTGTGTTTCATCGTCAATAAGAAGGTCAGAGGGTTACAGTAAACCTGAAGTGAAGCATCGGAATGTATAACTAGTGTCACAGGAATGGTTCAAATCATAGTCAGTAAGAAGAGTCAGTCTTCTTGTACTTATGTCGGCATTGTGGCTTTTGTATTTTAGTCCGATGCAATATCTGTGTTTCATCGTCAATAAGAAGGTCCAAGGGATACAGTAAACCTGAAGTGAAGCATCGGAATCTGTAACTAGCGTCACAGGAATGGTTCAAGTCATGGTCAGTAAGAAGAGTCGGTCTTATTGTACTTAAGCCGGCATTGTGCCTTTTCTGTTTAATTCCGATGCAATTTCTGTGATTCATCGTCAATAAGAACGTCCAAGGGATACAGTAAACCTGAAGTGAAGCATCGGAATCTATAACTAGTGTCACAGGAATGGTTCAAAACATAGACAGTAGGAAGAGTCAGTCTTTATGTACTTAAGTAGCATTGTGCGTTTTCTATTTAATTCCGATACAATTTCTGTGTTTCATCGTCAATAAGAAGGTCAGAGGGATACAGTAGACCTGAAGTGAAGCATCGCAATCTGTAACTAGCGTCACAGGAATTGTTCAAAGCATAGACATTAAGAAGCGTCAGTCTTCTTGTACTTAAGTCGACATTGTGCCTTTTCAATTTAATTCCGCTGCAATTTCTGTGTTTCATCGTCTATAAGAAGGTCCAAGGGATACAGTAAGCTTAAAGTGAAGCAACGGAATCTATAACTAGTGTCACAGGAATGGTTCAAAACATAGACAGTAAGAAGAGTCAGTCTTCTTGTACTTAAGTCGGCATTGTGCCCTTTTCAATTTAATTCCGGTGCAATTACTGTGTTTCATCGTCAATAAGAAGGAATACAGTAAACCTGAAGTGAAGCATCGGAATCTATAACTAGTGTCACAGGAATGGTTCAAAACATAGTCAGTAAGAAGAGGCAGTCTTTTTGTACTTATGTCGGCATTGTGCCTTTTCTATTTAATTCCGATGCAATTTCTGTGATTCATCGTCAATAAGAACGACCAAGGGATACAGAAAACCTGAAGTGAAGCATCGGAATCTATAACTAGTGTCACAGGAATGGTTCAAAACATAGTCAGAAAGAAGAGTCAGTCTTCTTGTACTTACGTCAGCATTGTGCATTTTGTATTTAATTCCGATGCAATATCTGTGTTTCATCGTCAATAAGATGGTCCAAGCGATACAGTAAACCTGAATTGAAGCATTGGAATCTGTAACTAGCGTCACAGGAATGGTTCAAAACATAGACAGTAAGAAGAGTCAGTCTTCTTGTACTTAAGTCGGCATTGTGCCTTTTCTATTTAATTCCGAGGCAATTTCTGTGTTTCATCGTCAATAAGAAGGTCAGAGGGATACAGTAAACTTGAAGTGAAGCATCGGAATCTATAGCTAGTGTCACAGGATTGGTTCAAAACATAGTCGGAAAGAAGAGTCAGTCTACTTGTACGTAAGTCGGCATTATGCCTTTTCTATTTAATTCCGAAGCACTTTCTGTGTTTCATCGTCAATAAGAAGGTCCAAGGGATACAGTAAACCTGAAGTGAAGCATCGGAATCTCTAACTAGTGTCACAGGAATGGTTCAAAACATAGTCAGTAAGAAGTGTCAGTCTTCTTGTACTTACGTCGGCATTGTGCCTTTAGTATTTAATTCCGATGCAATATCTGTGTTTCATCGTCAATAAGATGGTCCAAGCGATACAGTAAACCTGAAGTGAAGCATTGGAATCTGTAACTAGCGTCACAGGAACGGTTCAAAACATAGTCAGAAAGAAGAGTCAGTCTTCTTGTACTTACGTCAGCATTGTGCATTTTGTATTTAATTCCGATGCAATATCTGTGTTTCATCGTCAATAAGATGGTCCAAGCGATACAGTAAACCTGAATTGAAGCATTGGAATCTGTAACTAGCGTCACAGGAATGGTTCAAAACATAGACAGTAAGAAGAGTCAGTCTTCTTGTACTTAAGTCGGCATTGTGCCTTTTCTATTTAATTCCGAGGCAATTTCTGTGTTTCATCGTCAATAAGAAGGTCAGAGGGATACAGTAAACCTGAAGTGAAGCATCGGAATCTATAGCTAGTGTCACAGGATTGGTTCAAAACATAGTCGGAAAGAAGAGTCTGTCTACTTGTACGTAAGTCGGCATTATGCCTTTTCTATTTAATTCCGAAGCACTTTCTGTGTTTCATCGTCAATAAGAAGGTCCAAGGGATACAGTAAACCTGAAGTGAAGCATCGGAATCTCTAACTAGTGTCACAGGAATGGTTCAAAACATAGTCAGTAAGAAGTGTCAGTCTTCTTGTACTTACGTCGGCATTGTGCCTTTAGTATTTAATTCCGATGCAATATCTGCGTTTCATCGTCAATAAGATGGTCCAAGCGATACAGTAAACCTGAAGTGAAGCATTGGAATCTGTAACTAGCGTCACAGGAACGGTTCAAAACATAGACAGTAAGAAGAGTCAGTCTTCTTGTACTTAAGTCGGCATTGTGCCTTTTCTATTTAATTCCGAAGCAATTTCTGTGTTTCATCGTCAATAAGAGGGTCAGAGGGATACAGTAAACCTGAAGTGAAACATCGGAATCTATAGCTAGTGTCACAGGAATGGTTCAAAACATAGTCAGAAAGAAGAGTCAGTCTACTTGTACTTAAGTCGGCATTGTCGCTCTTCTATTTAATTCCGATGCAATTTCTGTGTTTCATCGTCAATAAGAAGGTCAGCGGGATACAGTAAACCTGAAGTGAAGCATCGGAATCTATAACTAGTGTCACAGGAATGGTTCAAATCATAGTCAATAAGAATACTCAGTCTTCTTGTACTTAAGTCGGCATTGTGCCTTTTCTATTTAATTCCGATTCAATATCTGTGTTTCATCGTCAATAAGAAGATCAGAGGGATACAGTAAACCTGAAGTGAAGCATCGGAATCTATAACTAGTGTCACAGGAATGGTTCAAAACATAGACAGTAGGAAGAGTCAGTCTTCTTTTACTTAAGTCGGCATTGTGCCCTTTCTATTTAATTCCGAAGCACTTTCTGTGTTTCATCGTCAATAGGAAGGTCCAAGGGAGACAGTAAACCTGAAATGAAGCATCGGAATCTATAACTAGTGTCTCAGGAATGGTTCAAAACATAGACAGTAGGAAGAGTCAGTCATCTTGTACTTAAGTCGGCATTGTGCCTTTTCTATTTAATTCCGATGCACTTTCTGTGTTTCATCGTGAATAAGAAGGTCCAAGGGATACAGTAAACCTGAAATGATGCATCGGAAACTATAACTAAGGTCAAAGGAATGTTTCAAAACATAGGGAGGTGGAAGAGTCAGTCTACATGTACTAAAGTCGGCATTGTGCTATTTGTATTTAATTCCGATGCAATTTCTGTATTTCATCGTCAATAAGAAGGTCAGAGGGATACAGTAAACCTGAAGTGAAGCATCGGAATCTATAACTGGTGACACAGGAATGGTTCAAAGCATAGTCAGTAAGAAGAGTCAGTTTTCTTGTACTTAAGTCGGCATTGTGCCATTTCTATTTTATTCCGAAGCACTTTCTGTGTTTCATCGTCAATAGGAAGGTCCAAGGGAGACAGTAAACCTGAAATGAAGCATCGGAATCTGTAACTAGCGTCACAGGAATGGTTCAAAGCATAGACAGTAAGAAGAGTCAGTCTTCTTGTACTTGAGTCGGCATTGTGCCTTTTCTATTTAATTCCGTAGCTATTTCTGTGTTTCATCGTCAATAAGAAGGTCAGAGGGATACAGTAAACTTAAAGTGAAGCATCGCTATCTATAGCTAGTGCCACTGGAATGGTTCAAAACATAGTCAGAAAGAAGAGTCAGTCTTCCTGTACTTAAGTCGGCATTGTGCCTTTTCTATTTAATTCCGATGCAATTTCTGTGTTTCATCGTCAATAAGAAGGTCAGTGGGATACAGTAAACCTGAAGTGAAGCATCGGAATGTATAACTAGTGTCACAGGAATGGTTCAAATCATTGTCAGTAAGAAGAGTCAGTCTTCTTGTACTTAAGTCGGCATTGTGCCTTTTGTATTTAATTCCGATGCAATTTCTGTGTTTCATCGTCAATAAGAAGGTCCAAGGGATACAGTAAACCTGAAGTGAAGCATCGGAATCTATAACTAGTGTCACAGGAATGGTTCAAACATAGAGAGTAAGAAGAGTCAGTGTTCTTGTACTTAAGTCGGCTTTATGCCCTTTTCAATTTAATACCGATGCAATTACTGTGTTTCATCGTCAATAAGAAGGTCAGAGGGATACAGTAAACCTGAAGTGAAGCATCGGAATCTCTAACAAGTGTCACAGGAATGGTTCAAAACATAGGTAGTAAGAAGAATCAGTCTTCTTGTACTTAAGTCGGCATTGTGCCTTTTGTATTTAATTCCGATGCAATATCTGTGTTTCATCGTCAATAAGAAGGTCCAAGGGATACAGTAAACCTGAAGTGAAGCATCGGAATCTGTAACTAGCGTCACAGGAATGGTTCAAAACATGGTCAGTAAGAAGAGTCGGTCTTATTGTACTTAAGTAGCATTGTGCCTTTTCTATTTAATTCCGATACAATTTCTGTGTTTCATCGTCAATAAGAAGGTCAGAGGGGTACAGTAAACCTGAAGTGAAGCATCGGAATCTGTAACTAGCGTCACAGGAATTGTTCAAAACATAGACATTAAGAAGAGTCAGTCCGCTTGTACTTAAGTCGGCATTGTGCCTTTTGTATTTAATTCCGATGCAATTTCTGTGTTTCATCGTCAATAAGAAGGTCAGAGGGATACAGTAAACCTGAAGTGAAGCATCGGAATCTATAACTAGTGTCACAGGAATGGTTCAAAACATAGTCAGTAAGAAGAGTCAGTCTTTATGTACTTATGTCGGCATTATGCCTTTTCTATTTAATTCCGATGCAATTTCTGTGATTCATCGTCAGTAAGAACGACCGAGGGATACAGAAAACCTGAAGTGAAGCATCGGAATCTATAACTAGTGTCACAGGAATGGTTCAAAACATAGTCAGAAAGAAGAGTCAGTCTTGCTGTACTTAAGTCGGCATTGTGTTTTTTCTATTTAATTCCGATGCAATTTCTGTGTTTCATCGTCAATAAGAAGGTTCAAGGGATACAGTAAACCTGAAGTGAAGCATCGGAATCTATAACTAGCGTCACAGTAATGGTTCAAATCATAGACAGTAAGAAGAGTCAGTCTTCTTGTACTTAAGTCGGCATTGTGCCCATTTCAATTTAATGCCGATGCAATTACTGTGTTTCATCGTCCATAAGAAGGTGAGAGGGATACAGTAAACCTGAAGTGAAGCATCGGAATCCTTAACTAGTGTCACAGGAATGGTTCAAAACATAGTCAGTAAGAAGAGTCAGTCTTCATGTACTTACGTCGGCATTGTGCCTTTTGTATTTAATTCCGATGCAATATCTGTGTTTCATCGTCAATAAGATAGTCCAAGCGATACAGTACACCTGAAGTGAAGCATTGGAATCAGTAACTAGCGTCACAGGAATGGTTCAAAACATAGACAGTAAGAAGAGTCAGTCTTCTTGTACTTAAGTCGGCATTGTGCCTTTTTTATTTAATTCCGAAGCAATTTCTGTGTTTCATCGTCAATAAGAAGGTCAGAGGGATACAGTAAACCTGAAGTGAAGCATCGGAATCTATAGCTAGTGTCACAGGAATGGTTCAAAACATAGTCAGAAAGAAGAGTCAGTCTACTTGTACGTAAGTCTGCATTGTGCCTTTTCTATTTAATTCCGAAGCACTTTCTGGGTTTCATCGTCAATAAGAAGGTCAGCGGGATACAGTAAACCTGAAGTGAAGCATCGGAATCTATAACTAGTGTCACAGGAATGGTTCAAATCATAGAGAATAAGAAGAGTCAGTCTTCTTGTACTTAAGTCGGCATTGTGCCTTTTCTGTTTAATTCCGATGCAATATCTGTGTTTCATCGTCAATAAGAAGATCAGAGGAATACAATAAACCTGAAGTGAAGCATCGGAATCTATAACTAGTGTCACAGGAATGGTTCAAATCATAGACAGTAGGAAGAGTCAGTCTTCTTTTACTTAAGTCGGCATTGTGCCCTTTCTATTTAATTCCAAAGCACTTTCTGTGTTTAATCATCAATAAGAAGTCCAAGGGATACAGTAAACCTGAAATGAAGCATCGGAATCTATAACTAGTGTCACAGGAATGGTTCAAAGCATAGACAGTAGGAAGAGTCAGTCTTCTTGTACTTAAGTCGGCATTGTGCCTCTTCTATTTAATTCCGATGCACTTTCTGTGTTTCATCGTGAATAAGAAGGTCCAAGGGAATCAGTAAACCTGAAATGATGCATCGGAAACTATAACTAAGGTCAAAGGAATGTTTCAAAACATAGACAGGTGGAAGTGTCAGTCTACATGTACTAAAGTCGGCATTGTGCTTTTTGTATTTAATTCCGATGCAATTTCTGTATTTCATCGTCAATAAGAAGGTCCAAGGGATACAGTAAACCTGAAGGGAAGCATCGGAATCCTTAACTAGTGTCACAAGAATGGTTCAAAACATAGTCAGTGAGAAGAGTCAGTCTTCTTGTTCATACGTCGGCATTTTGCATTTTGTATTTAATCCCGATGCAATATCTGTGTTTCATCGTCAATAAGAAGGTCCAAGGGATACAGTAACCCTGAAGTGAAGCATCGGAATCTGTAACTAGCGTCACAGGAATGGTTCAAAGCATAGACAGTAAGAAGAGTCAGTCTTCTTGTACTTGAGTCGGCAATGTGCCTTTTCTATTTAATTCCGTAGCTATTTCTGTGTTTCATCGTCAATAAGAAGGTCAGAGGGATACAGTAAACCTGAAGTGAAGCATCAGAATGTATAACTAGTGTCACAGGAATGGTTCAAATCATAAACAGTAAGAAGAGTCAGTCTTCTTGTTTTTAAGTCGGCATTGTGCCTTTTGTATTTAATTCCGCTGCAATTTCTGTGTTTCATCGTCAATAAGAAGGTGCAAGGGATACAGTAAACCTGAAGTGAAGCATTGGAACCTGTAACTAGCGTCACAGGAATGGTTCAAAACATAGACAGTAAGAAGAGTCAGTCTTCTTGTACTTAAGTCGGCATTGTGCCCTTTTCAATTTAATTCCGATGCAATTACTGTGTTTCATCGTCAATATGAAGGTCAGAGGGATACAGTAAACCTGAAGAGAAGCATCGGAATCTATAACTAGTGTCACAGGAATGGTTCAAAACATAGTCAGTTAGAAGAGTCAGTCTTTTTGTACTTATGTCGACATTGTGCCCTTTCTATTTAATTCCGATGCAATTTCTGTGATTCATCGTCAATAAGAGCGACCAAGGGATACAGAAAACCTGAATTGAAGCATCGGAATCTATAACTAGTGTCACAGGAATGGTTCAAAACATAGACAGTAGGAAGAGTCAGTCTTCTTGTACTTAAGTAGCATTGTGCCATTTCTATTTAATTCCGATACAATTTCTGTGTTTCATCGTCAATAAGCAGGTCAGAGGGAAACAGTAAACCTGAAGTGAAGCATCGGAATCTGTAACTAGCGTCACAGGAATGGTTCAAAACATAGACATTAAGAAGAGTCAGTCTTCTTGTACTTAAGTCGGCATTGTGCCTTTTCTATTTAATTCCGATGGAATTTCTGTGTTTCATCGTCAATAAGATGGTCAGAGGGATACAGTAAACCTGAAGTGAAGCATCGGAATCTCTAACAAGTGTCACAGGAATGGTTCAAAACACAGTCAGTAAGAAGAATCAGTCTTCTTGTACCTTAGTCGGCATTGTGCCCTTTGTATTTAACTCCGATGCAATATCTGTGTTTCATCGTCTATAAGAAGGTCAGAGGGATACAGTAAACCTAAAGTGAAGCATCGGTATCTATAGCTAGTGCCACTGGAATGGTTCCAAACATAGTCAGAAAGAAGAAACAGTCTTCCTGTACTTAAGGCGGCATTGTGCCTTTTCTATTTAATTCCGATGCAATTTCTGTGTTTCATCGTCAATAAGAAGGTCCAAGGGATACAGTAAACCTGAAGTGAAGCATCGGAATCTCTAACTAGTGTCACAGGAATGGTTCAAATCATAGACAGTAAGAAGAGTCAGTCTTCTTGTACTAAAGTCGGCATTGTGCCCATTTCAATTTAATTCCGATGCAATTACTGTGTTTCATCGTCCATAAGAAGGTCAGAGGGATACAGTAAACCTGAAGTGAAGTATCGGAATCTCTAACTAGTGTCACAGGAATGGTTCAAAACATAGTCAGTAATAAGAGTCAGTCTTCTTGTACTTACGTCGGCATTGTGCCTTTTGTATTTAATCCCGATGCAATATCTGTGTTTCATCGTCAATAAGATGGTCCAAGGGATACAGTAAACCTGAAGAGAAGCATTGGAATCTGTAACTAGCGTCACAGGAATGGTTCAAAACATAGACAGTAAGAAGAGTCAGTCTTCTTGTACTTAAGTCGGCATTGTGCCTTTTCTATTTAATTCCGAAGCAAATTCTGTGTTTCATCGTCAATAAGAAGGTCAGAGGGATACAGTAAACCTTAAGTGAAGCATCTGAATCAATAGCTAGTGTCACAGGAATGGTTCAAAACATAGTCAGAAAGAAGAGTCAGTCTACTTGTACGTAAGTCGGCATTGTGCCTTTTCTATTCAATTCCGAAGCACTTTCTGTGTTTCATCGTCAATAAGAAGGTCCAAGGGATACATTAAACCTGAAATGAAGCATCGGAATCTATAACTAAGGTCACAGGAATGTTTCGAAGCATAGACAGGAGGAAGAGTCAGTCTTCTTGTACTTAAGTCGGCATTGTGGCTTTTGTATTTAACTCCGATGCACTATCTGTGTTTCATCGTCAATAAGAAGATCCAAGGGATAGAGTAAACCTGAAATGAAGCATCGGAATCTATAACTAGTGTCACAGGAATGGTTCAAAACATAGACAGTAGGAAGAGTCAGTCTTCTTGTACTTAAGTCGGCATTGTGCCGTTTCTATTTAATTCCGATGCACTTTCTGGGTTTCATCGTGAATAAGAAGGTCTAAGGGATACAGTAAACCTGAAATGATGCATCGGAATCTATAACTATGGTCACAGGAATGTTTAAAATCATACACAGTAGGAAGAGTCAGTCTACATGTACTAAAGTCAGCATTGTGCCTTTTGTATTTAATTCCGATGCAATTTGTGTGTTTCATCGTCAATATGAAAGTCAGAGGGATACAGTAAACCTGAAGTGAAGCATCGGAATGTATAACTAGTGTCACAGGAATGGTTCAAATCATAGTCAGTAAGAAGAGTCAGTCTTCTTGTACTTACGTCGGCATTGTGCCTTTTGTATTTAATTCCGATGCAATATCTGTGTTTCATCGTCAATAAGATGGTCCAAGCGATACAGTACACCTGAAGTGAAGCATTGGAAGCTGTAACTAGCGTCACAGGAATGGTTTAAAACATAGACTGTAAGAAGAGTCAGTCTTCTTGTACTTAAGTCGGCATTGTGCCTTTTGTATTTAATTCCGATGCAATTTGTGTGTTTCATCGTCAATATGAAAGTCAGAGGGATACAGTAAACCTGAAGTGAAGCATCGGAATGTATAACTAGTGTCACAGAAATGGTTCAAATCATGGTCAGTAAGAAGAGTCAGTCTTCTTGTACTTAAGTCGGCATTGTGCTTTTTCTATTTCATTCCGATGCAATTTCAGTGTTTCGTCGTCAATAAGAATGTCAGAGGGATACAGTAAACCTTAAGTGAAGCATCGGAATCTATGACTAGTGTCACAGGAATGCCTCAAAACATAGACAGTAAGAAGGGTCAGTCTAAATGTACTAAAGTGGGCATTGTGCCTTTTGTATTTAATTCCGATGCATTTTCTGTGTTTCATCGTCAATAAGGAGGTCCAAGGGATACAGTAAACCTGAAGTGAAGCATCGGAATCTATAACTAGTGTCACAGGAATGGTTCAAAACATAGACAGTAGGAAGAGTCAGTCTTCTTGTACTTAAGTCGGCATTGTGTCGTTTCTATTTAATTCCGATGCACTTTCTGTGTTTCATCGTGAATGAGAAGGTCTAAGGGATACAGTAAACCTGAAATGATGCATCGGAATCTATAACTAAGGTCACAGGAATGTTTAAAAACATAGACAGTAGGAAGAGTCAGTCTACATGTACTAAAGTCGGCATTGTGCCTTTTGTATTTAATTCCGATGCAATTTGTGTGTTTCATCGTCAATATGAAAGTCAGGGGGATACAGTAAACCTGAAGTGAAGCATCGGAATGTATAACTAGTGTCACAGGAATGGTTCAAATCATGGTCAGTAAGAAGAGTCAGTCTTCTTGTACTTAAGTCGGCATTGTGCTTTTTCTATTTCATTCCGATGCAATTTCAGTGTTTCATCGTCAATAAGAATGTCAGAGGGATACAGTTAACCTGAAGTGAAGCATTGGAATCTGTAACTTGCGTCAGAGGAATGGTTCAAAACATAGTCAATAAGAAGAGTCAGTCTTCTTGTACTTAAGTCGACTTTATGCCCTTTTCAATTTAATTCCGATGCAATTACTGTGTTTCATCGTCAATAAAAAGGTCAGAGGGATACAGTAAACCTGAAGTGAAGCATTGGAATCTCTAACAAGTGTCACAGGAATGGTTCAAAACATAGTCAGTAAGAAGAATCAGTCTTCTTGTACTGAAGTCGGCATTGTGCAATTTGTTCTTAATTTCGATGCAATATCTGTGTTTCCTCGTCAATAAGAAGGTCAGAGGGATACAGTAAATCTGAAGTGAAGCATCGGAATCTATAACTAGTGTCACAGGAATGGTTCAAAACATAGTCAGTAAAAAGAGTCAGTCTTCTTGTACTTAAGTCGGCATTGTGCCTTTTGTATTTAATTCCGATGTAATTTCAGTGTTTCATCGTCAATAAGAAGGTCAGAGGGATACAGTAAACCTTAAGTGAAGCATCGGAATCTATGACTAGTGTCACAGGAATGCCTCAAAACATAGACAGTAAGAAGGGTCAGTCTAAATGTACTAAAGTGGGCATTGTGCCTTTTGTATTTAATTCCGATGCATTTTCTGTGTTTCATCGTCAATAAGGAGGTCCAAGGGATACAGTAAACCTGAAGTGAAGCATCGGAATCTATAACTAGTGTCACAGGAATGGTTCAATACATAGAGAAAAAGAAGAGTCAGTCTTCTTGTACTTAAGTCGGCATTGTGCCTTTTGTATTTCATTCCGATGTAATTTCTGTGATTCATCGTCAGTAAGAAGGTCAACGGGACACAGTAAACCTGTAGTGAACCATCGGAATCTATAACTAGTGTCACAGGAATGGTTCAAAACAGTCAGTAAGAAGAGTCAGTCTTCTTGTACTTAAGTCGGCATTGTGCCTTTCCATTTAATTCCGAAGCAATATCTGTGTTTCATCGTCAATAAGAAGGTCCAAGGGATACAGTAAACCTGAAGTGAAGCATCGGAAACTATAACTAGTGTCACAGGAATGGTTCAAAACATAGACAGTAAGAAGAGTCAGTCTTCTTGTACTTAAGTCGGCATTGTGCCTTTTCTATTTAATTCCGAAGCAATTTCTGTGTTTCATCGTCAATAACAAGGTCAGAGGGATACAGTAAACCTGAAGTGAAGCATCGGAATCTATAACTAGTGTCACAGCAATGGTTCAAACCATAGACAGTAAGAAGAGTCAGTCCTCTTGTACTTAAGTCGGCATTGTGCCCATTTCAATTTAATTCCGATGCAATTACTGTGTTTCATCGTCCATAAGAAGGTCAGAGGGATACAGTAAACCTGAAGTGAAGCATCGGAATCTCTAACTAGTGTCACAGGAAAGGTTCAAAACATAGTCAGTAAGAAGTGTCAGTCTTCTTGTACTTACGTCGGCATTGTGCCTTTTGTATTTAATTCCGATGCAATAGCTGTGTTTCATCGTCAATAAGATGGTCCAAGCGATACAGTAAACCTGAAGTGAAGCATTGGAATCTGTAACTAGCGTCACAGGAACGGTTCAAAACATAGACAGTAAGAAGAGTCAGTCTTCTTGTACTTAAGTCGGCATTGTGCCTTTTCTATTTAATTCCGAAGCAATTTCTGTGTTTCATCGACAATAAGAAGGTCAGAGGGATACAGTAAACCTGAAGTGAAGCATGGGAATCTATAGCTAGTGTCACAGGAATGGTTCAAAACATAGTCAGAAAGAAGAGTCAGTCTACTTGTACGTAAGTCGGCATTGTGCCTTTTCTATTTAATTCCGAAGCACTTTCTGTGTTTCATCGTCAATAAGAAGGTCCAAGGGATACAGTAACCCTGAAGTGAAGCATCGGAATCTATAACTAGTGTCACAGGAATGGTTCAAATCATAGACAGTAAGAAGAGTCAGTCTTCTTGTACTTAAGTCGGCATTGTGACCTTTTCAATTTAATTCCGATGCAATTACTGTGTTTCATCGTCAATAAGAAGGTCAGAGGGATACAGTAAACCTGAAGTGAAGCATCGGAATCTATAACTAGTGTCACAGGAATGGTTCAAAACATAGTCAGTAAGAAGAGTCAGTCTTTTTGTACTTATGTCGGCATTGTGCCTTTTCCATTTAATTCCGATGCAATTTCTGTGATTCATGGTCAATAAGAACGACCAAGGGATACAGAAAACCTGAATTGAAGGATCGGAATCTATAACTAGTGTCACAGGAATGGTTCAAAACATAGACAGTAGGAAGAGTCAGTCTTCTTGCACATAAGTAGCATTGTGCCATTTCTATTTAATTCCGATACAATTTCTGTGTTTCATCGTCAATAAGAAGGTCAGAGGGAAACAGTAAACCTGAAGTGAAGCATCGGAATCTGTAACTAGCGTCACAGGAATGGTTCAAAACATAGACATTAAGAGGAGTCAGTCTTCTTGTACTTAAGTCGGCATTGTGCCTTTTCTATTTAATTCCGATGGAATTTCTGTGTTTCATCGTCAATAAGAAGGTCAGAGGGATACAGTAAACCTGAAGTGAAGCATCGGAATCTATAACTAGTGTCACAGGAATGGTTCTAAACACAGTCAGTAAGAAGAATCAGTCATCTTGTACCTTAGTCGGCATTGTGCCCTTTGTATTTAATTCCGATGCAATATCTGTGTTTCATCGTGAATAAGAAGGTCAGAGGGATACAGTAAACCTAAAGTGAAGCATCGGTATCTATAGCTAGTGCCACTGGAATGGTTCCAAACATAGTCAGAAAGAAGAAACAGTCTTCCTGTACTTAAGTCGGCATTGTGCCTTTTCTATTTCATTCCGATCCAATTTCTGTGTTTCATCGTCAATAAGAAGGTCCAAGGGATACAGTAAACCTGAAGTGAAGCATCGGAATCTATAACTAGTGTCACAGGAATGGTTCAAATCATAGACAGTAAGAAGAGTCAGTCTTCTTGTACTTAAGTCGGCATTGTGCCCATTTCAATTTAATTCCGATGCAATTACTGTGTTTCATCGTCCATAAGAAGGTCAGAGGGATACAGTAAACCTGAAGTGAAGTATCGGAATCTCTAACTAGTGTCACAGGAATGGTTCAAAGCATAGTCAGTAAGAAGAGTCAGTCTTCTTGTACTTACGTCGGCATTGTGCCTTTTGTATTTAATTCCGATGCAATATCTGTGTTTCATCGTCAATAAGATGGTCCAAGGGATACAGTAAACCTGAAGTGAAGCATTGGAATCTGTAACTAGCGTCACAGGAATGGTTCAAAACGTAGACAGTAAGAAGAGTCAGTCTTCTTGTACTTAAGTCGGCATTGTGCCTTTTCTATTTAATTCCGAAGCAAATTCTGTGTTTCATCGTCAATAAGAAGGTCAGAGGGATACAGTAAACCTTAAGTGAAGCATCTGAATCAATAGCTAGTGTCACAGGAATGGTTCAAAACATAGTCAGAAAGAAGAGTCAGTCTACTTGTACGTAAGTCGGCATTGTGCCTTTTCTATTCAATTCCGAAGTACTTTCTGTGTTTCATCGTCAATAAGAAGGTCCAAGGGATACAGTAAACCTGAAATGAAGCATCGGAATCTATAACTAAGGTCACAGGAATGTTTCAAAGAATAGACAGGAGGAAGAGTCAGTCTTCTTGTACTTAAGTCGGCATTGTGCCTTTTGTATTTAACTCCGATGCACTATCTGTGTTTCATCGTCAATAAGAAGATCCAAGGGATACAGTAAACCTGAAATGAAGCATCGGAATCTATAACTAGTGTCACAGGAATGGTTCAAAACATAGACAGTAGGAAGAGTCAGTCTTCTTGTACTTAAGTCGGCATTGTGCCGTTTCTATTTAATTCCGATGCACTTTCTGTGTTTCATCGTGAATAAGAAGGTCTAAGGGATACAGTAAACCTGAAATGATGCATCGGAATCTATAACTAAGGTCACAGGAATGTTTAAAATCATAGACAGTAGGAAGAGTCAGTCTACATGTACTAAAGTCGGCATTGTGCCTTTTGTATTTAATTCCGATGCAATTTGTGTGTTTCATCGTCAATATGAAAATCAGAGGGATACAGTAAACCTGAAGTGAAGCATCGGAATGTATAACTAGTGCCACAGGAATGGTTCAAATCATGGTCAGTAAGAAGAGTCAGTCTTCTTGTACTTATGTCGGCATTGTGCTTTTTCTATTTCATTCCGATGCAATTTCAGTGTTTCATCGTCAATAAGAATGTCAGAGGGATACAGTAAACCTGAAGTGAAGCATTGGAATCTGTAACTTGCGTCAGAGGAATGGTTCAAAACATAGTCAGTAAGAAGAGTCAGTCTTCTTGTACTTAAGTCGGCTTTATGCCCTTTTCAATTTAATTCCGATGCAATTACTGTGTTTCATCGTCAATAAAAAGGTCAGAGGGATACAGTAAACCTGAAGTGAAGCATTGGAATCTCTAACAAGTGTCACAGGAATGGTTCAAAACATAGTCAGTAAGAAGAATCAGTCTTCTTGTACTGAAGTCGGCATTGTGCAATTTGTTCTTAATTTCGATGCAATATCTGTGTTTCATCGTCAATAAGAAGGTCCAAGGGATACAGTAAACCTGAAGTGAAGCATCGGAATCTGTAACTAGCGTCACAGGAATGGTTCAAAACATAGTCAGTAAGAAGAGTCGGTCTTATTGTACTTAAGTCGACATTGTGCCTTTTCTATTTAATTCCGATGCAATTTCTGTGATTCATCGTCAATAAGAACGTCCAAGGGATACAGTAAACCTGAAGTGAAGCATCGGAATCTATAACTAGGGTCACAGTAATTGTTCAAAACATAGACATTAAAAAGATTCAGTCTTCTTGTACTTAAGTCGGCATTGTGCCTTTTGTATTTAATTCCGATGTAATTTCAGTGTTTCATCGTCAATAAGAAGGTCAGAGGGATACAGTAAACCTTAAGTGAAGCATCGGAATCTATGACTAGTGTCACAGGAATGCCTCAGAACATAGACAGTAAGAAGGGTCAGTCTAAATGTACTAAAGTGGGCATTGTGCCTTTTGTATTTAATTCCGATGCATTTTCTGTGTTTCATCGTCAATAAGAAGGTCCAAGGGATACCGTAAACCTGAAGTGAAGCATCGGAATCTATAACTAGTGTCACAGGAATGGATCAATACATAGACAAAAAGAAGAGACAGTCTTCTTGTACTTAAGTCGGCATTGTGCCTTTTGTATTTCATTCCGATGTAATTTCTGTGATTCATCGTCAATAAGAAGGTCAGAGGGACACAGTAAACCTGTAGTGAAGCATCGGAATCTATAACTAGTGTCACAGGAATGGTTCAAAACAGTCAGTAAGAAGAGTCAGTCTTCTTGTACTTAAGTCGGCATTGTGCCTTTCCATTTAATTCCGAAGCAATATCTGTGTTTCATCGTCAATAAGAAGGTCCAAGGGATACAGTAAACCTGAAGTGAAGCATTGGAAACTATAACTAGTGTCACAGGAATGGTTCAAAACATAGACAGTAAGAAGAGTCAGTCTTCTTGTACTTATGTCGGCAATGTGCCTTGTCTATTTAATTCCGAAGCAATTTCTGTGTTTCATCGTCAATAAGAAGGTCAGAGGGATACAGTAAACCTGAAGTGAAGCATCGGAATCTATAACTAGTGTCACAGGAATGGTTCAAACCATAGACAGTAAGAAGAGTCAGTCTTCTTGTACTGAAGTCGGCATTGTGCCCATTTCAATTTAATTCCGATGCAATTACTGTGTTTCATCGCCCATAAGTAGGTCAGAGGGATACAGTAAACCTGAAGTGAAGCATCGGAATCTCTAACTAGTGTCACAGGAATGGTTCAAAACATAGTCAGTAAGAAGTGTCAGTCTTCTTGTACTTACGTCGGCATTGTGCCTTTTGTATTTAATTCCGATGCAATATCTGTGTTTCATCGTCAATAAGATGGTGCAAGCGATACAGTAAACCTGAAGTGAAGCATTGGAATCTGTAACTAGCGTCACAGGAACGGTTCAAAACATAGACAGTAAGAAGAGTCAGTCTTCTTGTACTTAAGTCGGCATTGTGCCTTTTCTATTTAATTCCGAAGCAATTTCTGTGTTTCATCGACAATAAGAAGGTCAGAGGGATACAGTAATCCTGAAGTGAAGCATCGGAATCTATAGCTAGTGTCACAGGAATGGTTCAAAACATAGTCAGAAAGAAGAGTCAGTCTACTTGTACGTAAGTCGGCATTGTGCCTTTTCTATTTAATTCCGAAGCACTTTCTGTGTTTCATCGTCAATAAGAAAGTCCAAGGGATACAGTAAACCTGAAGTGAAGCATCGGAATCTATAACTAGTGTCACAGGAATGGTTCAAATCATAGACAGTGAGAAGAGTCAGCCTTCTTGTACTTAAGTCGGCATTGTGACCTTTTCAATTTAATTCCGATGCAATTACTGTGTTTCATCGTCAATAAGAAGGTCAGAGGGATACAGTAAACCTGAAGTGAAGCATCGGAATCTATAACTAGTGTCACAGGAATGGTTCAAAACATAGTCAGTAAGAAGAGTCAGTTTTCTTGTACTTAAGTCGGCATTGTGCCCTTTCTATTTAATTCCGAAGCACTTTCTGTGTTTCATCGTCAATGGGAAGGTCCAAGGGAGACAGTAAACCTGAAATGAAGCATCGGAATCTGTAACTAGCGTCACAGGAATGGTTCAAAGCATAGACAGTAAGAAGAGTCAGTCTTTATGTACTTGAGTCGGCATTGTGCCTTTTCTACTTAATTCCGTAGCTATTTCTGTGTTTCATCGTCAATAAGAAGGTCAGAGGGGTACAGTAAACCTGAAGTGAAGCATCGGAATCTGTAACTAGCGTCACAGGAATTGTTCAAAACATAGACATTAAGAAGAGTCAGTCTTCTTGTACTTAAGTCGACATTGTGCCTTGTCTATTTAATTCCGATGCAATTTCTGTGTTTCATCGTCTATAAGAAGGTCCAAGGGATACAGTAAACTTAAAGTAAAGCATCGGAATCTATAACTAGTGTCACAGGAATGGTTCAAAACATAGTCAGTAAGAAGAGTCAGTCTTTTTGTACTTATGTCGGCATTGTGCCTTTTCTATTTAATTCCGATGCAATTTCTGTGATTCATCGTCAATAAGAACGACCGAGGGATACAGAAAACCTGAAGTGAAGCATCGGAAACTATGACTAGTGTCACAGGAATGGTTCAAAACATAGTCAGAAAGAAGAGTCAGTCTTGCTGTACTTAAGTCGGCATTGTGTTTTTTCTATTTAATTCCGATGCAATTTCTGTGTTTCATCGTCAATAAGACGGTTCAAGGGATACAGTAAACCTGAAGTGAAGCATCGGAATCTATAACTAGCGTCACAGGAATGGTTCAAATCATAGACAGTAAGAAGAGTCAGTCTTCTTGTACTTAAGTCGGAATTGTGCCCATTTCAATTTAATGCCGATGCAATTACTGTGTTTCATCGTCCATAAGAAGGTCAGAGGGATACAGTAAACCTGAAGTGAAGCATCGGTATCTGTAACTAGTGTCACAGGAATGGTTCAAAACATAGTCAGTAAGAAGAGTCAGTCTTCTTGTACTTACGTCGGCATTGTGCCTTTTCTATTTAATTCCGAAGCAATTTCTGTGTTTCATCGTCAATAAGAAGGTCAGAGGGATACAGTAAACCTGAAGTGAAGCATCGGAATCTATAGCTAGTGTCACAGGAATGGTTCAAAACATAGAAAGAAGAGTCAGTCTACTTGTACGTAAGTCGGCATTGTGCCTTTTCTATTTAATTCCGAAGCACTTTCTGTGTTTCATCGTCAATAAGAAGGTCCAAGGGATACAGTAAACCTGAAGTGAAGCATCGGAATCTATAACTAGTGTCACAGGAATGGTTCAAAACATAGACAGTAAGAAGAGTCAGTCTTCTTGTACTTAAGTCGGCATTGTGCCCTTTTCAATTTAATTCCGATGCAATTACTGTGTTTCATCGTCAATAAGAAGGTCAGAGGGACGCAGTAAACCTGAAGTGAAGCATCGGAACCGTAACTAGTGACACAGGAATGGTTCAAAACATAGTCAGTAAGAAGAGTCAGTCTTCTTGTACTTACGTCGGCATTGTGCCTTTTGTATTTAATTCCGATGCAATAACTGTGTTTCATCGTCAATAAGATGGTCCAAGCGATACAGTACACCTGAAGTGAAGCATTGGAAGCTGTAACTAGCGTCACAGGAATGGTTCAAAACATAGACTGTAAGGAGAGTCAGTCTTCTTGTACTTAAGTCGGCACTGTGCCTTTTCTATTTAATTCCGAAGCAATTTCTGTGTTTCATCGTCAATAAGAAGGTCAGAGGGATACAGTAAACCTGAAGTGAAACATCGGAATCTATAGCTAGTGTCACAGGAATGGTTCAAAGCATAGTCAGAAAGAAGAGTCAGTCTACTTGTACTTAAGTCGGCATTGTGCCTTTTCTATTTCATTCCGATCCAATTTCTGTGTTTCATCGTCAATAAGAAGGTCAGAGGGATACAGTAAACCTGAAGTGAAACATCGGAATCTATAGCTAGTGTCACAGGAATGGTTCAAATCATAGACAGTAGAAAGAGTCAGTCTTCTTTTACTTAAGTCGGCATTGTGCCCTTTCTATTTAATTCCGAAGCACTTACTGTGTTTAATCATGAATAAGAAGTCCAAGGGATACAGTAAACCTGAAATGAAGCATCGGAATCTATAACTAGTGTCACAGGAATGGTTCAAAGCATAGACAGTAGGAAGAGTCAGTCTTCTTGTACTTAAGTCGACATTGTGCCTTTTCTATTTACTTCCGATGCATTTTCTGTGTTTCATCGTGAATAAGAAGGTCCAAGGGATACAGTAAACCTGAAATGATGCATCGGAAACTATAACTAAGGTCAAAGGAATGTTTCAAAACATAGACAGGTGGAAGAGTCAGTCTACATGTACTAAAGTCGGCATTGTGCCTTTTGTATTTAATTCCGATGCAATTTCTGTATTTCATCGTCAATAAGAAGGTCAGAGGGATACAGTAAACCTGAAGTGAAGCATCGGAATCTATAACTAGTGACACAGGAATGGTTCAAAACATAGTGAGTAAGAAGAATCAGTTTTCTTGTACTTAAGTCGGCATTGTGCCTTTTCTATTTAATTCCGATGCAATTTCTGTGTTTCATCGTCAATAAGAAGGTCCAAGGGATACAGTAAACCTGAAGGGAAGCATCGGAATGCTTAACTAGTGTCACAGGAATGGTTCAAATCATAGACAGTAAGAAGAGTCAGTCTTCTTGTACTTAAGTCGGCATTGTGCCTTTTCTATTTAATTCCGAAGCAATTTCTGTGTTTCATCGACAATACGAAGGTCAGAGGGATACAGTAAACCTGAAGTGAAGCATCGGAATCTATAGCTAGTGTCACAGGAATGGTTCAAAACATAGTCAGAAAGAAGAGTCAGTCTACTTGTACGTAAGTCGGCATTGTGCCTTTTCTATTTAATTCCGAAGCACTTTCTGTGTTTCATCGTCAATAAGAATGTCCAAGGGATACAGTAAACCTGAAGTGAAGCATCGGAATCTATAACTAGTGTCACAGGAATGGTTCAAATCATAGACAGTAAGAAGAGTCAGTCTTCTTGTACTTAAGTCGGCATTGTGCCTTTTCTATTTAATTCCGAAGCAATTTCTGTGTTTCATCGACAATAAGAAGGTCAGAGGGATACAGTAAACCTGAAGTGAAGCATCGGAATCTATAACTAGTGACACAGGAATGGTTCAAAACATAGTGAGTAAGAAGAATCAGTTTTCTTGTACTTAAGTCGGCATTGTGCCCTTTTCAATTTAATTCCGATGCAATTACTGTGTTTCATCGTCAATAAGAAGGTCAGAGGGACGCAGTAAACCTGAAGTGAAGCATCGGAACCGTAACTAGTGACACAGGAATGGTTCAAAACATAGTCAGTAAGAAGAGTCAGTCTTCTTGTACTTACGTCGGCATTGTGCCTTTTGTATTTAATTCCGATGCAATATCTGTGTTTCATCGTCAATAAGAAGGTCCAAGGGATACAGTAACCCTGAAGTGAAGCATCGGAATCTGTAACTAGCGTCACAGGAATGGTTCAAAGTATAGACAGTAAGAAGAGTCAGTCTTCTTGTACTTGAGTCGGCATTGTGCCTTTTCTATTTAATTCCGTAGCTATTTCTGTGTTTCATCGTCAATACGAAGGTCAGAGGGATACAGTAAACTTAAAGTGAAGCATCGGTATCTGTAGCTAGTGCCACTGGAGTGGTTCAAAACATAGTCAGAAAGAAGAGTCAGTCTTCCTGTACTTAAGTCGGCATTGTGCCTTTTCTATTTAATTCCGAAGAACTTTCTGTGTTTCATCGTCAATAAGAAGGTCCAAGGGATACAGTAAACCTGAAGTGAAGCATCGGAATCTATAACTAGTGTCACAGTAATGGTTCAAATCATAGACAGTAAGAAGAGTCAGTCTTCTTGTACTTAAGTCGGCATTGTGCCTTTTCTATTTAATTCCGAAGCAATTTCTGTGTTTCATCGACAATAAGAAGGTCAGAGGGATACAGTAAACCTGAAGTGAAGCATCGGAATCTATAGCTAGTGTCACAGGAATGGTTCAAAACATAGTCAGAAAGAAGAGTCAGTCTACTTGTACGTAAGTCGGCATTGTGCCTTTTCTATTTAATTCCGAAGCACTTTCTGTGTTTCATCGTCAATAAGAATGTCCAAGGGATACAGTAAACCTGAAGTGAAGCATCGGAATCTATAACTAGTGTCACAGGAATGGTTCAAATCATAGACAGTAAGAAGAGTCAGTCTTCTTGTACTTAAGTCGGCATTGTGACCTTTTCAATTTAATTCCGATGCAATTACTGTGTTGCATCGTCAATAAGAAGGTCAGAGGGATACAGTAAACCTGAAGTGAAGCATCGGAACCTGTAACTAGTGTCACAGGAATGGTTCAAATCATAGTCAGTAAGAAGAGTCAGTCTTCTTGTACTTACGTCGGCATTGTGCCTTTTGTATTTAATTCCGATGCAATATCTGTGTTTCATCGTCAATAAGTTGGTCCAAGGGATACAGTAAACCTGAAGTAAAGCAATGGAATCTGTAACTAGCGTCACAGGAATGGTTCAAAACATAGACAGTAAGAAGAGTCAGTCTTCTTGTACTTATGTCGGCATTGTGCCTTTTCTATTTAATTCCGAAGCAATTTCTGTGTTTCATCGTCAATAAGAGGGTCAGAGGGATACAGTAAACCTGAAGTGAAACATCGGAATCTATAGCTAGTGTCACAGGAATGGTTCAAAACATAGTCAGAAAGAAGAGTCAGTCTACTTGTACTTAAGTCGGCATTGTCGCTCTTCTATTTAATTCCGATGCAATTTCTGTTTTTCATCGTCAATAAGAAGGTCAGCGGGATACAGTAAACCTGATGTGAAGCATCGGAATCTATAACTAGTGTCACAGGAATGGTTCAAATCATAGTCAATAAGAAGACTCAGTCTTCTTGTACTTAAGTCGGCATTGTGCCTTTTCTATTTAATTCTGATGCAATATCTGTGTTTCATCGTCAATAAGAAGATCAGAGGGATACAGTAAACCTGAAGTGAAGCATCGGAATCTATAACTAGTGTCACAGGAATGGTTCAAAACATAGACAGTAGGAAGAATCAGTCTTCTTTTACTTAAGTCGGCATTGTGCCCTTTCTATTTAATTCCGAAGCACTTTCTGTGTTTTATCGTCAATAGGAAGGTCCAAGGGAGACAGTAAACCTGAAATCAAGCATCGGAAATCTATAACTAGTGTCTCAGGAATGGTTCAAAACATAGACAGTAGGAAGAGTCAGTCTTCTTGTACTTAAGTCGGCATTGTGCCTTTTCTATTTAATTCCGATGCACTTTCTGTGTTTCATCGTGAATAAGAAGGTCCAAGGGATACAGTAAACCTGAAATGATGCATCGGAAAGTATAACTAAGGTCAAAGTAATGTTTCAAAACATAGACAGGTGGAAGAGTCAGTCTACATGTACTAAAGTCGGCATTGTGCTATTTGTATTTAATTCCGATGCAATTTCTGTATTTCATCGTCAATAAGAAGGTCAGAGGGATACAGTAAACCTGAAGTGAAGCATCGGAATCTATAACTAGTGACACAGGAATGGTTCAAAACATAGTCAGTAAGAAGAGTCAGTTTTCTTGTACTTAAGTCGGCATTGTGCCCTTTCTATTTAATTCCGAAGCACTTTCTGTGTTTCATCGTCAATAGGAAGGTCCAAGGGAGACAGTAAACCTGGAATGAAGCATCGGAATCTGTAACTAGCGTCACAGGAATGGTTCAAAGCATAGACAGTAAGAAGAGTCAGTCTTTATGTACTTGAGTCGGCATTGTGCCTTTTCTATTTAATTCCGTAGCTATTTCTGTGTTTCATCGTCAATAAGAAGGTCAGAAGGGTACAGTAAACCTGAAGTGAAGCATCGGAATCTGTAACTAGCGCCACAGGAATTGTTCAAAACATAGACATTAAGAAGAGTCAGTCTTCTTGTACTTAAGTCGACATTGTGCCTTGTCTATTTAATTCCGATGCAATTTCTGTGTTTCATCGTCTATAAGAAGGTTCAAGGGATACAGTAAACTTAAAGTGAAGCATCGGAATCTATAACTAGTGTCACAGGAATGGTTCAAACATAGACAGTAAGAAGAGTCAGTCTTCTTGTACTTAAGTCGGCATTGTGCCCTTTTCAATTTAATTCCGATGCAATTACTGTGTTTCATCGTCAATAAGAAGGTCAGAGGGATACAGAAAACCTGAAGTGAAGCATCGGAATCTATAACTAGTGTCACAGGAATGGTTCAAAACATAGTCAGAAAGAAGAGTCGGTCTTGCTGTACATAAGTCGGCATTGTGTTTTTTCTATTTAATTCCGATGCAATTTCTGTGTTTCATCGTCAATAAGACGGTTCAAGGGATCCAGTAAACCTGAAGTGAAGCATCGGAATCTATAAGTAGCGTCACAGGAATGGTTCAAATCATAGACAGTAAGAAGAGTCAGTCTTCTTGTACTTAAGTCGGCATTGTGCCCATTTCAATTTAATGCCGATGCAATTACTGTGTTTCATCGTCCATACGAAGGTCAGAGGGATACAGTAAACCTGAAGTGAAGCATCGGAATCTGTAACTAGTGTCACAGGAATGGTTCAAAACATAGTCAGTAAGAAGAGTCAGTCTTCTTGTACTTACGTCGGCATTGTGCCTTTTGTATTTAATTCCGATGCAATATCTGTGTTTCATCGTCAATAAGATGGTCCAAGCGATACAGTAAACCTGAAGTGAGGCATTGGAATCTGTAACTAGCGTCACAGGAATGGTTCAAAACATAGACAGTAAGAAGAGTCAGTCTTCTTGTACTTAAGTCGGCATTGTGCCTTTTCTATTTAATTCCGAAGCAATTTCTGTGTTTCATCGTCAATAAGAAGGTCAGAGGGATACAGTAAACCTGAAGTGAAGCATCGGAATCTATAGCTAGTGTCACAGGAATGGTTCAAAACATAGTCAGAAAGAAGAGTCAGTCTACTTGTACGTAAGTCGGCATTGTGCCTTTTCTATTTAATTTCGAAGCACTTTCTGTGTTTCATTGTCAATAAGAAGGTCCAAGGGATACAGTAAACCTAAAGTGAAGCATCGGAATCTATAACTAGTGTCACAGGAATGGTTCAAAACATAGACAGTAAGAAGAGTCAGTCTTCTTGTACTTAAGTCGGCATTGTGCAAGTTTCAATTTAATTCCGATGCAATTACTGTGTTTCATCGTCAATAAGAAGGTCAGAGGGACACAGTAAACCTGAAGTGAAGCATCGGAACCTGTAACTAGTGTCACAGGAATGGTTCAAAACATAGTCAGTAAGAAGAGTCAGTCTTCTTGTACTTACGTCGGCATTGTGCCTTTTGTATTTAATTCCGATGCAATATCTGTGTTTCATCGTCAATAAGATGGTCCAAGCGATACAGTACACCTGAAGTGAAGCATTGGAAGCTGTAACTAGCGTCACAGGAATGGTTCAAAACATAGACTGTAAGAAGAGTCAGTCTTCTTGTACTTAAGTCGGCATTGTGCCTTTTCTATTTAATTCCGAAGCAATTTCTGTGTTTCATCGTCAATAAGAAGGTCAGACGGATACAGTAAACCTGAAGTGAAGCATCGGAATCTATAGCTAGTGTCACAGGAATGGTTCAAAACATAGTCAGAAAGAAGAGTCAGTCTACTTGTACGTAAGTCGGCATTGTGCCTTTTCTATTTAATTCCGAAGCACTTTCTGCGTTTCATCGTCAATAAGAGGGTCAGAGGGATACAGTAAACCTGAAGTGAAACATCGGAATCTATAGCTAGTGTCACAGGAATGGTTCAAAGCATAGTCAGAAAGAAGAGTCAGTCTACTTGTACTTAAGTCGGCATTGTGCCTTTTCTATTTAATTCCGATGCAATTTCTGTGTTTCATCGTCAATAAGAAGGTCAGAGGGATACAGTAAACCTGAAGTGAAGCATCGGAATCTATAACTAGTGTCACAGGAATGCTTCAAATAATAGTCAGTAAGAAGAGTCAGCCTTCTTGTACTTAAGTCGGCATTGTCGCTCTTCTATTTAATTCCGAAGCAATTTCTGTGTTTCATCGTCAATAAGAAGGTCAGCGGGATACAGTAAACCTGAAGTGAAGCATCGGAATCTATAACTAGTGTCACAGGAATGGTTCAAATCATAGACAATAAGAAGAGTCAGTCTTCTTGTACTTAAGTCGGCATTGTGCCTTCTCTATTTAATTCCGATGCAATATCTGTGTTTCATCGTCAATAAGAAGATCAGAGGGATACAGTAAACCTGAAGTGAAGCATCGGAATCTATAACTTGTGTCACAGGAATGGTTCAAATCATAGACAGTAGGAAGGGTCAGTCTTCTTTTACTTAAGTCGGCATTGTGCCCTTTCTATTTAATACCGAAGCACTTTCTGTGTTTAATCATGAATAAGAAGTCCAAGGGATACAGTAAACCTGAAATGAAGCATCGGAATCTATAACTAGTGTCACAGGAATGGTTCAAAGCATAGACAGTAGGAAGAGTCAGTCTTCTTGTACTTAAGTCGGCATTGTGCCTTTTCTATTTAATTCCGTAGCTATTTCTGTGTTTCATCGTCAATAAGAAGGTCAGAAGGGTACAGTAAACCTGAAGTGAAGCATCGGAATCTGTATCTAGCGCCACAGGAATTGTTCAAAACATAGACATTAAGAAGAGTCAGTCTTCTTGTACTTAAGTCGACATTGTGCCTTGTCTATTTAATTCCGATGCAATTTCTGTGTTTCATCGTCTATAAGAAGGTCCAAGGGATACAGTAAACTTAAAGTGAAGCATCGGAATCTATAACTAGTGTCACAGGAATGGTTCAAACATAGACAGTAAGAAGAGTCAGTCTTCTTGTACTTAAGTCGGCATTGTGCCCTTTTCAATTTAATTCCGATGCAATTACTGTGTTTCATCGTCAATAAGAAGGTCAGAGGGATACAGTAAACCTGAAGTGAAGCATCGGAATCTATAACTAGTGTCACAGGAATGGTTCAAAACATAGTCAGTAAGAAGAGTCAGTCTTTTTGTACTTATGTCGGCATTGTGCCTTTTCTATTTAATTCCGATGCAATTTCTGTGATTCATCGTCAATAAGAACGACCGAGGGATACAGAAAACCTGAAGTGAAGCATCGGAATCTATAACTAGAGTCACAGGAATGGTTCAAAACATAGTCAGAAAGAAGAGTCGGTCTTGCTGTACTTAAGTCGGCATTGTGTTTTTTCTATTTAATTCCGATGCAATTTCTGTGTTTCATCGTCAATAAGACGGTTCAAGGGATCCAGTAAACCTGAAGTGAAGCATCGGAATCTATAAGTAGCGTCACAGGAATGGTTCAAATCATAGACAGTAAGAAGAGTCAGTCTTCTTGTACTTAAGTCGGCATTGTGCCCATTTCAATTTAATGCCGATGCAATTACTGTGTTTCATCGTCCATACGAAGGTCAGAGGGATACAGTAAACCTGAAGTGAAGCATCGGAATCTGTAACTAGTGTCACAGGAATGGTTCAAAACATAGTCAGTAAGAAGAGTCAGTCTTCTTGTACTTACGTCGGCATTGTGCCTTTTGTATTTAATTCCGATGCAATATCTGTGTTTCATCGTCAATAAGATGGTCCAAGCGATACAGTAAACCTGAAGTGAGGCATTGGAATCTGTAACTAGCGTCACAGGAATGGTTCAAAACATAGACAGTAAGAAGAGTCAGTCTTCTTGTACTTAAGTCGGCATTGTGCCTTTTCTATTTAATTCCGAAGCAATTTCTGTGTTTCATCGTCAATAAGAAGGTCAGAGGGATACAGTAAACCTGAAGTGAAGCATCGGAATCTATAGCTAGTGTCACAGGAATGGTTCAAAACATAGTCAGAAAGAAGAGTCAGTCTACTTGTACGTAAGTCGGCATTGTGCCTTTTCTATTTAATTCCGAAGCACTTTCTGTGTTTCATTGTCAATAAGAAGGTCCAAGGGATACAGTAAACCTAAAGTGAAGCATCGGAATCTATAACTAGTGTCACAGGAATGGTTCAAAACATAGACAGTAAGAAGAGTCAGTCTTCTTGTACTTAAGTCGGCATTGTGCAAGTTTCAATTTAATTCCGATGCAATTACTGTGTTTCATCGTCAATAAGAAGGTCAGAGGGACACAGTAAACCTGAAGTGAAGCATCGGAACCTGTAACTAGTGTCACAGGAATGGTTCAAAACATAGTCAGTAAGAAGAGTCAGTCTTCTTGTACTTACGTCGGCATTGTGCCTTTTGTATTTAATTCCGATGCAATATCTGTGTTTCATCGTCAATAAGATGGTCCAAGCGATACAGTACACCTGAAGTGAAGCATTGGAAGCTGTAACTAGCGTCACAGGAATGGTTCAAAACATAGACTGTAAGAAGAGTCAGTCTTCTTGTACTTAAGTCGGCATTGTGCCTTTTCTATTTAATTCCGAAGCAATTTCTGTGTTTCATCGTCAATAAGAAGGTCAGACGGATACAGTAAACCTGAAGTGAAGCATCGGAATCTATAGCTAGTGTCACAGGAATGGTTCAAAACATAGTCAGAAAGAAGAGTCAGTCTACTTGTACGTAAGTCGGCATTGTGCCTTTTCTATTTAATTCCGAAGCACTTTCTGCGTTTCATCGTCAATAAGAGGGTCAGAGGGATACAGTAAACCTGAAGTGAAACATCGGAATCTATAGCTAGTGTCACAGGAATGGTTCAAAGCATAGTCAGAAAGAAGAGTCAGTCTACTTGTACTTAAGTCGGCATTGTGCCTTTTCTATTTAATTCCGATGCAATTTCTGTGTTTCATCGTCAATAAGAAGGTCAGAGGGATACAGTAAACCTGAAGTGAAGCATCGGAATCTATAACTAGTGTCACAGGAATGCTTCAAATAATAGTCAGTAAGAAGAGTCAGCCTTCTTGTACTTAAGTCGGCATTGTCGCTCTTCTATTTAATTCCGAAGCAATTTCTGTGTTTCATCGTCAATAAGAAGGTCAGCGGGATACAGTAAACCTGAAGTGAAGCATCGGAATCTATAACTAGTGTCACAGGAATGGTTCAAATCATAGACAATAAGAAGAGTCAGTCTTCTTGTACTTAAGTCGGCATTGTGCCTTCTCTATTTAATTCCGATGCAATATCTGTGTTTCATCGTCAATAAGAAGATCAGAGGGATACAGTAAACCTGAAGTGAAGCATCGGAATCTATAACTTGTGTCACAGGAATGGTTCAAATCATAGACAGTAGGAAGGGTCAGTCTTCTTTTACTTAAGTCGGCATTGTGCCCTTTCTATTTAATACCGAAGCACTTTCTGTGTTTAATCATGAATAAGAAGTCCAAGGGATACAGTAAACCTGAAATGAAGCATCGGAATCTATAACTAGTGTCACAGGAATGGTTCAAAGCATAGACAGTAGGAAGAGTCAGTCTTCTTGTACTTAAGTCGGCATTGTGCCTTTTCTATTTAATTCCGCAGCTATTTCTGTGTTTCATCGTCAATAAGAAGGTCAGAAGGGTACAGTAAACCTGAAGTGAAGCATCGGAATCTGTAACTAGCGCCACAGGAATTGTTCAAAACATAGACATTAAGAAGAGTCAGTCTTCTTGTACTTAAGTCGACATTGTGCCTTGTCTATTTAATTCCGATGCAATTTCTGTGTTTCATCGTCTATAAGAAGGTCCAAGGGATACAGTAAACTTAAAGTGAAGCATCGGAATCTATAACTAGTGTCACAGGAATGGTTCAAACATAGACAGTAAGAAGAGTCAGTCTTCTTGTACTTAAGTCGGCATTGTGCCCTTTTCAATTTAATTCCGATGCAATTACTGTGTTTCATCGTCAATAAGAAGGTCAGAGGGATACAGTAAACCTGAAGTGAAGCATCGGAATCTATAACTAGTGTCACAGGAATGGTTCAAAACATAGTCAGTAAGAAGAGTCAGTCTTTTTGTACTTATGTCGGCATTGTGCCTTTTCTATTTAATTCCGATGCAATTTCTGTGATTCATCGTCAATAAGAACGACCGAGGGATACAGAAAACCTGAAGTGAAGCATCGGAATCTATAACTAGAGTCACAGGAATGGTTCAAAACATAGTCAGAAAGAAGAGTCGGTCTTGCTGTACTTAAGTCGGCATTGTGTTTTTTCTATTTAATTCCGATGCAATTTCTGTGTTTCATCGTCAATAAGACGGTTCAAGGGATCCAGTAAACCTGAAGTGAAGCATCGGAATCTATAAGTAGCGTCACAGGAATGGTTCAAATCATAGACAGTAAGAAGAGTCAGTCTTCTTGTACTTAAGTCGGCATTGTGCCCATTTCAATTTAATGCCGATGCAATTACTGTGTTTCATCGTCCATACGAAGGTCAGAGGGATACAGTAAACCTGAAGTGAAGCATCGGAATCTGTAACTAGTGTCACAGGAATGGTTCAAAACATAGTCAGTAAGAAGAGTCAGTCTTCTTGTACTTACGTCGGCATTGTGCCTTTTGTATTTAATTCCGATGCAATATCTGTGTTTCATCGTCAATAAGATGGTCCAAGCGATACAGTAAACCTGAAGTGAGGCATTGGAATCTGTAACTAGCGTCACAGGAATGGTTCAAAACATAGACAGTAAGAAGAGTCAGTCTTCTTGTACTTAAGTCGGCATTGTGCCTTTTCTATTTAATTCCGAAGCAATTTCTGTGTTTCATCGTCAATAAGAAGGTCAGAGGGATACAGTAAACCTGAAGTGAAGCATCGGAATCTATAGCTAGTGTCACAGGAATGGTTCAAAACATAGTCAGAAAGAAGAGTCAGTCTACTTGTACGTAAGTCGGCATTGTGCCTTTTCTATTTAATTCCGAAGCACTTTCTGTGTTTCATTGTCAATAAGAAGGTCCAAGGGATACAGTAAACCTAAAGTGAAGCATCGGAATCTATAACTAGTGTCACAGGAATGGTTCAAAACATAGACAGTAAGAAGAGTCAGTCTTCTTGTACTTAAGTCGGCATTGTGCAAGTTTCAATTTAATTCCGATGCAATTACTGTGTTTCATCGTCAATAAGAAGGTCAGAGGGACACAGTAAACCTGAAGTGAAGCATCGGAACCTGTAACTAGTGTCACAGGAATGGTTCAAAACATAGTCAGTAAGAAGAGTCAGTCTTCTTGTACTCAAGTCGGCATTGTGACCTTTTCAATTTAATTCCGATGCAATTACTGTGTTTCATCGTCAATAAGAAGGTCAGAGGGATACAGTAAACCTGAAGTGAAGCATCGGAACCTGTAACTAGTGTCACAGGAATGGTTCAAATCATAGTCAGTAAGAAGAGTCAGTCTTCTTGTACTTACGTCGGCATTGTGCCTTTTGTATTTAATTCCGATGCAATATCTGTGTTTCATCGTCAATAAGTTGGTCCAAGGGATACAGTAAACCTGAAGTAAAGCATTGGAATCTGTAACTAGCGTCACAGGAATGGTTCAAAACATAGACAGTAAGAAGAGTCAGTCTTCTTGTACTTAAGTCGGCATTGTGCCTTTTCTATTTAATTCCGAAACAATTTCTGTGTTTCATCGTCAATAAGAGGGTCAGAGGGATACAGTAAACCTGAAGTGAAACATGGGAATCTATAGCTAGTGTCACAGGAATGGTTCAAAACATAGTCAGAAACAAGAGTCAGTCTACTTGTACTTAAGTCGCATTGTCGCTCTTCTATTTAATTCCGATGCAATTTCTATTTTTCATCGTCAATAAGAAGGTCAGCGGGATACAGTAAACCTGAAGTGAAGCATCGGAATCTATAACTAGTGTCATAGGATTGGTTCAAATCATAGTCAATAAGAAGACTCAGTCTTCTTGTACTTAAGTCGGCATTGTGCCTTTTCTATTTAATTCCGATGCAATATCTGTGTTTCATCGTCAATAAGAAGATCAGAGGGATACAGTAAACCTGAAGTGAAGCTTCGGAATCTATAACAAGTGTCACAGGAATGGTTCAAAACATAGACAGTAGGAAGAGTCAGTCTTCTTTTACTTAAGTCGGCATTGTGCCCTTTCTATTTAATTCCGAAGCACTTTCTGTGTTTAATCATGAATAAGAAGTCCAAGGGAGACAGTAAACCTGAAATGAAGCATCGGAATCTATAACTAGTGTCTCAGGAATGGTTCAAAACATAGACAGTAGGAAAAGTCAGTCTTCTTGTACTTAAGTCGGCATTGTGCCTTTTCTATTTAATTCCGATGCACTTTCTGTGTTTCATCGTGAATAAGAAGGTCCAAGGGATACAGTAAACCTGAAATGATGCATCGGAAACTATAACTAAGGTCAAAGGAATGTTTCAAAACATAGGGAGGTGGAAGAGTCAGTCTACATGTACTAAAGTCGGCATTGTGCTATTTGTATTTAATTCCGATGCAATTTCTGTATTTCATCGTCAATAAGAAGGCCAGACGGATACAGTAAACCTGAAGCGAAGCATCGGAATCTATAACTAGTGACACAGGAATGGTTCAAAACATAGTCAGTAAGAAGAGTCAGTTTTCTTGTACTTAAGTCCGCATTGTGCCCTTTCTATTTAATTCCGAAGCACTTTCTGTGTTTCATCGTCAATAGGAAGGTCCAAGGGAGACAGTAAACCTGAAATGAAGCATCGGAATCTGTAACTAGCGTCACAGGAATGGTTCAAAGCATAGACAGTAAGAAGAGTCAGTCTTTATGTACTTGAGTCGGCATTGTGCCTTTTCTATTTAATTCCGTAGCTATTTCTATGTTTCATCGTCAATAAGAAGGTCAGAGGGATACAGTAAACCTGAAGTGAAGCATCGGAATCTGTAACTAGCGTCACAGGAATTGTTCAAAACATAGACATTAAGAAGAGTTAGTCTTCTTGTACTTCAGTCGACATTGTGCCTTGTCTATTTAATTCCGATGCAATTTCTGTGTTTCATCGTCTATAAGAAGGTCCAAGGGATACAGTAAACTTAAAGTGAAGCATCGGAATCTATAACTAGTGTCACAGGAATGGTTCAAAACATAGACAGTAAGAAGAGTCAGTCTTCTTGTACTTAAGTCGGCATTGTGCCCTTTTCAATTTAATTCCGTCGCAATTACTGTGTTTCATCGTCAATAAGAAGGTCAAAGGGATACAGTAAACCTGAAGTGAAGCATCGGAATCTATAACTAGTGTCACAGGAATGGTTCAAACATAGTCAGTAAGAAGAGTCAGTCTTTTTGTACTTATGTCGGCATTGTGCCTTTTCTATTTAATTCCGATGCAATTTCTGTGATTCATCGTCAATAAGAACGACCGAGGGATACAGAAAACCTGAAGTGAAGCATCGGAATCTATAACTAGTGTCACAGGAATGGTTCAAAACATAGTCAGAAAGAAGAGTCAGTCTTGCTGTACTTAAGTCAGCATTGTGTTTTTTCTATTTAATTCCGATGCAATTTCTGTGTTTCATCGTCAATAAGAAGGTTCAAGGGATACAGTAAACCTGAAGTGAAGCATCGGAATCTATAACTAGCGACACAGGAATGGTTCAAATCATAGACAGTAAGAAGAGTCAGTCTTCTTGTACTTAAGTCGGCATTGTGCCAATTCAATTTAATGCCGATGCAATTACTGTGTTTCATCGTACATAAGAAGGTCAGAGGGATACAGTAATCCTGAAGTGAAGCATCGGAATCTGTAACTAGTGTCACAGGAATGGTTCAAAACATAGTCAGTAAGAAGAGTCAGTCTTCTTCTACTTACGTCGGCATTGTGCCTTTTGTATTTAATTCCGATGCAATATGTGTGTTTCATCGTCAATAAGATGGTCCAAGCGATACAGTAAACCTGAAGTGAGGCATTGGAATCTGTAACTAGCGTCACAGGATTGGTTCAAAACATAGACAGTAAGAAGAGTCAGTCTTCTTGTACTTAAGTCGGCATTGTGCCTTTTCTATTTAATTCCGAAGCAATTTCTGTGTTTCATCGTCAATAAGAAGGTCAGA
This sequence comes from Schistocerca piceifrons, assembly GCF_021461385.2. Taxonomy (NCBI): domain Eukaryota; kingdom Metazoa; phylum Arthropoda; class Insecta; order Orthoptera; family Acrididae; genus Schistocerca; species Schistocerca piceifrons. The sequence goes on from NW_025728088.1 coordinate 3,259,037, forward strand.
GGGATACAGTAAACCTGAAGTGAAGCATCGGAATCTATAGCTAGTGTCACAGGAATGGTTCAAAACATAGTCAGAAAGAAGAGTCAGTCTACTTGTACGTAAGTCGGCATTGTGCCTTTTCTACTTAATTCCGAAGCACTTTCTGTGTTTCATCGTCAATAAGAGGGTCAGAGGGATACAGTAAACCTGAAGTGAAACATCGGAATCTATAGCTAGTGTCACAGGAATGGTTCAAAGCATAGTCAGAAAGAAGAGTCAGTCTACTTGTACTTAAGTCGGCATTGTGCCTTTTCTATTTCATTCCGATCCAATTTCTGTGTTTCATCGACAATAAGAAGGTCACAGGGATACAGTAAAACTGAAGTGAAGCATCGGAATCTATAACTAGTGTCACAGGAATGCTTCAAATAATAGTCAGTAAGAAGAGTCAGCCTTCTTGTACTTAAGTCGGCATTGTCGCTCTTCTATTTAATTCCGATGCAATTTCTGTGTTTCATCGTCAATAAGAAGGTCAGCGGGATACAGTAAACCTGAAGTGAAGCATCGGAATCTATAACTAGTGTCACAGGAATGGTTCAAATCATAGACAATAAGAAGAGTCAGTCTTCTTGTACTTAAGTCGGCATTGTGCCTATTCTATTTAATTCCGATGCAATATCTGTGTTTCATCGTCAATAAGAAGATCAGAGGGATACAGTAAACCTGAAGTGAAGCATCGGAATCTATAACTAGTGTCACAGGAATGGTTCAAATCATAGACAGTAGGAAGAGTCAGTCTTCTTTTACTTAAGTCGGCATTGTGCCCTTTCTATTTAATTCCGAAGCACTTTTTGTGTTTAATCATGAATAAGAAGTCCAAGGGATACAGTAAACCTGAAATGAAGCATCGGAATCTATAACTAGTGTCACAGGAATGGTTCAAAGCATAGACAGTAGGAAGAGTCAGTCTTCTTGTACTTAAGTCGGCATTGTGCCTTTTCTATTTAATTCCGATGCACTTTCTGTGTTTCATCGTGAATAAGAAGGTCCAAGGGATACAGTAAACCTGAAATGATGCATCGGAAACTATAACTAAGGTCAAAGGAATGTTTCAAAACATAGACAGGTGGAAGAGTCAGTCTACATGTACTAAAGTCGGCATTGTGCCTTTTGTATTTAATTCCGATGCAATTTCTGTATTTCATCGTCAATAAGAAGGTCAGAGGGATACAGTAAACCTGAAGTGAAGCATCGGAATCTATAACTAGTGACACAGGAATGGTTCAAAACATAGTCAGTAAGAAGAGTCAGTTTTCTTGTACTTAAGTCGGCATTGTCGCTCTTCTATTTAATTCCGATGCAATTTCTGTGTTTCATCGTCAATAAGAAGGTCAGCGGGATACAGTAAACCTGAAGTGAAACATCGGAATCTATAGCTAGTGTCACAGGAATGGTTCAAAACATAGTCAGAAACAAGAGTCAGTCTACTTGTACTTAAGTCGCATTGTCGCTCTTCTATTTAATTCCGATGCAATTTCTATTTTTCATCGTCAATAAGAAGGTCAGCGGGATACAGTAAACCTGAAGTGAAGCATCGGAATCTATAACTAGTGTCACAGGATTGGTTCAAATCATAGTCAATAAGAAGACTCAGTCTTCTTGTACTTAAGTCGGCATTGTGCCTTTTCTATTTAATTCCGATGCAATATCTGTGTTTCATCGTCAATAAGAAGATCAGAGGGATACAGTAAACCTGAAGTGAAGCTTCGGAATCTATAACAAGTGTCACAGGAATGGTTCAAAACATAGACAGTAGGAAGAGTCAGTCTTCTTTTACTTAAGTCGGCATTGTGCCCTTTCTATTTAATTCCGAAGCACTTTCTGTGTTTTATCGTCAATAGGAAGGTCCAAGGGAGACAGTAAACCTGAAATGAAGCATCGGAATCTATAACTAGTGTCTCAGGAATGGTTCAAAACATAGACAGTAGGAAAAGTCAGTCTTCTTGTACTTAAGTCGGCATTGTGCCTTTTCTATTTAATTCCGATGCACTTTCTGTGTTTCATCGTGAATAAGAAGGTCCAAGGGATACAGTAAACCTGAAATGATGCATCGGAAACTATAACTAAGGTCAAAGGAATGTTTCAAAACATAGGGAGGTGGAAGAGTCAGTCTACATGTACTAAAGTCGGCATTGTGCTATTTGTATTTAATTCCGATGCAATTTCTGTATTTCATCGTCAATAAGAAGGTCAGACGGATACAGTAAACCTGAAGCGAAGCATCGGAATCTATAACTAGTGACACAGGAATGGTTCAAAACATAGTCAGTAAGAAGAGTCAGTTTTCTTGTACTTAAGTCCGCATTGTGCCCTTTCTATTTAATTCCGAAGCACTTTCTGTGTTTCATCGTCAATAGGAAGGTCCAAGGGAGACAGTAAACCTGAAATGAAGCATCGGAATCTGTAACTAGCGTCACAGGAATGGTTCAAAGCATAGACAGTAAGAAGAGTCAGTCTTTATGTACTTGAGTCGGCATTGTGCCTTTTCTATTTAATTCCGTAGCTATTTCTGTGTTTCATCGTCAATAAGAAGGTCAGAGGGATACAGTAAACCTGAAGTGAAGCATCGGAATCTGTAACTAGCGTCACAGGAATTGTTCAAAACATAGACATTAAGAAGAGTCAGTCTTCTTGTACTTCAGTCGACATTGTGCCTTGTCTATTTAATTCCGATGCAATTTCTGTGTTTCATCGTCTATAAGAAGGTCCAAGGGATACAGTAAACTTAAAGTGAAGCATCGGAATCTATAACTAGTGTCACAGGAATGGTTCAAAACATAGACAGTAAGAAGAGTCAGTCTTCTTGTACTTAAGTCGGCATTGTGCCCTTTTCAATTTAATTCCGATGCAATTACTGTGTTTCATCGTCAATAAGAAGGTCAAAGGGATACAGTAAACCTGAAGTGAAGCATCGGAATCTATAACTAGTGTCACAGGAATGGTTCAAACATAGTCAGTAAGAAGAGTCAGTCTTTTTGTACTTATGTCGGCATTGTGCCTTTTCTATTTAATTCCGATGCAATTTCTGTGATTCATCGTCAATAAGAACGACCGAGGGATACAGAAAACCTGAAGTGAAGCATCGGAATCTATAACTAGTGTCACAGGAATGGTTCAAAACATAGTCAGAAAGAAGAGTCAGTCTTGCTGTACTTAAGTCGGCATTGTGTTTTTTCTATTTAATTCCGATGCAATTTCTGTGTTTCATCGTCAATAAGAAGGTTCAAGGGATACAGTAAACCTGAAGTGAAGCATCGGAATCTATAACTAGCGACACAGGAATGGTTCAAATCATAGACAGTAAGAAGAGTCAGTCTTCTTGTACTTAAGTCGGCATTGTGCCAATTCAATTTAATGCCGATGCAATTACTGTGTTTCATCGTACATAAGAAGGTCAGAGGGATACAGTAATCCTGAAGTGAAGCATCGGAATCTGTAACTAGTGTCACAGGAATGGTTCAAAACATAGTCAGTAAGAAGAGTCAGTCTTCTTCTACTTACGTCGGCATTGTGCCTTTTGTATTTAATTCCGATGCAATATGTGTGTTTCATCGTCAATAAGATGGTCCAAGCGATACAGTAAACCTGAAGTGAGGCATTGGAATCTGTAACTAGCGTCACAGGATTGGTTCAAAACATAGACAGTAAGAAGAGTCAGTCTTCTTGTACTTAAGTCGGCATTGTGCCTTTTCTATTTAATTCCGAAGCAATTTCTGTGTTTCATCGTCAATAAGAAGGTCAGAGGGATACAGTAAACCTGAAGTGAAGCATCGGAATCTATAGCTAGTGTCACAGGAATGGTTCAAAGCATAGTCATAAAGAAGAGTCAGTCTACTTGTACTTAAGTCGGCATTGTGCCTTTTCTATTTCATTCCGATCCAATTTCTGTGTTTCATCGTCAATAAGAAGGTCACAGGGATACAGTAAACCTGAAGTGAAGCATCGGAATCTATAACTAGTGTCACAGGAATGCTTCAAATAATAGTCAGTAAGAAGAGTCAGCCTTCTTGTACTTAAGTCGGCATTGTCGCTCTTCTATTTAATTCCGATGCAATTTCTGTGTTTCATCGTCAATAAGAAGGTCAGCGGGATACAGTAAACCTGAAGTGAAGCATCGGAATCTATAACTAGTGTCACAGGAATGGTTCAAATCATAGACAATAAGAAGAGTCAGTCTTCTTGTACTTAAGTCGGCATTGTGCCCTTTCTATTTAATTCCGAAGCACTTTCTGTGTTTAATCATGAATAAGAAGTCCAAGGGATACAGTAAACCTGAAATGAAGCATCGGAATCTATAACTAGTGTCACAGGAATGGTTCAAAGCATAGACAGTAGGAAGAGTCAGTCTTCTTGTACTTAAGTCGGCATTGTGCCTTTTCTATTTAATTCCGATGCACTTTCTGTGTTTCATCGTGAATAAGAAGGTCCAAGGGATACAGTAAACCTGAAATGATGCATCGGAAACTATAACTAAGGTCAAAGGAATGTTTCAAAACATAGACAGGTGGAAGAGTCAGTCTACATGTACTAAAGTCGGCATTGTGCCTTTTGTATTTAATTCCGATGCAATTTCTGTATTTCATCGTCAATAAGAAGGTCAGAGGGATACAGTAAACCTGAAGTGAAGCATCGGAATCTATAACTAGTGACACAGGAATGGTTCAAAACATAGTCAGTAAGAAGAGTCAGTTTTCTTGTACTTAAGTCGGCATTGTGCCTTTTCTATTTAATTCCGATGCAATTTCTGTGTTTCATCGTCAATAAGAAGGTCCAAGGGATACAGTAAACCTGAAGGGAAGCATCGGAATCCTTAACTAGTGTCACAGGAATGGTTCTAAACATAGTCAGTAAGAAGAGTCAGTCTTCTTGTTCGTACGTCGGCATTTTGCATTTTGTATTTAATTCCGATGCAATATCTGTGTTTCATCGTCAATAAGAAGGTCCAAGGGATACAGTAACCCTGAAGTGAAGCATCGGAATCTGTAACTAGCGTCACAGGAATGGTTCAAAGTATAGACAGTAAGAAGAGTCAGTCTTCTTGTACTTGAGTCGGCATTGTGCCTTTTCTATTTAATTCCGTAGCTATTTCTGTGTTTCATCGTCAATAAGAAGGTCAGAGGGATACAGTAAACTTAAAGTGAAGCATCGGTATCTATAGCTAGTGCCACTGGAATGTTTCAAAACATAGTCAGAAAGAAGAGTCAGTCTTCCTGTACTTAAGTCGGCATTGTGCCTTTTCTATTTAATTCCGATGCAATTTCTGTGTTTCATCGTCAATAAGAAGGTCAGAGGGATACAGTAAACCTGAAGTGAAGCATCAGAATGTATAACTAGTGTCACAGGAATGGTTCAAATCATAAACAGTAAGAAGAGTCAGTCTTCTTGTACTTAAGTCGGCATTGTGCCTTTTGTATTTAATTCCGATGCAATTTCTGAGTTTCATCGTCAATAAAAAGGTGCAAGGGATACAGTAAACCTGAAGTGAAGCATTGGAATCTGCAACTAGCGTCACAGGAATGGTTCAAATCATAGACAGTAAGAAGAGTCAGTCTTCTTGTACTTAAGTCGGCATTGTGCCCTGTTCAATTTAATTCCGATGCAATTACTGTGTTTCATCGTCAATAAGAAGGTCAGAGGGATACAGTAAACCTGAAGTGAAGCATCGGAATCTATTACTAGTGACACAGGAATGGTTCAAAACATAGTCAGTAAGAAGAGTCAGTTTTCTTGTACTTAAGTCGGCATTGTGCCCTTTCTATTTAATTCCGAAGCACTTTCTGTGTTTCATCGTCAATGGGAAGGTCCAAGGGAGACAGTAAACCTGAAATGAAGCATCGGAATCTGTAACTAGCGTCACAGGAATGGTTCAAAGCATAGACAGTAAGAAGAGTCAGTCTTTATGTACTTGAGTCGGCATTGTGCCTTTTCTATTTAATTCCGTAGCTATTTCTGTGTTTCATCGTCAATAAGAAGGTCAGAGGGGTACAGTAAACCTGAAGTGAAGCATCGGAATCTGTAACTAGCGTCACAGGAATTGTTCAAAACATAGGCATTAAGAAGAGTCAGTCTTCTTGTACTTAAGTCGACATTGTGCCTTGTCTATTTAATTCCGATGCAATTTCTGTGTTTCATCGTCTATAAGAAGGTCCAAGGGATACAGTAAACATAAAGTGAAGCATCGGAATCTATAACTAGTGTCACAGGAATGGATCAAATCATAGACAGTAAGAAGAGTCAGTCTTCTTGTACTTAAGTCGGCATTGTGCCCTTTTCAATTTACTTCCGATGCAATTACTGTGTTTCATCGTCAATAAGAAGGTCAGAGGGATACAGCAAACCTGAAGTGAAGCATCGGAATCTATAACTAGTGTCACAGGAATGGTTCAAAACATAGTCAGTAAGAAGAGTCAGTCTTTTTGTACTTATGTCGGCATTGTGCCTTTTCTATTTAATTCCGATGCAATTTCTGTGATTCATCGTCAATAAGATCGACCGAGGGATACAGAAAACCTGAAGTGAAGCATCGGAATCTATAACTAGTGTCACAGGAATGGTTCAAAACATAGTCAGAAAGAAGAGTCAGTCTTGCTGTACTTAAGTCGGCATTGTGTTTTTTCTATTTAATTCCGATGCAATTTCTGTGTTTCATCGTCAATAAGAAGGTTCAAGGGATACAGTAAACCTGAAGTGAAGCATCGGTATCTATAACTAGCGTCACAGGAATGGTTCAAATAATAGACAGTAAGAAGAGTCAGTCTTCTTGTACTTAAGTCGGCATTGTGCCCATTTCAATTTAATGCCGATGCAATTACTGTGTTTCATCGTCCATAAGAAGGTCAGAGGGATACAGTAAACCTGAAGTGAAGCATCGGAATCTGTAACTAGTGTCACAGGAATGGTTCAAAACATAGTCAGTAAGAAGAGTCAGTCTTCTTGTACTTAAGTCGGCATTGTGCCTTTTCTATTTAATTCCGAAGCAATTTCTGTGTTTCATCGTCATTAAGATGGTCCAAGCGATACAGTAAACCTGAAGTGAGGCATTGGAATCTGTAACTAGCGTCACAGGAATGGTTCAAAACATAGACAGTAAGAAGAGTCAGTCTTCTTGTACTTAAGTCGGCATTGTGCCTTTTCTATTTAATTCCGAAGCGATTTCTGTGTTTCATCGTCAATAAGAAGGTCAGAGTTATACAGTAAACCTGAAGTGAAACATCGGAATCTATAGCTAGTGTCACAGGAATGGTTCAAAACATAGTCAGAAAGAAGAGTCAGTCTACTTGTACGTAAGTCGGCATTGTGCCTTTTCTATTTAATTCCGAAGCACTTTCTGTGTTTCATCGTCAATAAGAAGGTCCAAGGGATACAGTAAACCTGAAGTTAAGCATCGGAATCTATAACTAGTGTCACAGGAATGGTTCAAAACATAGACAGTAAGAAGAGTCAGTCTTCTTGTACTTAAGTCGGCATTGTGCCCTTTTCAATTTAATTCCGATGCAATTACTGTGTTTCATCGTCAATAAGAAGGTCAGAGGGACACAGTAAACCTGAAGTGAAGCATCGGAATCTATAACTAGTGTCACAGGAATGGTTCAAAACATAGTCAGTAAGAAGAGTCAGTCTTCTTGTACTTACGTCGGCATTGTGCCTTTTGTATTTAATTCCGATGCAATATCTGTGTTTCATCGTCAGTAAGATGGTCCAAGCGATACAGTACACCTGAAGTGAAGCTTTGGAAGCTGTAACTAGCGTCACAGGAATGGTTCAAAGCATAGACTGTAAGAAGAGTCAGTCTTCTTGTACTTAAGTCGGCATTGTGCCTTTTCTATTTAATTCCGAAGCAATTTCTGTGTTTCATCGTCAATAAGAAGGTCAAAGGGATACAGTAAACCTGAAGTGAAGCATCGGAATCTATAGCTAGTGTCACAGGAATGGTTCAAAACATAGTCAGAAAGAAGAGTCAGTCTACTTGTACGTAAGTCGGCATTGTGCCTTTTCTATTTAATTCCGAAGCACTTTCTGTGTTTCATCGTCAATAAGAGGGTCAGAGGGATACAGTAAACCTGAAGTGAAACATCGGAATCTATAGCTAGTGTCACAGGAATGGTTCAAAGGATAGTCAGAAAGAAGAGTCAGTCTACTTGTACTTAAGTCGGCATTGTGCCTTTTCTATTTCATTCCGATCCAATTTCTGTGTTTCATCGTCAATAAGAAGGTCAGAGGGATACAGTAAACCTGAAGTGAAGCATCGGAATCTATAACTAGTGTCACAGGAATGCTTCAAATAATAGTCAGTAAGAAGAGTCAGCCTTCTTGTACTTAAGTCGGCATTGTCGCTCTTCTATTTAATTCCGAAGCAATTTCTGTGTTTCATCGTCAATAAGAAGGTCAGCGGGATACAGTAAACCTGAAGTGAAGCATCGGAATCTATAACTAGTGTCACAGGAATGGTTCAAATCATAGACAATAAGAAGAGTCAGTCTTCTTGTACTTAAGTCGGCATTGTGCCTTTTCTATTTAATTCCGATGCAATATCTGTGTTTCATCGTCAATAAGAAGATCAGAGGGATACAGTAAACGTGAAGTGAAGCATCGGAATCTATAACTAGTGTCACAGGAATGGTTCAAATCATAGACAGTAGGAAGAGTCAGTCTTCTTTTACTTAAGTCGGCATTGTGCCCTTTCTATTTAATTCCGAAGCACTTTCTGTGTTTAATCATGAATAAGAAGTCCAAGGGATACAGTAAACCTGAAATGAAGCATCGGAATCTATAACTAGTGTCACAGGAATGGTTCAAAGCATAGACAGTAGGAAGAGTCAGTCTTCTTGTACTTAAGTCGGCATTGTGCCTTTTCTATTTAATTCCGATGCACTTTCTGTGTTTCATCGTGAATAAGAAGGTCCAAGGGATACAGTAAACCTGAAATGATGCATCGGAAACTATAACCAAGGTCAAAGGAATGTTTCAAAACATAGACAGGTGGAAGAGTCAGTCTACATGTACTAAAGTCGGCATTGTGCCTTTTGTATTTAATTCCGATGCAATTTCTGTATTTCATCGTCAATAAGAAGGTCAGAGGGATACAGTAAACCTGAAGTGAAGCATCGGAATCTATAACTAGTGACACAGGAATGGTTCGAAACATAGTCAGTAAGAAGAATCAGTTTTCTTGTACTTAAGTCGGCATTGTGCCTTTTCTATTTAATTCCGATGCAATTTCTGTGTTTCATCGTCAATAAGAAGGTCCAAGGGATACAGTAAACCTGAAGGGAAGCATCCGAATCCTTAACTAGTGTCACAGGAATGGTTCAAAACAGAGTCAGTAAGAAGAGTCAGTCTTCTTGTTCATACGTCGGCATTTTGCATTTTGTATTTAATTCCGATGCAATATCTGTGTTTCATCGTCAATAAGAAGGTCCAAGGGATACAGTAACCCTGAAGTGAAGCATCGGAATCTGTAACTAGCGTCACAGGAATGGTTCAAAGTATAGACTGTAAGAAGAGTCTGTCTTCTTGTACTTGAGTCGGCATTGTGCCTTTTCTATTTAATTCCGTAGCTATTTCTGTGTTTCATCGTCAATAAGAAGGTCAGAGGGATACAGTAAACTTAAAGTGAAGCATCGGTATCTATAGCTAGTGCCACTAAAATGGTTCAAAACATAGTCAGAAAGAAGAGTCAGTCTTCCTGTACTTAAGTCGGCATTGTGCCTTTTCTATTTAATTCCGAAGCACTTTCTGCGTTTCATCGTCACTAAGAAGGTCCAAGGGATACAGTAAACCTAAAGTGAAGCATCGGAATCTATAACTAGTGTCACAGGAATGGTTCAAATCATAGACAGTATGAAGAGTCAGTCTTCTTGTACTTAAGTCGGCATTGTGACCCTTTCAATTTAATTCCGATGCAATTACTGTGATTCATCGTCAATAAGAAGGTCAGAGGGATACAGTAAACCTCAAGTGAAGCATCGGAACCTGTAACTAGTGTCACAGGAATGTTTCACATCATAGTCAGTAAGAAGAGTCAGTCTTCTTGTACTTACGTCGGCATTGTGCCTTTTGTATTTAATTCCGATGCAATATCTGTGTTTCATGGTCAATAAGTTGGTCCAAGGGATACAGTAAACCTGAAGTAAAGCATTGGAATCTGTAACTAGCGTCACAGGAATGGTTCAAAACATAGAGAGTAAGAAGAGTCAGTCTTCTTGTACTTAAGTCGGCATTGTGCCTTTTCTATTTAATTCCGAAGCAATTTCTGTGTTTCATCGTCAATAAGAGGGTCAGAGGGATACAGTAAACCTGAAGTGAAACATCGGAATCTATAGCTAGTGTCACAGGAATGGTTCAAAACATAGTCAGAAAGAAGAGTCAGTCTACTTGTACTTAAGTCGGCATTGTCGCTCTTCTATTTAATTCCGATGCAATTTCTGTTTTTCATCGTCAATAAGAAGGTCAGCGGGATACAGTAAACCTGAAGTGAAGCATCGGAATTTATAACTAGTGTCACAGGATTGGTTCAAACAATAGTCAATAAGAAGACTCAGTCTTCTTGTACTTAAGTCGGCATTGTGCCTTTTCTATTTAATTCCGATGCAATATCTGTGTTTCATCGTCAATAAGAAGATCAGAGGGATACAGTAAACCTGAAGTGAAGCATCGGAATCTATAACTAGTGTCACAGGAAATGTTCAAAGCATAGACAGTAGGAAGAGTCAGTCTTCTTTTACTTAAGTCGGCATTGTGCCCTTTCTATTTAATTCCGAAGCACTTTCTGTGTTTTATCGTCAATAGGAAGGTCCAAGGGAGACAGTAAACCTGAAATGAAGCATCGGAATCTATAACTAGTGTCTCAGGAATGGTTCCAAACATAGACAGTAGGAAGAGTCATTCTTCTTGTACTTAAGTCGGCATTGTGCCTTTTCTATTTAATTCCGATGCACTTTCTGTGTTTCATCGTGAATAAGAAGGTCCAAGGGATACAGTAAACCTGAAATGATGCATCGGAAACTATAACTAAGCTCAAAGGAATGTTTCAAAACATAGACAGGTGGAAGAGTCAGTCTACATGTACTAAAGTCGGCATTGTGCTATTTGCATTTAATTCCGATGCAATTTCTGTATTTCATCGTCAATAAGAAGGTCAGACGGATACAGTAAACCTGAAGTGAAGCATCGGAATCTATAACTAGTGACACAGGAATGGTTCAAAACATAGTCAGTAAGAAGAGTCAGTTTTCTTGTACTTAAGTCGGCATTGTGCCCTTTCTATTTAATTCCGAAGCACTTTCTGTGTTTCATCGTCAATAGGAAGGTCCAAGGGAGACAGTAAACCTGAAATGAAGCATCGGAATCTGTAACTAGCTCACAGGAATGGTTCAAAGCATAGACAGTAAGAAGAGTCAGTCTTTATGTACTTGAGTCGGCATTGTGCCTTTTCTATTTAATTCCGTAGCTATTTCTGTGTTTCATCGTCAATAAGAAGGTCAGAGATATACAGTAAACTTAAAGTGAAGCATCGGAATCTACAACTAGTGTCACAGGAATGGTTCAAAACATAGACAGTAAGAAGAGTCAGTCTTCTAGTACTTAAGTCGGCATTGTGCCCTTTTCAATTTAATTCCGATGCAATTACTGTGTTTCATCGTCAATAAGAAGGTCAGAGGGATACAGTAAACCTGAAGTGAAGCATCGGAATCTATAACTAGTGTCACAGGAATGGTTCAAAACATAGTCAGTAAGAAGAGTCAGTCTTTTTGTACTTATGTCGGCATTGTGCATTTTCTATTTAATTCCGATGCAATTTCTGGTATTCATCGTCAATAAGAACGACCGAGGGATACAGAAAACCTGAAGTGAAGCATCGGAATCTATAACTAGTGTCACAGGAATGGTTCAAAACATAGCCAGAAAGAAGAGTCAGTCTTTCTGTACTTAAGTCGGCATTGTGTTTTTTCTATTTAATTCCGATGCAATTTCTGTGTTTCATCGTCAATAAGAAGGTTCAAGGAATACAGTAAACCTGAAATGAAGCATCGGAATCTATAACTAGCGTCACAGGAATGGTTCAAATCATAGACAGTAAGAAGAGTCAGTCTTCTTGTACTTAAGTCGGCATTGTGCCCATTTCAATTTAATGCCGATGCAATTACTGTGTTTCATCGTCCATAAGAAGGTCAGAGGGATACAGTAAACCTGAAGTGAAGCATCGGAATCTGTAACTAGTGTCACAGGAATGGTTCAAAACATAGTCAGTAAGAAGTGTCAGTCTTCTTGTACTTACTTCCGCATTTTGCCTTTTGTATTTAATTTCGATGCAATATCTGTGTTTCATCGTCAATAAGATGGTCCAAGCGATACAGTAAACCTGAAGTGAGGCATTGGAATCTGTAACTAGCGTCACAGGAATGGTTCAAAACATAGACAGTAAGAAGAGTCAGTCTTCTTGTACTTAAGTCGGCATTGTGCCTTTTCTATTTAATTCCGAAGCAATTTCTGTGTTTCATCGTCAATAAGAAGGTCAGAGGGATACAGTAAACCTGAAGTGAAGCATCGGAATCTATAGCTAGTGTCACAGGAATGGTTCAAAACATAGTCAGAAAGAAGAGTCAGTCTACTTGTACGTAAGTCGGCATTGTGCCTTTTCTATTTAATTCCGAAGCACTTTCTGTGTTTCATCGTCAATAAGAAGGTCCAAGGGATACAGTAAACCTGAAGTGAAGCATCGGAATCTATAACTAGTGTCACAGGAATGGTTCAAAACATAGACAGTAAGAAGAGTCAGTCTCCTTGTACTTAAGTCGGCATTGTGCCCTTTTCAATTTAATTCCGATGCAATTACTGTGCTTCATCGTCAATAAGAAGGTCAGAGGGACACAGTAAACCTGAAGTGAAGGATCGGAACCTGTAACTAGTGTCACAGGAATGGTTCAAAACATAGTCAGTAAGAAGAGTCAGTCTTCTTGTACTTACGTCGGCATTGTGCTTTTTGTATTTAATTCCGATGCAATATCTGTGTTTCATCGTCAATAAGATGGTCCAAGCGATACAGTACACCTGACGTGAAGCATTGGAAGCTGTAACTAGCGTCACAGGAATGGTTCAAAACATAGACTGTAAGAAGAGTCAGTCTTCTTGTACTTAAGTCGGCATTGTGCCTTTTCTATTTAATTCCGAAGCAATTTCTGTGTTTCATCGTCAATAAGAAGGTCAGAGGGATACAGTAAACCTGAAGTGAAGCATCGGAATCTATAGCTAGTGTCACAGGAATGGTTCAAAACATAGTCAGAAAGAAGAGTCAGTCTACTTGTACGTAAGTCGGCATTGTGCCTTTTCTATTTATTTCCGAAGCACTTTCTGTGTTTCATCGTCAATAAGAGGGTCAGGGGGATACAGTAAACCTGAAGTGAAACATCGGAATCTATAGCTGGTGTCACAGGAATGGTTCAAAGCATAGTCAGAAAGAAGAGGCAGTCTACTTGTACTTAAGTCGGCATTGTGCCTTTTCTATTTCCTTCCGATCCAATTTCTGTGTTTCATCGTCAATAAGAAGGTCAGAGGGATACAGTAAACCTGAAGTGAAGCATCGGAATCTATAACTAGTGTCACAGGAATACTTCAAATAATAGTCAGTAAGAAGAGTCAGCCTTCTTGTACTTAAGTCGGCATTGTCGCTCTTCTATTTAATTCCGAACAATTTCTGTGTTTCATCGTCAATAAGAAGGTCAGCGGGATACAGTAAACCTGAAGTGAAGCATCGGAATCTATAACTAGTGTCACAGGAATGGTTCAAATCATAGACAGTAGGAAGAGTCAGTCTTCTTTTACTTAAGTCGGCATTGTGCCCTTTCTGTTTAATTCCGAAGCACTTTCTGTGTTTAATCATCAATAAGAAGTCCAAGGGATACAGTAAACCTGAAATGAAGCATCGGAATTTACAACTAGTGTCACAGGAATGGTTCAAAGCATAGACAGTAGGAAGAGTCAGTCTTCTTGTACTTAAGTCGGCATTGTGCCTTTTCTATTTAATTCCGATGCACTTTCTGTGTTTCATCGTGAATAAGAAGGTCCAAGGGATACAGTAAACCTGAAATGATGCATCGGAAACTATAACTAAGGTCAAAGGAATGTTTCAAAACATAGACAGGTGGAAGAGTCAGTCTACATGTACTAAAGTCGGCATTGTGCCTTTTGTATTTAATTCCGATGCAATTTCTGTATTTCATCGTCAATAAGAAGGTCAGAGGGATACAGTAAACCTGAAGTGAAGCATCGGAATCTATAACTAGTGACACAGGAATGGTTCAAAACATAGTCAGTAAGAAGAGTCAGTTTTCTTGTACTTAAGTCGGCATTGTGCCTTTTCTATTTAATTCCGATGCAATTTCTGTGTTTCATCGTCAATAAGAAGGTCCAAGGGATACAGTAAACCTGAAGGGAAGCATCGGAATCCTTAACTAGTGTCACAGGAATGGTTCAAAACATAGTCAGTAAGAAGAGTCAGTTTTCTTGTTCATACGTCGGCATTGTGCATTTTGTATTTAATTCCGATGCAATATCTGTGTTTCATCGTCAATAAGAAGGTCCAAGGGATACAGTAACCCTGAAGTGAAGCATCGGAATCTGTAACTAGCGTCACAGGAATGGTTCAAAATATAGACCGTAAGAAGAGTCAGTCTTCTTGTACTTGAGTCGAGATTGTGCCTTTTCTATTTATTTCCGTAGCTATTTCTGTGTTTCATCGTCAATAAGAAGGTCAGAGGGATACAGTAAACTTAAAGTGAAGCATCGGTATCTATAGCGAGTGCCACTGGAATGGTTCAAAACATAGTCAGAAAGAAGAGTCAGTCTTTCTGTACTTAAGTCGGCATTCTGCCTATTCTATTTAATTCCGATGCAATTTCTGTGTTTCATCGTCAATAAGAAGGTCAGAGGGATACAGTAAACCTGAAGTGAAGCATCAGAATGTATAACTAGTGTCACAGGAATGGTTCAAATCATAAACAGTAAGAAGAGTCAGTCTTCTTGTACTTAAGTCGGCATTGTGCCTTTTGTATTTAATTCCGATGCAATTTCTGTGTTTCATCGTCAATAAGAAGGTGCAAGGGATACAGTGAACCTGAAGTGAAGCATTGGAATCTGTAACTAGCGTCACAGGAATGGTTCAAATCATAGACAGTGAGAAGAGTCAGTCTTCTTGTACTTAAGTCGGCATTGTGCCCTTTTCAATTTAATTCCGATGCAATTACTGTGTTTCATCGTCAATAAGAAGGTCAGAGCGATACAGTAAACCTGAAGTGAAGCATCGGAATCTATAACTAGTGTCACAGGAATGGTTCGAAACATAGTCAATAAGAAGAGTCATTTTTTTTGCACTTATGTCGGCATTGTGCCTTTTCTATTTAATTCCGATGCAATTTCTGTGATTCATCGTCAATAAGAGCGACCAAGTTATACAGAAAACCTGAATTGAAGCATCGGAATCTATAACTAGTGTCACAGGAATGGTTCAAAACATAGACAGTAGGAAGAGTCAGTCTTCTTGTACTTCAGTAGCATTGCGCCATTTCTATTTAATTCCGATACAATTTCTGTGTTTCATCGTCAATAAGAAGGTCAGAGGGAAACAGTAAACCTGAAGTGAAGCATCGGAATCTGTAACTAGCGTCACAGGAATGGTTCAAAACATAGACATTAAGAAGAGTCAGTCTTCTTGTACTTAAGTCGGCATTGTGCCATTTCTATTTAATTCCGATGGAATTTCTGTGTTTCATCGTCAATAAGATGGTCAGAGGGATACAGTAAACCTGAGTGAGGTATCGGAATCTCTAACTAGTGTCACAGGAATGGTTCAAAACATAGTCAGCAATAAGAGTCAGTCTTCTTGTACTTACGTCCGCATTGTGCCTTTTGTATTTAATTCCGATGCAATATCTGTGTTTCATCGTCAATAAGAAGGTCCAAGGGATACAGTAAACCTGAAGTGAAGCATTGGAATCTGTAACTAGCGTCACAGGAATGGTTCAAAACATAGACAGTAAGAAGAGTCAGTCTTCTTGTACTTAAGTCGGCATTGTGCCTTTTCTATTTAATTCCGAAGCAAATTCTGTGTTTCATCGTCAATAAGAAGGTCAGAGGGATACAGTAAACCTTAAGTGAAGCATCTGAATCAATAGCTAGTGTCACAGGAATGGTTCAAAACATAGTCAGAATGAAGAGTCAGTCTACTTGTACGTAAGTCGGCATTGTGCCTTTTCTATTCAATTCCGAAGCACTTTCTGTGTTTCATCGTCAATAAGAAAGTCCAAGGGATACAGTAAACCTGAAATGAAGCATCGGAATCTATAACTAAGGTCACAGGAATGTTTCGAAACATAGACAGGAGGAAGAGTCAGTCTTCTTGTACTTAAGTCGGCATTGTGCCTTTTGTATTTAATTCCGATGCAATTTGTGTGTTACATCGTCAATATGAAAGTCAGAGGGATACAGTAAACCTGAAGTGAAGCATCGGAATGTGTAACTAGTGTCACAGGAATGGTTCAAATCATAGTCAGTAAGAAGAGTCAGTCTTCTTGTACTTACGTCGGCATTGTGCCTTTTGTATTTAATTCCGATGCACTTTCTGTGTTTCATCGTGAATAAGAAGGTCTAAGGGATACAGTAAACCTGAAATGATGCATCGGAATCTATAACTAAGGTCACAGGAATGTTTAAAAACATAGACAGTAGAAAGAGTCAGTCTACATGTACTAAAGTCGGCATTGTGCCTTTTGTATTTAATTCCGATGCAATTTGTGTGTTACATCGTCAATATGAAAGTCAGAGGGATACAGTAAACCTGAAGTGAAGCATCGGAATGTGTAACTAGTGTCACAGGAATGGTTCAAATCATAGTCAGTAAGAAGAGTCAGTCTTCTTGTACTTACGTCGGCATTGTGCCTTTTGTATTTAATTCCGATGCAATATCTGTGTTTCATCGTCAATAAGATGGTCCAAGCGATACAGTACACCTGAAGTGAAGCATTGGAAGCTGTAACTAGCGTCACAGGAATGGTTCAAAACATAGACTGTAAGAAGAGTCAGTCTTCTTGTACTTAAGTCGGCATTGTGCCTTTTCTATTTAATTCCGAAGCAATTTCTGTGTTACATCGTCAATAAGAAGGTCAGAGGGATACAGTAAACCTGAAGTGAAGCATCGGAATCTATAGCTAGTGTCACAGGAATGGTTCAAAACATAGTCAGAAAGAAGAGTCAGTCTACTTCTACGTAAGTCGGCATTGTGCCTTTTCTATTTAATTCCGAAGCACTTTCTGTGTTTCATCGTCAATAAGAGGGTCAGAGGGATACAGTAAACCTGAAGTGAAACATCGGAATCTATAGCTAGTGTCACAGGAATGGTTCAAAGCATAGTCAGAAAAAAGAGTCAGTCTACTTGTACTTAAGTCGGCATTGTGCCTTTTCTATTTCATTCCGATCCAATTTCTGTGGTTCATCGTCAATAAGAGGGTCAGAGGGATACAGTAAACCTGACGTGAAACATCGGAATCTATAGCTAGTGTCACAGGAATGGTTCAAAGCATAGTCAGAAAAAAGAGTCAGTCTACTTGTACTTAAGTTGGCATTGTGCCTTTTCTATTTCATTCCGATCCAATTTCTGTGTTTCATCGTCAATGAGAGGGTCAGAGGGATACAGTAAACCTGAAGTGAAACATCGGAATCTATAGCTAGTGTCACAGGAATGGTTCAAAACATAGTCAGAAACAAGAGTCAGTCTACTTGTACTTAAGTCGCATTGTCGCTCTTCTATTTAATTCCGATGCAATTTCTATTTTTCATCGTCAATAAGAAGGTCAGCGGGATACAGTAAACCTGAAGTGAAGCATCGGAATCTATAACTAGTGTCACAGGATTGGTTCAAATCATAGTCAATAAGAAGACTCAGTCTTCTTGTACTTAAGTCGGCATTGTGCCTTTTCTATTTAATTCCGATGCAATATCTGTGTTTCATCGTCAATAAGAAGATCAGAGGGATACAGTAAACCTGAAGTGAAGCTTCGGAATCTATAACAAGTGTCACAGGAATGGTTCAAAACATAGACAGTAGGAAGAGTCAGTCTTCTTTTACTTAAGTCGGCATTGTGCCCTTTCTATTTAATTCCGAAGCACTTTCTGTGTTTTATCGTCAATAGGAAGGTCCAAGGGAGACAGTAAACCTGAAATGAAGCATCGGAATCTATAACTAGTGTCTCAGGAATGGTTCAAAACATAGACAGTAGGAAAAGTCAGTCTTCTTGTACTTAAGTCGGCATTGTGCCTTTTCTATTTAATTCCGATGCACTTTCTGTGTTTCATCGTGAATAAGAAGGTCCAAGGGATACAGTAAACCTGAAATGATGCATCGGAAACTATAACTAAGGTCAAAGGAATGTTTCAAAACATAGGGAGGTGGAAGAGTCAGTCTACATGTACTAAAGTCGGCATTGTGCTATTTGTATTTAATTCCGATGCAATTTCTGTATTTCATCGTCAATAAGAAGGTCAGACGGATACAGTAAACCTGAAGCGAAGCATCGGAATCTATAACTAGTGACACAGGAATGGTTCAAAACATAGTCAGTAAGAAGAGTCAGTTTTCTTGTACTTAAGTCCGCATTGTGCCCTTTCTATTTAATTCCGAAGCACTTTCTGTGTTTCATCGTCAATAGGAAGGTCCAAGGGAGACAGTAAACGTGAAATGAAGCATCGGAATCTGTAACTAGCGTCACAGGAATGGTTCAAAGCATAGACAGTAAGAAGAGTCAGTCTTTATGTACTTGAGTCGGCATTGTGCCTTTTCTATTTAATTCCGTAGCTATTTCTGTGTTTCATCGTCAATAAGAAGGTCAGAGGGATACAGTAAACCTGAAGTGAAGCATCGGAATCTGTAACTAGCGTCACAGGAATTGTTCAAAACATAGACATTAAGAAGAGTCAGTCTTCTTGTACTTAAGTCGGCATTGTGCCCTTTTCAATTTAATTCCGATGCAATTACTGTGTTTCATCGTCAATAAGAAGGTCAAAGGGATACAGTAAACCTGAAGTGAAGCATCGGAATCTATAACTAGTGTCACAGGAATGGTTCAAACATAGTCAGTAAGAAGAGTCAGTCTTTTTGTACTTATGTCGGCATTGTGCCTTTTCTATTTAATTCCGATGCAATTTCTGTGATTCATCGTCAATAAGAACGACCGAGGGATACAGAAAACCTGAAGTGAAGCATCGGAATCTATAACTAGTGTCACAGGAATGGTTCAAAACATAGTCAGAAAGAAGAGTCAGTCTTGCTGTACTTAAGTCGGCATTGTGTTTTTTCTATTTAATTCCGATGCAATTTCTGTGTTTCATCATCAATAAGAAGGTTCAAGGGATACAGTAAACCTGAAGTGAAGCATCGGAATCTATAACTAGCGACACAGGAATGGTTCAAATCATAGACAGTAAGAAGAGTCAGTCTTCTTGTACTTAAGTCGGCATTGTGCCAATTCAATTTAATGCCGATGCAATTACTGTGTTTCATCGTACATAAGAAGGTCAGAGGGATACAGTAATCCTGAAGTGAAGCATCGGAATCTGTAACTAGTGTCACAGGAATGGTTCAAAACATAGTCAGTAAGAAGAGTCAGTCTTCTTCTACTTACGTCGGCATTGTGCCTTTTGTATTTAATTCCGATGCAATATGTGTGTTTCATCGTCAATAAGATGGTCCAAGCGATACAGTAAACCTGAAGTGAGGCATTGGAATCTGTAACTAGCGTCACAGGATTGGTTCAAAACATAGACAGTAAGAAGAGTCAGTCTTCTTGTACTTAAGTCGGCATTGTGCCTTTTCTATTTAATTCCGAAGCAATTTCTGTGTTTCATCGTCAATAAGAAGGTCAGAGGGATACAGTAAACCTGAAGTGAAGCATCGGAATCTATAGCTAGTGTCACAGGAATGGTTCAAAACATAGTCAGAAAGAAGAGTCAGTCTACTTGTACGTAAGTCGGCATTGTGCCTTTTCTATTTAATTCCGAAGCACTTTCTGTGTTTCATCGTCAATAAGAGGGTCAGAGGGATACAGTAAACCTGAAGTGAAACATCGGAATCTATAGCTAGTGTCACAGGAATGGTTCAAAGCATAGTCAGAAAGAAGAGTCAGTCTACTTGTACTTAAGTCGGCATTGTGCCTTTTCTATTTCATTCCGATCCAATTTCTGTGTTTCATCGTCAATAAGAAGGTCACAGGGATACAGTAAACCTGAAGTGAAGCATCGGAATCTATAACTAGTGTCACAGGAATGCTTCAAATAATAGTCAGTAAGAAGAGTCAGCCTTCTTGTACTTAAGTCGGCATTGTCGCTCTTCTATTTAATTCCGATGCAATTTCTGTGTTTCATCGTCAATAAGAAGGTCAGCGGGATACAGTAAACCTGAAGTGAAGCATCGGAATCTATAACTAGTGTCACAGGAATGGTTCAAATCATAGACAATAAGAAGAGTCAGTCTTCTTGTACTTAAGTCGGCATTGTGCCTATTCTATTTAATTCCGATGCAATATCTGTGTTTCATCGTCAATAAGAAGATCAGAGGGATACAGTAAACCTGAAGTGAAGCATCGGAATCTATAACTAGTGTCACAGGAATGGTTCAAATCATAGACAGTAGGAAGAGTCAGTCTTCTTTTACTTAAGTCGGCATTGTGCCCTTTCTATTTAATTCCGAAGCACTTTCTGTGTTTAATCATCAATAAGAAGTCCAAGGGATACAGTAAACCTGAAATGAAGCATCGGAATCTATAACTAGTGTCACAGGAATGGTTCAAAGCATAGACAGTAGGAAGAGTCAGTCTTCTTGTACTTAAGTCGGCATTGTGCCTTTTCTATTTAATTCCGATGCACTTTCTGTGTTTCATCGTGAATAAGAAGGTCCAAGGGATACAGTAAACCTGAAATGATGCATCGGAAACTATAACTAAGGTCAAAGGAATGTTTCAAAACATAGACAGGTGGAAGAGTCAGTCTACATGTACTAAAGTCGGCATTGTGCCTTTTGTATTTAATTCCGATGCAATTTCTGTATTTCATCGTCAATAAGAAGGTCAGAGGGATACAGTAAACCTGAAGTGAAGCATCGGAATCTATAACTAGTGACACAGGAATGGTTCAAAACATAGTCAGTAAGAAGAGTCAGTTTTCTTGTACTTAAGTCGGCATTGTGCCTTTTCTATTTAATTCCGATGCAATTTCTGTGTTTCATCGTCAATAAGAAGGTCCAAGGGATACAGTAAACCTGAAGGGAAGCATCGGAATCCTTAACTAGTGTCACAGGAATGGTTCTAAACATAGTCAGTAAGAAGAGTCAGTCTTCTTGTTCGTACGTCGGCATTTTGCATTTTGTATTTAATTCCGATGCAATATCTGTGTTTCATCGTCAATAAGAAGGTCCAAGGGATACAGTAACCCTGAATTGAAGCATCGGAATCTGTAACTAGCGTCACAGGAATGGTTCAAAGTATAGACAGTAAGAAGAGTCAGTCTTCTTGTACTTGAGTCGGCATTGTGCCTTATCTATTTAATTCCGTAGCTATTTCTGTGTTTCATCGTCAATAAGAAGGTCAGAGGGATACAGTAAACTTAAAGTGAAGCATCGGTATCTATAGCTAGTGCCACTGGAATGTTTCAAAACATAGTCAGAAAGAAGAGTCAGTCTTCCTGTACTTAAGTCGGCATTGTGCCTTTTCTATTTAATTCCGATGCAATTTCTGTGTTTCATCGTCAATAAGAAGGTCAGAGGGATACAGTAAACCTGAAGTGAAGCATCAGAATGTATAACTAGTGTCACAGGAATGGTTCAAATCATAAACAGTAAGAAGAGTCAGTCTTCTTGTACTTAAGTCGGCATTGTGCCTTTTGTATTTAATTCCGATGCAATTTCTGAGTTTCATCGTCAATAAAAAGGTGCAAGGGATACAGTAAACCTGAAGTGAAGCATTGGAATCTGCAACTAGCGTCACAGGAATGGTTCAAAACATAGACAGTAAGAAGAGTCAGTCTTCTTGTACTTAAGTCGGCATTGTGCCCTGTTCAATTTAATTCCGATGCAATTACTGTGTTTCATCGTCAATAAGAAGGTCAGAGGGATACAGTAAACCTGAAGTGAAGCATCGGAATCTATAACTAGTGACACAGGAATGGTTCAAAACATAGTCAGTAAGAAGAGTCAGTTTTCTTGTACTTAAGTCGGCATTGTGCCCTTTCTATTTAATTCCGAAGCACTTTCTGTGTTTCATCGCCAATAGGAAGGTCCAAGGGAGACAGTAAACCTGAAATGAAGCATCGGAATCTGTAACTAGCGTCACAGGAATGGTTCAAAGCATAGACAGTAAGAAGAGTCAGTCTTTATGTACTTGAGTCGGCATTGTGCCTTTTCTATTTAATTCCGTAGCTATTTCTGTGTTTCATCGTCAATAAGAAGGTCAGAGGGGTACAGTAAACCTGAAGTGAAGCATCGGAATCTGTAACTAGCGTCACAGGAATTGTTCAAAACATAGGCATTAAGAAGAGTCAGTCTTCTTGTACTTAAGTCGACATTGTGCCTTGTCTATTTAATTCCGATGCAATTTCTGTGTTTCATCGTCTATAAGAAGGTCCAAGGGATACAGTAAACATAAAGTGAAGCATCGGAATCTATAACTAGTGTCACAGGAATGGATCAAATCATAGACAGTAAGAAGAGTCAGTCTTCTTGTACTTAAGTCGGCATTGTGCCCTTTTCAATTTACTTCCGATGCAATTACTGTGTTTCATCGTCAATAAGAAGGTCAGAGGGATACAGCAAACCTGAAGTGAAGCATCGGAATCTATAACTAGTGTCACAGGAATGGTTCAAAACATAGTCAGTAAGAAGAGTCAGTCTTTTTGTACTTATGTCGGCATTGTGCCTTTTCTATTTAATTCCGATGCAATTTCTGTGATTCATCGTCAATAAGATCGACCGAGGGATACAGAAAACCTGAAGTGAAGCATCGGAATCTATAACTAGTGTCACAGGAATGGTTCAAAACATAGTCAGAAAGAAGAGTCAGTCTTGCTGTACTTAAGTCGGCATTGTGTTTTTTCTATTTAATTCCGATGCAATTTCTGTGTTTCATCGTCAATAAGAAGGTTCAAGGGATACAGTAAACCTGAAGTGAAGCATCGGTATCTATAACTAGCGTCACAGGAATGGTTCAAATCATAGACAGTAAGAAGAGTCAGTCTTCTTGTACTTAAGTCGGCATTGTGCCCATTTCAATTTAATGCCGATGCAATTACTGTGTTTCATCGTCCATAAGAAGGTCAGAGGGATACAGTAAACCTGAAGTGAAGCATCGGAATCTCTAACTAGTGTCACAGGAATGGTTCAAAACATAGTCAGTAAGAAGAGTCAGTCTTCTTGTACTTAAGTCGGCATTGTGCCTTTTCTATTTAATTCCGAAGCAATTTCTGTGTTTCATCGTCAATAAGATGGTCCAAGCGATACAGTAAACCTGAAGTGAGGCATTGGAATCTGTAACTAGCGTCACAGGAATGGTTCAAAACATAGACAGTAAGAAGAGTCAGTCATCTTGTACTTAAGTCGGCATTGTGCCTTTTCTATTTAATTCCGAAGCGATTTCTGTGTTTCATCGTCAATAAGAAGGTCAGAGTTATACAGTAAACCTGAAGTGAAACATCGGAATCTATAGCTAGTGTCACAGGAATGGTTCAAAACATAGTCAGAAAGAAGAGTCAGTCTACTTGTACGTAAGTCGGCATTGTGCCTTTTCTATTTAATTCCGAAGCACTTTCTGTGTTTCATCGTCAATAAGAAGGTCCAAGGGATACAGTAAACCTGAAGTTAAGCATCGGAATCTATAACTAGTGTCACAGGAATGGTTCAAAACATAGACAGTAAGAAGAGTCAGTCTTCTTGTACTTAAGTCGGCATTGTGCCCTTTTCAATTTAATTCCGATGCAATTACTGTGTTTCATCGTCAATAAGAAGGTCAGAGGGACACAGTAAACCTGAAGTGAAGCATCGGAATCTATAACTAGTGTCACAGGAATGGTTCAAAACATAGTCAGTAAGAAGAGTCAGTCTTCTTGTACTTAAGTCGGCATTGTGCCTTTTCTATTTAATTCCGAAGCAATTTCTGTGTTTCATCGTCAATAAGATGGTCCAAGCGATACAGTACACCTGAAGTGAAGCATTGGAAGCTGTAACTAGCGTCACAGGAATGGTTCAAAGCATAGACTGTAAGAAGAGTCAGTCTTCTTGTACTTAAGTCGGCATTGTGCCTTTTCTATTTAATTCCGAAGCAATTTCTGTGTTTCATCGTCAATAAGAAGGTCAAAGGGATACAGTAAACCTGAAGTGAAGCATCGGAATCTATAGCTAGTGTCACAGGAATGGTTCAAAACATAGTCAGAAAGAAGAGTCAGTCTACTTGTACGTAAGTCGGCATTGTGCCTTTTCTATTTAATTCCGAAGCACTTTCTGTGTTTCATCGTCAATAAGAGGGTCAGAGGGATACAGTAAACCTGAAGTGAAACATCGGAATCTATAGCTAGTGTCACAGGAATGGTTCAAAGCATAGTCAGAAAGAAGAGTCAGTCTACTTGTACTTAAGTCGGCATTGTGCCTTTTCTATTTCATTCCGATCCAATTTCTGTGTTTCATCGTCAATAAGAAGGTCAGAGGGATACAGTAAACCTGAAGTGAAGCATCGGAATCTATAACTAGTGTCACAGGAATGCTTCAAATAATAGTCAGTAAGAAGAGTCAGCCTTCTTGTACTTAAGTCGGCATTGTCGCTCTTCTATTTAATTCCGAAGCAATTTCTGTGTTTCATCGTCAATAAGAAGGTCAGCGGGATACAGTAAACCTGAAGTGAAGCATCGGAATCTATAACTAGTGTCACAGGAATGGTTCAAATCATAGACAATAAGAAGAGTCAGTCTTCTTGTACTTAAGTCGGCATTGTGCCTTTTCTATTTAATTCCGATGCAATATCTGTGTTTCATCGTCAATAAGAAGATCAGAGGGATACAGTAAACGTGAAGTGAAGCATCGGAATCTATAACTAGTGTCACAGGAATGGTTCAAATCATAGACAGTAGGAAGAGTCAGTCTTCTTTTACTTAAGTCGGCATTGTGCCCTTTCTATTTAATTCCGAAGCACTTTCTGTGTTTAATCATGAATAAGAAGTCCAAGGGATACAGTAAACCTGAAATGAAGCATCGGAATCTATAACTAGTGTCACAGGAATGGTTCAAAGCATAGACAGTAGGAAGAGTCAGTCTTCTTGTACTTAAGTCGGCATTGTGCCTTTTCTATTTAATTCCGATGCACTTTCTGTGTTTCATCGTGAATAAGAAGGTCCAAGGGATACAGTAAACCTGAAATGATGCATCGGAAACTATAACCAAGGTCAAAGGAATGTTTCAAAACATAGACAGGTGGAAGAGTCAGTCTACATGTACTAAAGTCGGCATTGTGCCTTTTGTATTTAATTCCGATGCAATTTCTGTATTTCATCGTCAATAAGAAGGTCAGAGGGATACAGTAAACCTGAAGTGAAGCATCGGAATCTATAACTAGTGACACAGGAATGGTTCGAAACATAGTCAGTAAGAAGAATCAGTTTTCTTGTACTTAAGTCGGCATTGTGCCTTTTCTATTTAATTCCGATGCAATTTCTGTGTTTCATCGTCAATAAGAAGGTCCAAGGGATACAGTAAACCTGAAGGGAAGCATCCGAATCCTTAACTAGTGTCACAGGAATGGTTCAAAACAGAGTCAGTAAGAAGAGTCAGTCTACTTGTTCATACGTCGGCATTTTGCATTTTGTATTTAATTCCGATGCAATATCTGTGTTTCATCGTCAATAAGAAGGTCCAAGGGATACAGTAACCCTGAAGTGAAGCATCGGAATCTGTAACTAGCGTCACAGGAATGGTTCAAAGTATAGACAGTAAGAAGAGTCTGTCTTCTTGTACTTGAGTCGGCATTGTGCCTTTTCTATTTAATTCCGTAGCTATTTCTGTGTTTCATCGTCAATAAGAAGGTCAGAGGGATACAGTAAACTTAAAGTGAAGCATCGGTATCTATAGCTAGTGCCACTGGAATGGTTCAAAACATAGTCAGAAAGAAGAGTCAGTCTTCCTGTACTTAAGTCGGCATTGTGCCTTTTCTATTTAATTCCGAAGCACTTTCTGCGTTTCATCGTCACTAAGAATGTCCAAGGGATACAGTAAACCTAAAGTGAAGCATCGGAATCTATAATTAGTGTCACAGGAATGGTTCAAATCATAGACAGTATGAAGAGTCAGTCTTCTTGTACTTAAGTCGGCATTGTGACCCTTTCAATTTAATTCCGATGCAATTACTGTGATTCATCGTCAATAAGAAGGTCAGAGGGATACAGTAAACCTCAAGTGAAGCATCGGAACCTGTAACTAGTGTCACAGGAATGTTTCACATCATAGTCAGTAAGAAGAGTCAGTCTTCTTGTACTTACGTCGGCATTGTGCCTTTTGTATTTAATTCCGATGCAATATCTGTGTTTCATGGTCAATAAGTTGGTCCAAGGGATACAGTAAACCTGAAGTAAAGCATTGGAATCTGTAACTAGCGTCACAGGAATGGTTCAAAACATAGACAGTAAGAAGAGTCAGTCTTCTTGTACTTAAGTCGGCATTGTGCCTTTTCTATTTAATTCCGAAG
The DNA here is from genome assembly GCF_021461385.2 of Schistocerca piceifrons. Classification (NCBI taxonomy): domain Eukaryota; kingdom Metazoa; phylum Arthropoda; class Insecta; order Orthoptera; family Acrididae; genus Schistocerca; species Schistocerca piceifrons. Next base: position 3,285,835 of record NW_025728088.1, read on the forward strand.
CAATTTCTGTGTTTCATCGTCAATAAGAGGGTCAGAGGGATACAGTAAACCTGAAGTGAAACATCGGAATCTATAGCTAGTGTCACAGGAATGGTTCAAAACATAGTCAGAAAGAAGAGTCAGTCTACTTGTACTTAAGTCGGCATTGTCGTTCTTCTATTTAATTCCGATGCAATTTCTGTTTTTCATCGTCAATAAGAAGGTCAGCGGGATACAGTAAACCTGAAGTGAAGCATCGGAATCTATAACTAGTGTCACAGGATTGGTTCAAACAATAGTCAATAAGAAGACTCAGTCTTCTTGTACTTAAGTCGGCATTGTGCCTTTTCTATTTAATTCCGATGCAATATCTGTGTTTCATCGTCAATAAGAAGATCAGAGGGATACAGTAAACCTGAAGTGAAGCATCGGAATCTATAACTAGTGTCACAGGAAATGTTCAAAGCATAGACAGTAGGAAGAGTCAGTCTTCTTTTACTTAAGTCGGCATTGTGCCCTTTCTATTTAATTCCGAAGCACTTTCTGTGTTTTATCGTCAATAGGAAGGTCCAAGGGAGACAGTAAACCTGAAATGAAGCATCGGAATCTATAACTAGTGTCTCAGGAATGGTTCAAAACATAGAGAAAAAGAAGAGTCATTCTTCTTGTACTTAAGTCGGCATTGTGCCTTTTCTATTTAATTCCGATGCACTTTCTGTGTTTCATCGTGAATAAGAAGGTCCAAGGGATACAGTAAACCTGAAATGATGCATCGGAAACTATAACTAAGGTCAAAGGAATGTTTCAAAACATAGACAGGTGGAAGAGTCAGTCTACATGTACTAAAGTCGGCATTGTGCTATTTGCATTTAATTCCGATGCAATTTCTGTATTTCATCGTCAATAAGAAGGTCAGACGGATACAGTAAACCTGAAGTGAAGCATCGGAATCTATAACTAGTGACACAGGAATGGTTCAAAACATAGTCAGTAAGAAGAGTCAGTTTTCTTGTACTTAAGTCGGCATTGTGCCCTTTCTATTTAATTCCGAAGCACTTTCTGTGTTTCATCGTCAATAGGAAGGTCCAAGGGAGACAGTAAACCTGAAATGAAGCATCGGAATCTGTAACTAGCTCACAGGAATGGTTCAAAGCATAGACAGTAAGAAGAGTCAGTCTTTATGTACTTGAGTCGGCATTGTGCCTTTTCTATTTAATTCCGAAGCTATTTCTGTGTTTCATCGTCAATAAGAAGGTCAGAGATATACAGTAAACTTAAAGTGAAGCATCGGAATCTACAACTAGTGTCACAGGAATGGTTCAAAACATAGACAGTAAGAAGAGTCAGTCTTCTAGTACTTAAGTCGGCATTGTGCCCTTTTCAATTTAATTCCGATGCAATTACTGTGTTTCATCGTCAATAAGAAGGTCAGAGGGATACAGTAAACCTGAAGTGAAGCATCGGAATCTATAACTAGTGTCACAGGAATGGTTCAAAACATAGTCAGTAAGAAGAGTCAGTCTTTTTGTACTTATGTCGGCATTGTGCATTTTCTATTTAATTCCGATGCAATTTCTGGTATTCATCGTCAATAAGAACGACCGAGGGATACAGAAAACCTGAAGTGAAGCATCGGAATCTATAACTAGTGTCACAGGAATGGTTCAAAACATAGTCAGAAAGAAGAGTCAGTCTTGCTGTACTTAAGTCGGCATTGTGTTTTTTCTATTTAATTCCGATGCAATTTCTGTGTTTCATCGTCAATAAGAAGGTTCAAGGAATACAGTAAACCTGAAATGAAGCATCGGAATCTATAACTAGCGTCACAGGAATGGTTCAAATCATAGACAGTAAGAAGAGTCAGTCTTCTTGTACTTAAGTCGGCATTGTGCCCATTTCAATTTAATGCCGATGCAATTACTGTGTTTCATCGTCCATAAGAAGGTCAGAGGGATATAGTAAACCTGAAGTGAAGCATCGGAATCTGTAACTAGTGTCACAGGAATGGTTCAAAACATAGTCAGTAAGAAGTGTCAGTCTTCTTGTACTTACTTCCGCATTGTGCCTTTTGTATTTAATTTCGATGCAATATCTGTGTTTCATCGTCAATAAGATGGTCCAAGCGATACAGTAAACCTGAAGTGAGGCATTGGAATCTGTAACTAGCGTCACAGGAATGGTTCAAAACATAGACAGTAAGAAGAGTCAGTCTTCTTGTACTTAAGTCGGCATTGTGCCTTTTCTATTTAATTCCGAAGCAATTTCTGTGTTTCATCGTCAATAAGAAGGTCAGAGGGATACAGTAAACCTGAAGTGAAGCATCGGAATCTATAGCTAGTGTCACAGGAATGGTTCAAAACATAGTCAGAAAGAAGAGTCAGTCTACTTGTACGTAAGTCGGCATTGTGCCTTTTCTATTTAATTCCGAAGCACTTTCTGTGTTTCATCGTCAATAAGAAGGTCCAAGGGATACAGTAAACCTGAAGTGAAGCATCGGAATCTATAACTAGTGTCACAGGAATGGTTCAAAACATAGACAGTAAGAAGAGTCAGTCTCCTTGTACTTAAGTCGGCATTGTGCCCTTTTCAATTTAATTCCGATGCAATTACTGTGTTTCATCGTCAATAAGAAGGTCAGAGGGACACAGTAAACCTGAAGTGAAGCATCGGAACCTGTAACTAGTGTCACAGGAATGGTTCAAAACATAGTCAGTAAGAAGAGTCAGTCTTCTTGTACTTACGTCGGCATTGTGCTTTTTGTATTTAATTCCGATGCAATATCTGTGTTTCATCGTCAATAAGATGGTCCAAGCGATACAGTACACCTGACGTGAAGCATTGGAAGCTGTAACTAGCGTCACAGGAATGGTTCAAAACATAGACTGTAAGAAGAGTCAGTCTTCTTGTACTTCAGTCGGCATTGTGCCTTTTCTATTTAATTCCGAAGCAATTTCTGTGTTTCATCGTCAATAAGAAGGTCAGAGGGATACAGTAAACCTGAAGTGAAGCATCGGAATCTATAGCTAGTGTCACAGGAATGGTTCAAAACATAGTCAGAAAGAAGAGTCAGTCTACTTGTACGTAAGTCGGCATTGTGCCTTTTCTATTTATTTCCGAAGCACTTTCTGTGTTTCATCGTCAATAAGAGGGTCAGGGGGATACAGTAAACCTGAAGTGAAACATCGGAATCTATAGCTGGTGTCACAGGAATGGTTCAAAGCATAGTCAGAAAGAAGAGGCAGTCTACTTGTACTTAAGTCGGCATTGTGCCTTTTCTATTTCATTCCGATCCAATTTCTGTGTTTCATCGTCAATAAGAAGGTCAGAGGGATACAGTAAACCTGAAGTGAAGCATCGGAATCTATAACTAGTGTCACAGGAATACTTCAAATAATAGTCAGTAAGAAGAGTCAGCCTTCTTGTACTTAAGTCGGCATTGTCGCTCTTCTATTTAATTCCGATGCAATTTCTGTGTTTCATCGTCAATAAGAAGGTCAGCGGGATACAGTAAACCTGAAGTGAAGCATCGGAATCTATAACTAGTGTCACAGGAATGGTTCAAATCATAGACAGTAGGAAGAGTCAGTCTTCTTTTACTTAAGTCGGCATTGTGCCCTTTCTGTTTAATTCCGAAGCACTTTCTGTGTTTAATCATCAATAAGAAGTCCAAGGGATACAGTAAACCTGAAATGAAGCATCGGAATTTACAACTAGTGTCACAGGAATGGTTCAAAGCATAGACAGTAGGAAGAGTCAGTCTTCTTGTACTTAAGTCGGCATTGTGCCTTTTCTATTTAATTCCGATGCACTTTCTGTGTTTCATCGTGAATAAGAAGGTCCAAGGGATACAGTAAACCTGAAATGATGCATCGGAAACTATAACTAAGGTCAAAGGAATGTTTCAAAACATAGACAGGTGGAAGAGTCAGTCTACATGTACTAAAGTCGGCATTGTGCCTTTTGTATTTAATTCCGATGCAATTTCTGTATTTCATCGTCAATAAGAAGGTCAGAGGGATACAGTAAACCTGAAGTGAAGCATCGGAATCTATAACTAGTGACACAGGAATGGTTCAAAACATAGTCAGTAAGAAGAGTCAGTTTTCTTGTACTTAAGTCGGCATTGTGCCTTTTCTATTTAATTCCGATGCAATTTCTGTGTTTCATCGTCAATAAGAAGGTCCAAGGGATACAGTAAACCTGAAGGGAAGCATCGGAATCCTTAACTAGTGTCACAGGAATGGTTCAAAACATAGTCAGTAAGAAGAGTCAGTCTTCTTGTTCATACGTCGGCATTGTGCATTTTGTATTTAATTCCGATGCAATATCTGTGTTTCATCGTCAATAAGAAGGTCCAAGGGATACAGTAACCCTGAAGTGAAGCATCGGAATCTGTAACTAGCGTCACAGGAATGGTTCAAAATATAGACAGTAAGAAGAGTCAGTCTTCTTGTACTTGAGTCGAGATTGTGCCTTTTCTATTTAATTCCGTAGCTATTTCTGTGTTTCATCGTCAATAAGAAGGTCAGAGGGATACAGTAAACTTAAAGTGAAGCATCGGTATCTATAGCGAGTGCCACTGGAATGGTTCAAAACATAGTCAGAAAGAAGAGTCAGTCTTTCTGTACTTAAGTCGGCATTGTGCCTATTCTATTTAATTCCGATGCAATTTCTGTGTTTCATCGTCAATAAGAAGGTCAGAGGGATACAGTAAACCTGAAGTGAAGCATCAGAATGTATAACTAGTGTCACAGGAATGGTTCAAATCATAAACAGTAAGAAGAGTTAGTCTTCTTGTACTTAAGTCGGCATTGTGCCTTTTGTATTTAATTCCGATGCAATTTCTGTGTTTCATCGTCAATAAGAAGGTGCAAGGGATACAGTGAACCTGAAGTGAAGCATTGGAATCTGTAACTAGCGTCACAGGAATGGTTCAAAACATAGACAGTGAGAAGAGTCAGTCTTCTTGTACTTAAGTCGGCATTGTGCCCTTTTCAATTTAATTCCGATGCAATTACTGTGTTTCATCGTCAATAAGAAGGTCAGAGCGATACAGTAAACCTGAAGTGAAGCATCGGAATCTATAACTAGTGTCACAGGAATGGTTCAAAACATAGTCAATAAGAAGAGTCATTTTTTTTGTACTTATGTCGGCATTGTGCCTTTTCTATTTAATTCCGATGCAATTTCTGTGATTCATCGTCAATAAGAGCGACCAAGTTATACAGAAAACCTGAATTGAAGCATCGGAATCTATAACTAGTGTCACAGGAATGGTTCAAAACATAGACAGTAGGAAGAGTCAGTCTTCTTGTACTTAAGTAGCATTGTGCCATTTCTATTTAATTCCGATACAATTTCTGTGTTTCATCGTCAATAAGAAGGTCAGAGGGAAACAGTAAACCTGAAGTGAAGCATCGGAATCTGTAACTAGCGTCACAGGAATGGTTCAAAACATAGACATTAAGAAGAGTCAGTCTTCTTGTACTTAAGTCGGCATTGTGCCATTTCTATTTAATTCCGATGGAATTTCTGTGTTTCATCGTCAATAAGATGGTCAGAGGGATACAGTAAACCTGAAGTGAAGCATCGGAATCTCTAACAAGTGTCACAGGAATGGTTCAAAACTCAGTCAGTAAGAAGAATCAGTCTTCTTGTACCTTAGTCGGCATTGTGCCCTTTGTATTTAATTCCGATGCAATATCTGTGTTTCATCGTCAATAAGAAGGTCAGAGGGATACAGTAAACCTAAAGTGAAGCATCGGTATCTATAGCTAGTGCCACTGGAATGGTTCCAAACATAGTCAGAAAGAAGAAACAGTCTTCCTGTACTTAAGTCGGCATTGTGCCTTTTCTATTTAATTCCGATGCAATTTCTGTGTTTCATCGTCAATAAGAGGGTCCAAGGGATACAGTAAACCTTAAGTGAAGCATCGGAATCTCTAACTAGTGTCACAGGAATGGTTCAAATCATAGACAGTAAGAAGAGTCAGTCTTCTTGTACTGAAGTCGGCATTGTGCCCATTTCAATTTAATTCCGATGCAATTACTGTGTTTCATCGTCCATAAGAAGGTCAGAGGGATACAGTAAACCTGAAGTGAAGTATCGGAATCTCTAACTAGTGTCACAGGAATGGTTCAAAACATAGTCAGTAATAAGAGTCAGTCTTCTTGTACTTACGTCGGCATTGTGCCTTTTGTATTTAATTCCGATGCAATATCTGTGTTTCATCGTCAATAAGAAGGTCCAAGGGATACAGTAAACCTGAAGTGAAGCATTGGAATCTGTAACTAGCGTCACAGGAATGGTTCAAAACATAGACAGTAAGAAGAGTCAGTCTTCTTGTACTTAAGTCGGCATTGTGCCTTTTCTATTTAATTCCGAAGCAAATTCTGTGTTTCATCGTCAATAAGAAGGTCAGAGGGATACAGTAAACCTTAAGTGAAGCATCTGAATCAGTAGCTAGTGTCACAGGAATGGTTCAAAACATAGTCAGAAAGAAGAGTCAGTCTACTTGTACGTAAGTCGGCATTGTGCCTTTTCTATTCAATTCCGAAGCACTTTCTGTGTTTCATCGTCAATAAGAAGGTCTAAGGGATACAGTAAACCTGAAATGATGCATCGGAATCTATAACTAAGGTCACAGGAATGTTTAAAAACATAGACAGTAGAAAGAGTCAGTCTACATGTACTAAAGTCGGCATTGTGCCTTTTGTATTTAATTCCGATGCAATTTGTGTGTTACATCGTCAATATGAAAGTCAGAGGGATACAGTAAACCTGAAGTGAAGCATCGGAATGTGTAACTAGTGTCACAGGAATGGTTCAAATCATAGTCAGTAAGAAGAGTCAGTCTTCTTGTACTTACGTCGGCATTGTGCCTTTTGTATTTAATTCCGATGCACTATCTGTGTTTCTTCGTCAATAAGAAGATCCAAGGGATAGAGTAAACCTGAAATGAAGCATCGGAATTTATAACTAGTGTCACAGGAATGGTTCAAAGCATAGACAGTAGGAAGAGTCAGTCTTCTGGTACTTAAGTCGGCATTGTGCCGTTTCTATTTAATTCCGATGCACTCTCTGTGTTTCATCGTGAATAAGAAGGTCTAAGGGATACAGTAAACCTGAAATGATGCATCGGAATCTATAACTAAGGTCACAGGAATGTTTAAAAACATAGACAGTAGAAAGAGTCAGTCTACATGTACTAAAGTCGGCATTGTGCCTTTTGTATTTAATTCCGATGCAATTTGTGTGTTACATCGTCAATATGAAAGTCAGAGGGATACAGTAAACCTGAAGTGAAGCATCGGAATGTGTAACTAGTGTCACAGGAATGGTTCAAATCATAGTCAGTAAGAAGAGTCAGTCTTCTTGTACTTACGTCGGCATTGTGCCTTTTGTATTTAATTCCGATGCAATATCTGTGTTTCATCGTCAATAAGATGGTCCAAGCGATACAGTACACCTGAAGTGAAGCATTGGAAGCTGAAACTAGCGTCACAGGAATGGTTCAAAACATAGACTGTAAGAAGAGTCAGTCTTCTTGTACTTAAGTCGGCATTGTGCCTTTTCTATTTAATTCCGAAGCAATTTCTGTGTTACATCGTCAATAAGAAGCTCAGAGGGATACAGTAAACCTGAAGTGAAGCATCGGAATCTATAGCTAGTGTCACAGGAATGGTTCAAAACATAGTCAGAAAGAAGAGTCAGTCTACTTCTACGTAAGTCGGCATTGTGCCTTTTCTATTTAATTCCGAAGCACTTTCTGTGTTTCATCGTCAATAAGAGGGTCAGAGGGATACAGTAAACCTGAAGTGAAACATCGGAATCTATAGCTAGTGTCACAGGAATGGTTCAAAGCATAGTCAGAAAAAAGAGTCAGTCTACTTGTACTTAAGTCGGCATTGTGCCTTTTCTATTTCATTCCGATCCAATTTCTGTGGTTCATCGTCAATAAGAAGGTCAGAGGGATACAGTAAACCTGAAGTGAAGCATCGGAATCTATAACTAGTGTCACAGGAATGCTTCAAATAATAATCAGTAAGAAGAGTCAGCCTTCTTGTACTTAAGTCGGCATTGTCGCTCTTCTATTTAATTCCGATGCAATTTCTGTGTTTCATCGTCAATAAGAAGGTCAGCGGGATACAGTAAACCTGAAGTGAAGCATCGGAATCTATAACTAGTGTCACAGGAATGGTTCAAATCATAGTCAATAAGAAGAGTCAGTCTTCTTGTACTTAAGTCGGCATTGTGCCTTTTCTATTTAATTCCGATGCAATATCTGTGTTTCATCGTCAATAAGAAGATCAGAGGGATACAGTAAACCTGAAGTGAAGCATCGGAATCTATAACTAGTGTCACAGGAATGGTTCAAATCATAGACAGTAGGAAGAGTCAGTCTTCTTTTACTTAAGTCGGCATTGTGCCCTTTCTATTTAACTCCGAAGCACTTTCTGTGTTTAATCATCAATAAGAAGTCCAAGGGATACAGTAAACCTGAAATGAAGCATCGGAATCTATAACTAGTGTCACAGGAATGGTTCAAAGCATAGACAGTAGGAAGAGTCAGTCTTCTTGTACTTAAGTTGGCATTGTGCCTTTTCTATTTAATTCCGATGCACTTTCTGTGTTTCATCGTGAATAAGAAGGTCCAAGGGATACAGTAAACCTGAAATGATGCATCGGAAACTATAACTAAGGTCAAAGGAATGTTTCAAAACATAGACAGGTGGAAGAGTCAGTCTACATGTACTAAAGTCGGCATTGTGCCTTTTGTATTTAATTCCGATGCAATTTCTGTATTTCATCGTCAATAAGAAGGTCAGAGGGATACAGTAAACCTGAAGTGAAGCATCGGAATCTATAACTAGTGACACAGGAATGGTTCAAAACATGGTCAGTAAGAAGAGTCCGTTTTCTTGTACTTAAGTCGGCATTGTGCCTTTTCTATTTAATTCCGATGCAATTTCTGTGTTTCATCGTCAATAAGAAGGTCCAAGGGATACAGTAAACCTGAAGGGAAGCATCGGAATCCTTAACTAGTGTCACAGGAATGGTTCAAAACATAGTCAGTAAGAAGAATCAGTCTTCTTGTTCATACGTCGGCATTGTGCATTTGGTATTTAATTCCGATGCAATATCTGTGTTTCATCGTCAATAAGAAGGTCCAAGGGATACAGTAACCCTGAAGTGAAGCATCGGAATCTGTAACTAGCGTCACAGGAATGGTTCAAAGTATAGACAGTAAGAAGAGTCAGTCTTCTTGTACTTGAGTCGGCATTGTGCCTTTTCTATTTAATTCCGTAGCTATTTCTGTGTTTCATCGTCAATAAGAAGGTCAGAGGGATACAGTAAACTTAAAGTGAAGCATCGGTATCTATAGCTAGTGCCACTGGAATGGTTCAAAACATAGTCAGAAAGAAGAGTCAGTCTTCCTGTACTTAAGTCGGCATTGTGCCTTTTCTATTTAATTCCGATGCAATTTCTGTGTTTCATCGTCAATAAGAAGGTCAGAGGGATACAGTAAACCTGAAGTGTAGCATCAGAATGTATAACTAGTGTCACAGGAATGGTTCAAATCATAAACAGTAAGAAGAGTCAGTCTTCTTGTACTTACTTCGGCATTGTGCCCTTTTCAATTTAATTCCGATGCAATTACTGTGTTTCATCGTCAATAAGAAGGTCAGAGCGATACAGTAAACCTGAAGTGAAGCATCGGAATCTATAACTAGTGTCACAGGAATGGTTCAAAGCATAGTCAATAAGAAGAGTCATTCTTTTTGTACTTATGTCGGCATTGTCCCTTTTCTATTTAATTCCGATGCAATTTCTGTGATTCATCGTCAATAAGAGCGACCAAGTTATACAGAAAACCTGAATTGAAGCATCGGAATCTATAACTAGTGTCACAGGAATGGTTCAAAACATAGACAGTAGGAAGAGTCAGTCTTCTTGTGCTTAAGTAGCATTGTGCCATTTCTATTTAATTCCGATACAATTTCTGTGTTTCATCGTCAATAAGAAGGTCAGAGGGAAACAGTAAACCTGAAGTGAAGCATCGGAATCTGTAACTAGCGTCACAGGAATGGTTCAAAACATAGACATTAAGAAGAGTCAGTCTTCTTGTACTTATGTCGGCATTGTGCCATTTCTATTTAATTCCGATGCAATTACTGTGTTTCATCGTCCATAAGAAGGTCAGAGGGATACAGTAAACCTGAAGTGAAGTATCGGAATCTCTAACTAGTGTCACAGGAATGGTTCAAAACATAGTCAGTAATAAGAGTCAGTCTTCTTGTACTTACGTTGGCATTGTGCCTTTTGTATTTAATTCCGATGCAATATCTGTGTTTCATCGTCAATAAGAAGGTCCAAGGGATACAGTAAACCTGAAGTGAAGCATTGGAATCTGTAACTAGCGTCACAGGAATGGTTCAAAACATAGACAGTAAGAAGAGTCAGTCTTCTTGTACTTACGTCGGCATTGTGCCTTTTGTATTTAATTCCGATGCAATATCTGTGTTTCATCGTCAATAAGAAGGTCCAAGGGATACAGTAAACCTTAAGTGAAGCATCTGAATCAATAGCTAGTGTCACAGGAATGGTTCAAAACATAGTCAGAAAGAAGAGTCAGTCCACTTGTACGTAAGTCGGCATTGTGCCTTTTCTATTCAATTCTGAAGCACTTTCTGTGTTTCATCGTCAATAAGAAGGTCCAAGTGATACAGTAAACCTGAAATGAAGCATCGGAATCTATAACTAAGGTCACAGGAATGTTTCGAAGCATAGACAGGAGGAAGAGTCAGTCATCTTGTACTTAAGTCGGCATTGTGCCTTTTGTATTTAACTCCGATGCACTATCTGTGTTTCTTCGTCAATAAGAAGATCCAAGGGATAGAGTAAACCTGAAATGAAGCATCGGAATTTATAACTAGTGTCACAGGAATGGTTCAAAACATAGACAGTAGGAAGAGTCAGTCTTCTGGTACTTAAGTCGGCATTGTGCCGTTTCTATTTAATTCCGATGCACTTTCTGTGTTTCATCGTGAATAAGAAGGTCTAAGGGATACAGTAAACCTGAAATGATGCATCGGAATCTATAACTAAGGTCACAGGAATGTTTAAAAACATAGACAGTAGAAAGAGTCAGTCTACATGTACTAAAGTCGGCATTGTGCCTTTTGTATTTAATTCCGATGCAATTTGTGTGTTTCATCGTCAATATGAAAGTCAGAGGGATACAGTAAACCTGAAGTGAAGCATCGGAATGTATAACTAGTGTCACAGGAATGGTTCAAATCATAGTCAGTAAGAAGAGTCAGTCTTCTTGTACTTACGTCGGCATTGTGCCTTTTGTATTTAATTCCGATGCAATATCTGTGTTTCATCGTCAATAAGGAGGTCAGAGGGATACCGTAAACCTGAAGTCAAGAATCGGTATCTATAACTAGTGTCACAGGAATGGTTCAAAACATAGACAGTAAGAAGACTCAGTCCTCTTGTACTTAAGTCGGCATTGTGCCTTTTCTGTTTAATTCCGAAGCAATTTCTGTGTTTCATCGTCAATAAGAAGATCCAAGGGGTACAGAAAACCTGAAGTGAAGCATCGGAATCTATAACTAGTGTCACAGGAATGGTTCAAAGCATAGAGAGTAACAAGAGTCACTCTTCTTGTACTTAAGTCGTCTTTATGCCCTTTTCAATTTATTTCCGATGCAATTACTGTGTTTCATCGTCAATAAGAAGGTCAGAGGGATACAGTAAACCTGAAGTGAAGCATCGGAATCTCTAACTAGAGTCACAGGAATGGTTCAAAGCATAGTCAGTAAGAAGAGTCAGTCATCATGTACTTACGTCGGTATTGTGATTTTTGTATTCAATTCCGATGCAATATCTGTGTTTCATCGTCAATAAGAAGGTCCAAGGGATTTAGTAAACCTGAAGTGAAGCATCGGAATCTATAACTAGTGTCACAGGAATGGTTCAAACATAGTCAGTAGGAAGAGTCAGTCTTCTTGTTCTTACGTCGGCATTGTGCCTTTTGTATTTAATTCCGATGCAATATCTGTGTTTCATCGTCAATAAGAAAGTCCAAGGGATACAGTAACCCTGAAGTGAAGCATCGGAATCTGTAACTAGCGTCACAGGAATGGTTCAAATCATAGACAGTAGGAAGAGTCAGTCTTCTTGTACTTAAGTCGGCATTGTGCCTTTGTATTTAAATCCGATCCAATTACGAGTTTCCTCGTCAAAAAGACGGTCAGAGGGATACAGTAAACCTGAAATGAAGCATCGGAATCTATAACTAAGGGTCTCAGGAATGTTTCAAAACATAGACAGTAGGAGGAGTCAGTCTACATGTACATAAGTCGGCATTGTTCCTTTTGTATTTAATTCCGATGCAATTTCTGTGTTTCAACGTCAATAAGAAGGTCCAAGGGATACAGTAAACCTGAAGTGAAGCATTGGAATCTGTAACTAGCGTCAGAGGAATGAATCAAAACATAGACAGTAAGAAGAGTCAGTCTTCTTGTACTAAAGTCGGCATTGTGCCTTTTGAATTTAATTCCGAAGCAATTTATGTGTTTACATCGTCAATAAGAAGGTCAGAGGGATACAGTGAACCTGAAGTGAAGCATCGGAATCTATAACTAGTGTCACAGGAATGTACAAAACATAGACAGTAGGAAGAGTCAGTCTTCTTGTACTTAAGTCGGCATTGTGCCTTTATTATTTAATTCCTATGCACTTTCTGTGTTTCATCGTCAATAAGAAGATCCAAGGGATACAGTAAACCTGAAGTGAAGCATCGGAATCTATTACTAAGGTCACAGGAATGTACACAAACATAGACAGTAGGAAAAGGTCAGTCTTCTTGTACTTAAGTCGTTATTGTGCCTTTTCTATTTAATTCCGATGCACTTTCTGTGTTTCATCGTGAATAAGAAAGTCCAAGGGATACAGTAAACCAGAAATGATGCATCGGAATCTATAACTAAGGTCACAGAATGTTTCAAACCATAGACAGTAGGAAGAGTCAGTCTACATGTACTAAAGTCGGCATTGTGCTCTTTTATATTTAATTCCGATGCATTTTCTGTGTTTCATCGTCAATAAGAAGGTCACAGGGATACAGTTAACCTGAAGTGAAGCATCGGAATCTATAACTAGTGTCACAGGAATGGTTCAAAACATAGTCAGTAAGAAGAGTCAGTCTCCTTGTACCTAAGTCGGCATTGTGCCTTTTGTATTTAATTCCCATGCAATTACTGTGTTTCATCGTCAATAAGAAGGTCCAAGGGATACAGTAAACCTGAAGTGAAGCATCGGAATCCCTAACTAGTGTCACAGGAATGGTTCAAAACATAGTCAGTAAGAAGAGTCAGTCTTCTTGTCCTTACGTCGGCATTGTGCCTTTTGTATTTAATTCCGATGCAATATTTGTGTTTCATCGTGAATAAGAAGGTCCAAGGGATACAGTAACCCTGAAGTGAAGCATCGGAATCTGTAACTAGCGTCACAGCAATGGTTTCAAAACATAGACAGTAAGAAGAGTCTGTCTTCTTGTACTTAAGTCGGCATTGTTGCCTTTTCTATTTAATTCCGTAGCAATTTCTGTGTTTCATCGTCAATAAGAATGTCAGAGGGATACAGTAAACCTAAAGTGAAGCATCGGTATCTATAGCTAGTGTCACTGGAATGGATCAACACATAGTCCAGAAAGAAGGGTCAGTCCTTCCCTGTACTTGAGTCGGAATTGTGCCTTTTCTATTTATTTCCGAAGCAATTTCTGTGTTTCATCGTCAATAAGAAGGTCAGAGGGATACACTAAACCTGAAGTGAAGCATCGGAATGTATAACTAGTGTCACAGTAATGGTTCAAATCATAGTCAGTAAGAAGAGTCAGTCTTCTTGTACTTAAGTCGGCATTGTGCTTTTACTATTTCATTCCAATGCAATTTCAGTGTTTCATCGTCAATAAGAATGTCGGAGGGATACAGTAAACCTGAAGGGAAGCATCGGAATCTATAGCTAGTGTCACAGGAATGGATCAAAACATAGTCAGGAAGGAAGAGTCAGTCTCCTTGTACTTATGTCGGCATTGTGATTTTTCTATTTAATTCCGATGCAATTTCTGTGTTTCATCGTCAATACGAGGTCAGAGGGATACAGTATACCTGAAGTGAAGCATCGGAATCTATAACTAGTGTCACAGGAATGGTTCAAAAACATAGTCAGTAAGAAGAGTCAGTCTTCTCGTACTTACGTCGGCAACTGTGCCTTTTGAATTTAATTCCGATGCAATGTCTGTGTTTCATCCGTCAATAAGAAGGTCCAAGGTATACAGTAAAGCTGAAGTGAAGCATCAGAATCTGTAACTACCGTCACAGGAATGGTTCAAAACATAGACAGTAAGAAGAGTCAGTCTCCTTGTACTTATGTCGGCATTGTGCCTTTTCTATTTAATTCCGAAGCAATTTCTGTGTTTCATCGTCAATAAGAAAGGTCAGAGGATACAGTAAACCTGACGTGAAGCATTGGAATCTGTAACTTGCGTCAGAGGAATGGTTCAAAACATAGACAGTATGAAGAGTCAGTCTTCTTGTACTTACGTCGGCATTGTGCCTTTTGTATTTAATTCCGATGCAATTTCTATGTTTCATCTTCAATAAGAAGGTCCAAGGGATACAGTTTACCTGAAGTGAAGCATCGGAATCTATAACTAGTGTCACAGGAACGGTTCAAAGCATAGACAGTAAGAAAGTTCAGTCTTCTTGTACTTAAGTCGGCATTGTGCCTTTTGTATTTTAATTCCGATGCAATTTCTGTGATTCATCGTCAATAAGAGCGACCAAGTTTATACAGAAAACCTGAATTGAAGCATCGGAATCTATAACTAGTGTCACAGGAATGGTTCAAAACATAGACAGTAGGAAGAGTCAGTCTTCTTGTACTTAAGTAGCATTGTGCCATTTCTATTTAATTCCGATACAATTTCTGTGTTTCATCGTCAATAAGAAGGTCAGAGGGAAACAGTAAACCTGAAGTGAAGCATCGGAATCTGTAACTAGCGTCACAGGAATGGTTCAAAACATAGACATTAAGAAGAGTCAGTCTTCTTGTACTTAAGTCGGCATTGTGCCATTTCTATTTAATTCCGATGGAATTTCTGTGTTTCATCGTCAATAAGATGGTCAGAGGGATACAGTAAACCTAAAGTGAAGCATCGGTATCTATAGCTAGTGCCACTGGAATGGTTCCAAACATAGTCAGAAAGAAGAAACAGTCTTCCTGTACTTAAGTCGACATTGTGCCTTTTCTATTTAATTCCGATGCAATTTCTGTGTTTCATCGTCAATAAGAGGGTCCAAGGGATACAGTAAACCTTAAGTGAAGCATCGGAATCTCTAACTAGTGTCACAGGAATGGTTCAAATCATAGACCAGTAAGAAGAGTCAGTCTTCTTGTACTGAAGTCGGCATTGTGCCCATTTCAATTTAATTCCGATGCAATTACTGTGTTTCATCGTCCATAAGAAGGTCAGAGGGATACAGTAAACCTGAAGTGAAGTATCGGAATCTCTAACTAGTGTCACAGGAATGGTTCAAAACATAGTCAGTAATAAGAGTCAGTCTTCTTGTACTTACGTCGGCATTGTGCCTTTTGTATTTAATTCCGATGCAATATCTGTGTTTCATCGTCAATAAGAAGGTCCAAGGGATACAGTAAACCTGAAGTGAAGCATTGGAATCTGTAACTAGCGTCACAGGAATGGTTCAAAGCATAGACAGTAAGAAGAGTCAGTCTTCTTGTACTTAAGTCGGCATTGTGCCTTTTCTATTTAATTCCGAAGCAAATTCTGTGTTTCATCGTCAATAAGAAGGTCAGAGGGATACAGTAAACCTTAAGTGAAGCATCTGAATCAATAGCTAGTGTCACATTAATGGTTCAAAACATAGTCAGAAAGAAGAGTCAGTCTACTTGTACGTAAGTCGGCATTGTGCCTTTTCTATCCAATTCCGAAGCACTTTCTGTGTTTCATCGTCAATAAGAAGGTCCAAGGGATACAGTAAACCTGAAATGAAGCATCGGAATCTATAACTAAGGTCACAGGAATGTTTCGAAACATAGACAGGAGGAAGAGTCAGTCTTCTTGTACTTAAGTCGGCATTGTGCCTTTTGTATTTAACTCCGATGCACTATCTGTGTTTCTTCGTCAATAAGAAGATCCAAGGGATAGAGTAAACCTGAAATGAAGCATCGGAATTTATAACTAGTGTCACAGGAATGGTTCAAAACATAGACAGTAGGAAGAGTCAGTCTTCTGGTACTTAAGTCGGCATTGTGCCGTTTCTATTTAATTCCGATGCACTTTCTGTGTTTCATCGTGAATAAGAAGGTCTAAGGGATACAGTAAACCTGAAATGATGCATCGGAATCTATAACTAAGGTCACAGGAATGTTTAAAAACATAGACAGTAGAAAGAGTCAGTCTACATGTACTAAAGTCGGCATTGTGCCTTTTGTATTTAATTCCGATGCAATTTGTGTGTTACATCGTCAATATGAAAGTCAGAGGGATACAGTAAACCTGAAGTGAAGCATCGGAATGTGTAACTAGTGTCACAGGAATGGTTCAAATCATAGTCAGTAAGAAGAGTCAGTCTTCTTGTACTTACGTCGGCATTGTGCCTTTTGTATTTAATTCCGATGCAATATCTGTGTTTCATCGTCAATAAGATGGTCCAAGCGATACAGTACACCTGAAGTGAAGCATTGGAAGCTGTAACTAGCGTCACAGGAATGGTTCAAAACATAGACTGTAAGAAGAGTCAGTCTTCTTGTACTTAAGTCGGCATTGTGCCTTTTCTATCTAATTCCGAAGCAATTTCTGTGTTACATCGTCAATAAGAAGGTCAGAGGGATACAGTAAACCTGAAGTGAAGCATCGGAATCTATAGCTAGTGTCACAGGAATGGTTCAAAACATAGTCAGAAAGAAGAGTCAGTCTACTTGTACGTAAGTCGGCATTGTGCCTTTTCTATTTAATTCCGAAGCACTTTCTGTGTTTCATCGTTAATAAGAGGGTCAGAGGGATACAGTAAACCTGAAGTGAAGCATCGGAATCTATAACTAGTGTCACAGGAATGCTTCAAATAATAGTCAGTAAGAAGAGTCAGCCTTCTTGTACTTAAGTCGGCATTGTCGCTCTTCTATTTAATTCCGATGCAATTTCTGTGTTTCATCGTCAATAAGAAGGTCAGCGGGATACAGGAAACCTGAAGTGAAGCATCGGAATCCATAACTAGTGTCACAGGAATGGTTCAAATCATAGACAGTAGGAAGAGTCAGTCTTCTTTTACTTAAGTCGGCATTGTGCCCTTTCTATTTAATTCCGAAGCACTTTCTGTGTTTAATCATCAATAAGAAGTCCAAGGGATACAGTAAACCTGAAATGAAGCATCGGAATCTATAACTAGTGTCACAGGAATGGTTCAAAGCATAGACAGTAGGAAGAGTCAGTCTTCTTGTACTTAAGTTGGCATTGTGCCTTTTCTATTTAATTCCGATGCACTTTCTGTGTTTCATCGTGAATAAGAAGGTCCAAGGGATACAGTAAACCTGAAATGATGCATCGGAAACTATAACTAAGGTCAAAGGAATGTTTCAAATCATTGACAGGTGGAAGAGTCAGTCTACATGTACTAAAGTCGGTATTGTGCCTTTTGTATTTAATTCCGATGCAATTTCTGTATTTCATCGTCAATAAGAAGGTCAGAGGGATACAGTAAACCTGAAGTGAAGCATCGGAATCTATAACTAGTGACACAGGAATGGTTCAAAACATAGTCAGTAAGAAGAGTCCGTTTTCTTGTACTTAAGTCGGCATTGTGCCTTTTCTATTTAATTCCGATGCAATTTCTGTGTTTCATCGTCAATAAGAAGGTCCAAGGGATACAGTAAACCTGAAGGGAAGCATCGGAATCCTTAACTAGTGTCACAGGAATGGTTCAAAACATAGTCAGTAAGAAGAGTCAGTCTTCTTGTTCATACGTCGGCATTGTGCATTTTGTATTTAATTCCGATGCAATATCTGTGTTTCATCGTCAATAAGAAGGTCCAAGGGATACAGTAACCCTGAAGTGAAGCATCGGAATCTGTAACTAGCGTCACAGGAATGGTTCAAAGTATAGACAGTAAGAAGAGTCAGTCTTCTTGTACTTGAGTCGGCATTGTGCCTTTTCTATTTAATTCCGTAGCTATTTCTGTGTTTCATCGTCAATAAGAAGGTCAGAGGGATACAGTAAACTTAAAGTGAAGCATCGGTATCTATAGCTAGTGCCAGTGGAATGGTTCAAAACATAGTCAGAAAGAAGAGTCAGTCTTCCTGTACTTAAGTCGGCATTGTGCCTTTTCAATTTAATTCCGATGCAATTTCTGTGTTTCATCGTCAATAAGAAGGTCAGAGGGATACAGTAAACCTGAAGTGTAGCATCAGAATGTATAACTAGTGTCACAGGAATGGTTCAAATCATAAACAGTAAGAAGAGTCAGTCTTCTTGTACTTAAGTCGGCATTGTGCCATTTGTATTTAATTCCGATGCAATTTCTGTGTTTCATCGTCAATAAGAAGGTGCAAGGGATACAGTGAACCTGAAGTGAAGCATTGGAATCTGTAACTAGCGTCACAGGAATGGTTCAAAACATAGACAGTGAGAAGAGTCAGTCTTCTTGTACTTAAGTCGGCATTGTGCCCTTTTCAATTTAATTCCGATGCAATTACTGTGTTTCATCGTCAATAAGAAGGTCAGAGCGATACAGTAAACCTGAAGTGAAGCATCGGAATCTATAACTAGTGTCACAGGAATGGTTCAAAGCATAGTCAATAAGAAGAGTCATTCTTTTTGTACTTATGTCGGCATTGTGCCTTTTCTATTTAATTCCGATGCAATTTCTGTGATTCATCGTCAATAAGAGCGACCAAGTTATACAGAAAACCTGAATTGAAGCATCGGAATCTATAACTAGTGTCACAGGAATGGTTCAAAACATAGACAGTAGGAAGAGTCAGTCTTCTTGTACTTAAGTAGCATTGTGCCATTTCTATTTAATTCCGATACAATTTCTGTGTTTCATCGTCAATAAGAAGGTCAGAGGGAAACAGTAAACCTGAAGTGAAGCATCGGAATCTGTAACTAGCGTCACAGGAATGGTTCAAAACATAGACATTAAGAAGAGTCAGTCTTCTTGTACTTAAGTCGGCATTGTGCCATTTCTATTTAATTCCGATGGAATTTCTGTGTTTCATCGTCAATAAGATGGTCAGAGGGATACAGTAAACCTGAAGTGAAGCATCGGAATCTCTAACAAGTGTCACAGGAATGGTTCAAAACACAGTCAGTAAGAAGAATCAGTCTTCTTGTACCTTAGTCGGCATTGTGCCCTTTGTATTTAATTCCAATGCAATATCTGTGTTTCATCGTCAATAAGAAGGTCAGAGGGATACAGTAAACCTAAAGTGAAGCATCGGTATCTATAGCTAGTGCCACTGGAATGGTTCCAAACATAGTCAGAAAGAAGAAACAGTCTTCCTGTACTTAAGTCGGCATTGTGCCTTTTCTATTTAATTCCGATGCAATTTCTGTGTTTCATCGTCAATAAGAGGGTCCAAGGGATACAGTAAACCTTAAGTGAAGCATCGGAATCTCTAACTAGTGTCACAGGAATGGTTCAAATCATAGACAGTAAGAAGAGTCAGTCTTCTTGTACTGAAGTCGGCATTGTGCCCATTTCAATTTAATTCCGATGCAATTACTGTGTTTCATCGTCCATAAGAAGGTCAGAGGGATACAGTAAACCTGAAGTGAAGTATCGGAATCTCTAACTAGTGTCACAGGAATGGTTCAAAACATAGTCAGTAATAAGAGTCAGTCTTCTTGTACTTACGTCGGCATTGTGCCTTTTGTATTTAATTCCGATGCAATATCTGTGTTTCATCGTCAATAAGAAGGTCCAAGGGATACAGTAAACCTGAAGTGAAGCATTGGAATCTGTAACTAGCGTCACAGGAACGGTTCAAAACATAGACAGTAAGAAGAGTCAGTCTTCTTGTACTTACGTCGGCATTGTGCGTTTTGTATTTAATTCCGATGCAATATCTGTGTTTCATCGTCAATAAGAAGGTCCAAGGGATACAGTAAACCTTAAGTGAAGCATCTGAATCAATAGCTAGTGTCACAGGAATGGTTCAAAACATAGTCAGAAAGAAGAGTCAGTCCACTTGTACGTAAGTCGGCATTGTGCCTTTTCTATTCAATTCTGAAGCACTTTCTGTGTTTCATCGTCAATAAGAAGGTCCAAGTGATACAGTAAACCTGAAATGAAGCATCGGAATCTATAACTAAGGTCACAGGAATGTTTCGAAGCATAGACAGGAAGAGGAGTCAGTCATCTTGTACTTAAGTCGGCATTGCGCCTTTTGTATTTAACTCCGATGCACTATCTGTGTTTCTTCGTCAATAAGAAGATCCAAGGGATAGAGTAAACCTGAAATGAAGCATCGGAATTTATAACTAGTGTCACAGGAATGGTTCAAAACATAGACAGTAGGAAGAGTCAGTCTTCTGGTACTTAAGTCGGCATTGTGCCGTTTCTATTTAATTCCGATGCACTTTCTGTGTTTCATCGTGAATAAGAAGGTCTAAGGGATACAGTAAACCTGAAATGATGCATCGGAATCTATAACTAAGGTCACAGGAATGTTTAAAAACATAGACAGTAGAAAGAGTCAGTCTACATGTACTAAAGTCGGCATTGTGCCTTTTGTATTTAATTCCGATGCAATTTGTGTGTTTCATCGTCAATATGAAAGTCAGAGGGATACAGTAAACCTGAAGTGAAGCATCGGAATGTATAACTAGTGTCACAGGAATGGTTCAAATCATAGTCAGTAAGAAGAGTCAGTCTTCTTGTACTTACGTCGGCAATGTGCCTTTTGTATTTAATTCCGATGCAATATCTGTGTTTCATCGTCAATAAGGAGGTCAGAGGGATACCGTAAACCTGAAGTCAAGAATCAATTTCTATAACTAGTGTCACAGGAATGGTTCAAACATAGACAGTAAGAAGACTCAGTCTTCTTGTACTTAAGTCGGCATTGTGCCTTTTCTGTTTAATTCCGAAGCAATTTCTGTGTTTCATCGTCAATACGAAGGTCAGAGGGATACAGTAAACCTGAAGTGAAGCATCGGAATCTATAACTAGTGTCACAGGAATGGTTCAAAGCATAGTCAGTAAGAAGAGTCAGTCATCTTGTACTTACGTCGGTAATGTGATTTTTGTATTCAATTCCGATGCAATATCTGTGTTTCATCGTCAATAAGAAGGTCCAAGGGATTTAGTAAACCTGAAGTGAAGCATCGGAATCTATAACTAGTGTCACAGGAATGGTTCAAACATAGTCAGTAGGAAGAGTCAGTCTTCTTGTTCTTACGTCGGCATTGTGCCTTTTGTATTTAATTCCGATGCAATATCTGTGTTTCATCGTCAATAAGAAAGTCCAAGGGATACAGTAACCCTGAAGTGAAGCATCGGAATCTGTAACTAGCGTCACAGGAATGGTTCAAATCATAGACAGTAGGAAGAGTCAGTCTTCTTGTACTTAAGTCGGCATTGTGCCTTTGTATTTAAATCCGATCCAATTTACGAGTTTCATCGTCAAAAAGACGGTCAGAGGGATACAGTAAACCTGAAATGAAGCATCGGAATCTATAACTAAGGTCTCAGGAATGTTTCAAAACATAGACAGTAGGAGGAGTCAGTCTACATGTACATAAGTCGGCATTGTTCCTTTTGTATTTAATTCCGATGCAATTTCTGTGTTTCAACGTCAATAAGAAGGTCCAAGGGATACAGTAAACCTGAAGTGAAGCATTGGAATCTGTAACTAGCGTCAGAGGAATGAATCAAAACATAGACAGTAAGAAGAGTCAGTCTTCTTGTACTAAAGTCGGCATTGTGCCTTTTCAATCTAATTCCGAAGCAATTTATGTGTTTCATCGTCAATGAGAAGGTCAGAGGGATACAGTGAACCTGAAGTGAAGCATCGGAATCTATAACTAGTGTCACAGGAATGTACAAAACATAGACAGTAGGAAGAGTCAGTCTTCTTGTACTTAAGTCGGCATTGTGCCTTTATTATTTAATTCCGATGCACTTTCTGTGTTTCATCGTCAATAAGAAGATCCAAGGGAGACAGTAAACCTGAAGTGAAGCATCGGAATCTATTACTAAGGTCACAGGAATGTACAAAACATAGACAGTAGGAAAAGTCAGTCTTCTTGTACTTAAGTCGTTATTGTGCCTTTTCTATTTAATTCCGATGCACTTTCTGTGTTTCATCGTGAATAAGAAGGTCCAAGGGATACAGTAAACCAGAAATGATGCATCGGAATCTATAACTAAGGTCACAGGAATGTTTCAAAACATAGACAGTAGGAAGAGTCAGTCTACATGTACTAAAGTCGGCATTGTGCTCTTTTATATTTAATTCCGATGCAATTTCTGTGTTTCATCGTCAATAAGAAGGTCACAGGGATACAGTTAACCTGAAGTGAAGCATCGGAATCTATAACTAGTGTCACAGGAATGGTTCAAAACATAGTCAGTAAGAAGAGTCAGTCTCCTTGTACCTAAGTCGGCATTGTGCCTTTTGTATTTAATTCCCATGCAATTACTGTGTTTCATCGTCAATAAGAAGGTCCAAGGGATACAGTAAACCTGAAGTGAAGCATCGGAATCCCTAACTAGTGTCACAGGAATGGTTCAAAACATAGTCAGTAAGAAGAGTCAGTCTTCTTGTCCTTACGTCGGCATTGTGCCTTTTGTATTTAATTCCGATGCAATATTTGTGTTTCATCGTGAATAAGAAGGTCCAAGGGATACAGTAACCCTGAAGTGAAGCATCGGAATCTGTAACTAGCGTCACAGCAATGGTTCAAAACATAGACAGTAAGAAGAGTCTGTCTTCTTGTACTTAAGTCGGCATTGTGCCTTTTCTATTTAATTCCGTAGCAATTTCTGTGTTTCATCGTCAATAAAAATGTCAGAGGGATACAGTAAACCTAAAGTGAAGCATCGGTATCTATAGCTAGTGTCACTGGAATGGATCAAAACATAGTCAGAAAGAAGGGTCAGTCTTCCTGTACTTAAGTCGGAATTGTGCCTTTTCTATTTATTTCCGAAGCAATTTCTGTGTTTCATCGTCAATAAGAAGGTCAGAGGGATACAGTAAACCTGAAGTGAAGCATCGGAATGTATCACTAGTGTCACAGTAATGGTTCAAATCATAGTCAGTAAGAAGAGTCAGTCTTCTTGTACTTAAGTCGGCATTGTGCTTTTACTATTTCATTCCGATGCAATTTCAGTGTTTCATCGTCAATAAGAATGTCGGAGGGATACAGTAAACCTGAAGGGAAGCATCGGAATCTATAGCTAGTGTCACAGGAATGGATCAAAACATAGTCAGGAAGAAGAGTCAGTCTCCTTGTACTTATGTCGGCATTGTGATTTTTCTATTTAATTCCAATGCAATTTCTGTGTTTCATCGTCAATACGAAGGTCAGAGGGATACAGTATACCTGAAGTGAAGCATCGGAATCTATAACTAGTGTCACAGGAATGGTTCAAAACATAGTCAGTAAGAAGAGTCAGTCTTCTCGTACTTACGTCGGCACTGTGCCTTTTGTATTTAATTCCGATGCAATGTCTGTGTTTCATCGTCAATAAGAAGGTCCAAGGTATACAGTAAAGCTGAAGTGAAGCATCGGAATCTGTAACTACCGTCACAGGAATGGTTCAAAACATAGACAGTAAGAAGAGTCAGTCTCCTTGTACTTATGTCGGCATTGTGCCTTTTCTATTTAATTCCGAAGCAATTTCTGTGTTTCATCGTCAATAAGAAAGGTCAGAGGATACAGTAAACCTGAAGTGAAGCATTGGAATCTGTAACTTGCGTCAGAGGAATGGTTCAAAACATAGACAGTATGAAGAGTCAGTCTTCTTGTACTTACGTCGGCATTGTGCCTTTTGTATTTAATTCCGATGCAATTTCTGTGTTTCATCGTCAACAAGAAGGTCCAAGGGGTACAGTAAACCTGAAGTGAAGCATCGGAATCTATAACTAGTGTCACAGGAATGGTTCAAAGCATAGACATTAGGAAGAGTCAGTCTTCTTGTTCCTAAGTAAGCATTGTGCCTTCTCTATTTATATCCGATGCACTTTCTGTGTTTCATCGTCAATAAGAAGGTCCAAGGGATACAGTAAACCTCAAATGAAGCATCGGAATCTATAACTAGTGTCACAGGAATGTTTCAAAACATAGACAGTAGGAAGAGTCAGTCTACATGTACGTAAGTCGGCACTGTGCCTATTGTATTTGATTCCGATATAATTTCTGTGTTTCAGCGTCAATAAGAAGGTCATAGGGATACAGTAAACCTGAAGTGAAGCATCGGAATCTATAACTAGTGTCACAGGAATGGTTCAAAACATAGGCAGTAAGAAGAGTCAGCCCTCTTGTACTTAAGTCGGCATTGTGCCTTTTGTATTTAATTCCGATGCAATTTCTGTGATTCACCGTCAATAAGAAGGTCCAAGGGATACAGTAAACCTGAATTGAAGCATTGCAATCTTTAACTAGTGTCACAGGAATGGTTCAAAACATAGACAGTAGGAAGAGTCAGTCTTCTTGTACTTAAGTCGACATTGTGCCTCTTCTGTTTAATTCCGATGCAATTTCTGTGTTTCCTCGTCAATAAGAAGGTCCAAGGATACAGTAAACTTAAAGCGAAGCATCGGAGTCTATAACTAGTGTCACAGGAATGGTTCAAAGCATAGACAGTAAGAAGAGTCAGTCTTCTTGTATTTAAGTCGGCATTGTGCCTTTTCTATTTAATTCCGATGCAATTTCTGTTTTTCATAGTCAATAAGAAGGTCAGAGGGAAACAGTAAACCTATAGTGAAGCATCGGAATCTATAACTAGTGTCACAGGAATGGTTCAAAACATAGTCAGTAAGAGGAGTCAGTCTTCTTGTACTTAAGTCGGCATTGTGCCTTTTGTATTTAATTCCGATGCAATTTCTGTGTTTCGTCGTTAATAATAAGGTCAGAGGGATACAGTAAACCTTAAGCGAAGCATCGGAATCTATAACTAGTGTCACAGGAATGGTTTAAAACATAGACAGTAAGAAGGGTCTGTCTTATTGTACTTGAGTCGGCAATGTGCCTTTTGTATTTAATTCCGATGCATTTTCTGTGTTTCATCGTCAATAAGAAGGTCCAGGGGATACAGTAAACCTGAAGTGAAGCATTGGAATCTATAACTAGTGTCCCAGGAATGGTTCAAAACGTAGACAAGAAGAAGAGTCAGTCTTCTTGTACCTAAGTCGGCATTGTGCCTTTTGTATTTAATTCCGATGCAATTTCTGTGATTCATCGTCAATAAGAAGGTCAGAGGGATACAGTAAACCTGAAGTGAAGCATCGGAATCTGTAACTAGTGTCACTGGAATGTTTAAAATCATAGACCGTAAGAAGAGTCAGTCTTCTTGTACTTTAGTCGGCATTGTGCATTTTTCAAATTATTTCCGATGCAATTACTGCGTTTCATCGTCAATAAGAAGGTCAGAGGGTTACAGTAAACCTGAAGTGAAGCATCGGAATCTCTAACTAGTGTCACAGGAATGGTTCAAAGCATAGTCCCTAAGAAGAGTCAGTCTTCTTGTACTTACATCGGCATTGTGACTTTTGTATTTAATTGCGATGCAATATCTGTGTTTCATCGTCAATAAGAAGGTCCAAGGGATACAGTAAACCTGAAGTGAAGCATTGGAATCTATAACTAGTGTCACAAGATTGGTTCAAATCATAGTCAGTAGGAAGAGTTAGTCTTCTTGCACTTAAGTCGGCATTGTGCTTTTTCTATTTCATTCCGATGCAATTTCTGTGTTTCATCGTCAATAAAAAGGTCAGAGGGATACAGTAAACCGGAAGTGAAGCATCGGAATCAATATCTAGTGTCACAGGATTGGTTCAAAACGTAGACAGAAACGAGAATCGATCTTCTTGTACTTAAGTCGGCATTGTGCCATTTGTATTTAATTCCGATGCAATTTCTGTGTTTCAACGTCAACAAGAAGGTCCAAGGGGTACAGTAAACCTGAAGTGAAGCATCGGAATCTATCACTAGTGTCACAGGATTGATTCAAAGCAGTCAGTAAGAAGAGTCAGTCTTCTTGTACTTAAGTCGGCATTGTGCGTTTTGTATTTAATTCCGATGCAATTTATGTGTTTCATCGTCAATAAGAAGGTCAGAGGGATACAGTAAACCTGAAGTGCAGCATCGGAATCTATAACTAGTGTCACAGGAATGGTTGAAAACGTAGACAGTAAGAAGCTACAGTCTTCTTGTACTTAAGTCGGCATTGTGCCTATTGTATTTAATTCCGATGCAATTTCTGTGTTTCATCGTCAATAAGAAGGTCCAAGGGATACAGTAAACCTGAAGTGAAGCATCGGAATCTGTAACTAGTGTCACAGGAATGGTTCAAAACGTACACAGTAAGAAGATACAGTCTTCTTGTACTTAAGTCGGCATTGTGCCTTTTGTATTTCATTCCGATGCAATTTCTGTGTTCCATCGTCAATAAGAAGGTCCAAGGGATACAGTAAACCTGGAGTGAAGCATCGGAATGTATAACTAGTGTCACAGGAAAGGTTCTAAACATAGACAGTACTTAAGTCGGCATTGTGCCTTTTGTAATTAATTCCGATCCAATTTCTGTGTTTCATCGTCAATAAGAAGGTCAGAGGGATACAGTAAACCTGAAGTGAAGCAACGGAATCTATAACTAGTGTCACAGGAATGGTTCAAAACATTGTCAGTAAGAAGAGTCAGTCTTCTTGTACTTAAGTCGGCATTGTGCCTTTTGTACTTAATTCCGATGCAATTTCTGTGTTTCATCGTCAATAAGAAGGTCCAAGAAATACAGTAAACCTGAAGTGAAGCATCGGAATCCATAACTAATGTCACAGGAATGGTTCAAAGCATAGAGAGTAAGAAGAGTCAGTCTTCTTGTACTTACATCGGCATTGTGCCTTTTGTATTTAGTTCCGATGCAATATCTGTGTTTCATCGTCAATAAGAAGGTCCAAGGGATACAGTAAACCTGAAGTAAAGCATCGGAATCTATAACTACTGTCACAGGAATGCTTCAAATAATAGTCAGTAAGAAGAGTCAGTCTTCTTGTACTTAATTCGGCATTGTGCCTTTTGTATTTAATTCCGATGCATTTTCTGTGTTTCATCGGCAATAAGAAAGTCAGAGGGATACAGTAAACCTGAAGTGAAGCATCGGAATCTATAGCTAGTGTCACAGGAATGGTTCAATACATAGTCAGGAAGAAGAGTCAGTCTTCTTGTACTTAAGTCGGCATTGTGATTTTTCCATTTAATTCCGAAGCAATTTCTGTGTTTCATCGTTAATAAGAAGGTCCAAGGGATACAGTAAACCTGAAGTGAAGCATCGGAAACTATAACTAGTGTCACAGGAATGGTTCAACACATAGACAGTAAGAAGAGTCAGTCTTCTTGTACTGAAGTCGGCATTGTGCCCTTTTCAATTTAATTCCGATGCAATTACTGTGTTTCTTCGTTAATAAGAAGGTCAGAGGGATACAGCAAACCTAAAGTGAAGCATCGGCATATCTAACTAGTGGTTCAGGAATAGTTCCAGACATAGACAGTAGGAAGAGTCAGTCTTCTTGTACTTAAGTCCGCATTGTGCCCTTTTCAATTTAATTCCGATGCAATTACTGTGTTTCTTCGTCAACAAGAAGGTCAGAGGGATACAGTAAACCTTAAGTGAAGCATCGGAATCTAGAACTAGTGTCACAGGAATGGTTCAAAACATAGTCAGTAAGAAGAGTCAGTCTCCTCGTACTTACGTCGGCACTGTGCCTTTTGTATTTAATTCCGATGCAATGTCTGTGTTTCATCGTCAATAAGAAGGTCCAAGGTATACAGTAAAGCTGAAGTGAAGCATCGGAATCTGTAACTACCGTCACAGGAATGGTTCAAAACATAGACAGTAAGAAGAGTCAGTCTCCTTGTACTTATGTCGGCATTGGGCCTTTTCTATTTAATTCCGATGCAATTTCTGTGTTTCATCGTCAATACGAGGGTCCAAGGGATACAGTAAACCTGAATTGAAGCATCGGAATCTTAATCTAGTGTCACAGGAATGGTTCAAAACATAGACATTAAGGAGAGACATTCTTCTTGTACTTAAGTCGGCATTGTGCCATTTGTATTTAATTCCGATGCAATTTCTGTGTTTCAACGTCATTAAGAAGGTCAGAGGGATACAGTAAACCTGAAGTGAAGCATCGGAATCTATAACTAGTGTCACAGGAATGATTCAAAACAGTCAGTAAGAAGAGTCAGTCTTCATGTACTTAAGTCGGCATTGTGCCTTTTGTATTTAATTCCGATGCAATTTCTGTGTTTCATCGTCAATAAGAAGGTCAGAGGGATACAGTAAACCTGATGTGTAGCATCGGAATCTATAACTAGTGTCGCAGGAATGGTTCAAAACATAGACAGTAGGAAGAGTCAGTCTTCTTGTACTTACGTCGGCATTGTGCCTTTTGTATTTAATTCCGATGCAATTTCTATGTTTCATCTTCAATAAGAAGGTCCAAGGGATACAGTTTACCTGAAGTGAAGCATCGGAATCTATAACTAGTGTCACATGAACGGTTCAAAGCATAGACAGTAAGAAAGTTCAGTCTTCTTGTACTTAAGTCGGCATTGTGCCTTTTGTATTTAATTCCGATGCAATTTCTGTGTTTCATCGTCAACAAGAAGGTCCAAGGGGTACAGTAAACCTGAAGTGAAGCATCGGAATCTATAACTAGTGTCACAGGAATGGTTCAAAGCATAGACATTAGGAAGAGTCAGTCTTCTTGTTCTTAAGTAAGCATTGTGCCTTCTCTATTTATATCCGATGCACTTTCTGTGTTTCATCGTCAATAAGAAGGTTCAAGGTATACAGTAAACCTCAAATGAAGCATCGGCATCTATAACTAGTGTCACAGGAATGTTTCAAAACATAGACAGTAGGAAGAGTCAGTCTACATGTACGTACGTCTGCACTGTGCCTATTGTATTTGATTCCGATATAATTTCTGTGTTTCAGCGTCAATAAGAAGGTCATAGGGATACAGTAAACCTGAAGTGAAGCATCGGAATCTATAACTAGTGTCACAGGAATGGTTCAAAACATAGGCAGTAAGAAGAGTCAGTCCTCTTGTACTTAAGTCGGCATTGTGCCTTTTGTATTTAATTCCGATGCAATTTCTGTGATTCATCGTCAATAAGAAGGTCCAAGGGATACAGTGAACCTGAATTGAAGCATCGCAATCTTTAACTAGTGTCACAGGAATGGTTCAAAACATAGACAGTAGGAAGAGTCAGTCTTCTTGTACTTAAGTCGACATTGTGCCTCTTCTGTTTAATTCCGATGCAATTTCTGTGTTTCCTCGTCAATAAGAAGGTCCAAGGATACAGTAAACTTAAAGCGAAGCATCGGAATCTATAACTAGTGTCACAGGAATGGTTCAAAGCATAGACAGTAAGAAGAGTCAGTCTTCTTGTATTTAAGTCGGCATTGTGCCTTCTCTATTTAATTCCGATGCAATTTCTGTTTTTCATAGTCAATAAGAAGGTCAGAGGGAAACAGTAAACCTGAAGTGAAGCATCGGAATCTATAACTAGTGTCACAGGAATGGTTCAAAACATAGTCAGTAAGAGGAGTCAGTCTTCTTGTACTTAAGTCGGCATTGTGCCTTTTGTATTTAATTCCGATGCAATTTCTGTGTTTCGTCGTTAATAAGAAGGTCAGAGGGATACAGTAAACCTTAAGCGAAGCATCGGAATCTGTAACTAGTGTCACAGGAATGGTTTAAAACATAGACAGTAAGAAGGGTCAGTCTTATTGTACTTGAGTCGGCAATGTGCCTTTTGTATTTAATTCCGATGCATTTTCTGTGTTTCATCGTCAATAAGAAGGTCCAAGCGATACAGTAAACCTGAAGTGAAGCATTGGAATCTATAACTAGTGTCCCAGGAATGGTTCAAAACGTAGACAAAAAGAAGAGTCAGTCTTCTTGTACCTAAGTCGATATTGTGCCTTTTGTATTTAATTCCGATGCAATTTCTATGATTCATCGTCAATAAGAAGGTCAGAGGGATACAGTAAACCTGAAGTGAAGCATCGGAATCTGTAACTAGTGTCACTGGAATGTTTAAAATCATAGACCGTAAGAAGAGTCAGTCTTCTTGTACTTTAGTCGGCATTGTGCCCTTTTCAAATTATTTCCGATGCAATTACTGCGTTTCATCGTCAATAAGAAGGTCAGAGGGTTACAGTAAACCTGAAGTGAAGCATCGGAATCTCTAACTAGTGTCACAGGAATGGTTCAAAACATAGTCACTAAGAAGAGTCAGTCTTCTTGTACTTACATCGGCATTGTGACTTTTGTATTTAATTGCGATGCAATATCTGTGTTTCATCGTCAATAAAAAGGTCCAAGGGATACAGTAAACCTGAAGTTGAGCATCGGAATCTGTAACTAGCGTCACAGGAATGGTTCAAATCATTGACAGTAAGAAGAGTCAGTCTTCTTGCACTTAAGTTGGCATTGTGCTTTTTCTATTTCATTCCGATGCAATCTGCGTGTTTCATCGCCAATAAGAATGTCAAAGGGATACAGTAAACCTGAAGTGAAGCATTGGAATCTATAACTAGTGTCACAGGAATGGTTCAAATCATAGTCAGTAGGAAAAGTTAGTCTTCTTGCACTTAAGTCGGCATTGTGCTTTTTCTATTTCATTCCGATGCAATTTCTGTGTTTCATCGTTAATAAAAAGGTCAGAGGGATACAGTAAACCGGAAGTGAAGCATCGGAATCAATATCTAGTGTCACAGGATTGGTTCAAAACATAGACAGTAAGGAGAGCCGATCTTCTTGTACTTAAGTCGGCATTGTGCCATTTGTATTTAATTCCGATGCAATTTCTGTGTTTCAACGTCAACAAGAAGGTCCAAGGGGTACAGTAAACCTGAAGTGAAGCATCGGAATCTATCACTAGTGTCACAGGATTGATTCAAAGCAGTCAGTAAGAAGAGTCAGTCTTCTTGTACTTAAGTCGGCATTGTGCGTTTTGTATTTAATTCCGATGCAATTTATGTGTTTCATCGTCAATAAGAAGGTCAGAGGGATACAGTAAACCTGAAGTGCAGCATCGGAATCTATAACTAGTGTCACAGGAATGGTTGAAAACGTAGACAGTAAGAAGATACAGTCTTCTTGTACTTAAGTCGGCATTGTGCCTATTGTATTTAATTCCGATGCAATTTCTGTGTTTCATCGTCAATAAGAAGGTCCAAGGGATACAGTAAACCTGAAGTGAAGCATCGGAATCTATAACTAGTGTCACAGGAATGGTTCAAAACGTACACAGTAAGAAGATACAGTCTTCTTGTACTTAAGTCGGCATTGTGCCTTTTGTATTTCATTCCGATGCAATTTCTGTGTTCCATCGTCAATAAGAAGGTCCAAGGGATACAGTAAACCTGGAGTGAAGCATCGGAATGTATAACTAGTGTCACAGGAATGGTTCTAAACATAGACAGTACTTAAGTCGGCATTGTGCCTTTTGTAATTAATTCCGATCCAATTTCTGTGTTTCATCGTCAATAAGAAGGTCAGAGGGATACAGTAAACCTGAAGTGAAGCAACGGAATCTATAACTAGTGTCACAGGAATGGTTCAAAACATTGTCAGTAAGAAGAGTCAGTCTTCTTGTACTTAAGTCGGCATTGTGCCATTTGTATTTAATTCCGATGCAATTTCTGTGCTTCATCGTCAATAAGAAGGTCCAAGAAATACAGTAAACCTGAAGTGAAGCATCGGAATCCATAACTAATGTCACAGGAATGGTTCAAAGCATAGAGAGTAAGAAGAGTCAGTCTTCTTGTACTTACATCGGCATTGTGCCTTTTGTATTTACTTCCGATGCAATAACTGTGTTTCATCGTCAATAAGAAGGTCCAAGGGATACAGTAAACCTGAAGTAAAGCATCGGAATCTATAACTACTGTCACAGGAATGCTTCAAATAATAGTCAGTAAGAAGAGTCAGTCTTCTTGTACTTAATTCGGCATTGTGCCTTTTGTATTTAATTCCGATGCATTTTCTGTGTTTCATCGGCAATAAGAAGTTCAGAGGGATACAGTAAACCTGAAGTGAACCATCGGAATCTATAGCTAGTGTCACAGGAATGGTTCAATACATAGTCCGGAAGATGAGTCAGTCTTCTTGTACTTAAGTCGGC
The DNA here is from genome assembly GCF_021461385.2 of Schistocerca piceifrons. Classification (NCBI taxonomy): domain Eukaryota; kingdom Metazoa; phylum Arthropoda; class Insecta; order Orthoptera; family Acrididae; genus Schistocerca; species Schistocerca piceifrons. Next base: position 3,318,277 of record NW_025728088.1, read on the forward strand.
ATTGTGCCTTTTCCATTTAATTCCGAAGCAATTTCTGTGTTTCATCGTTAATAAGAAGGTCCAAGGGATACAGTAAACCTGAAGTGAAGCATCGGAAACTATAACTAGTGTCACAGGAATGGTTCAAAACATAGACAGTAAGAAGAGTCAGTCTTCTTGTACTGAAGTCGGCATTGTGCCCTTTTCAATTTAATTCCGATGCAATTACTGTGTTTCTTCGTTAATAAGAAGGTCAGAGGGATACAGTAAACCTAAAGTGAAGCATCGGAATATCTAACTAGTGGTTCAGGAATAGTTCCAAACATAGACAGTAGGAAGAGTCAGTCTTCTTGTACTTAAGTCCGCATTGTGCCCTTTTCAATTTAATTCCGATGCAATTACTGTGTTTCTTCGTCAACAAGAAGGTCAGAGGGATACAGTAAACCTTAAGTGAAGCATCGGAATCTAGAACTAGTGTCACAGGAATGGTTCAAAACATAGTCAGTAAGAAGAGTCAGTCTCCTCGTACTTACGTCGGCACTGTGCCTTTTGTATTTAATTCCGATGCAATGTCTGTGTTTCATCGTCAATAAGAAGGTCCAAGGTATACAGTAAAGCTGAAGTGAAGCATCGGAATCTGTAACTACCGTCACAGGAATGGTTCAAAACATAGACAGTAAGAAGAGTCAGTCTCCTTGTACTTATGTCGGCATTGTGCCTTTTCTATTTAATTCCGAAGCAATTTCTGTGTTTCATCGTCAATAAGAAAGGTCCGAGTATACAGTAAACCTGAAGTGAAGCATTGGAATCTGTAACTTGCGTCAGAGGAATGGTTCAAATCATATACAGTACGAAGAGTCAGTCTTCTTGTACTTAAGTCGGCATTGTGCCTTTTCTATTTAATTCCGATGCAATTTCTGTGTTTCATCGTCAATACGAGGGTCCAAGGGATACAGTAAACCTGAATTGAAGCATCGGAATCTATAACTAGTGTCACAGGAATGGTTCAAAACATAGACATTAAGGAGAGTCATTCTTCTTGTACTTAAGTCGGCATTGTGCCATTTGTATTTAATTCCGATGCAATTTCTGTGTTTCAACGTCAATAAGAAGGTCAGAGGGATACAGTAAACCTGAAGTGAAGCATCGGAATCTATAACTAGTGTCACAGGAATGATTCAAAACAGTCAGTAAGAAGAGTCAGTCTTCATGTACTTAAGTCGGCATTGTGCCTTTTGTATTTAATTCCGATGCAATTTCTGTGTTTCATCGTCAATAAGAAGGTCAGAGGGATACAGTAAACCTGAAGTGTAGCATCGGAATCTATAACTAGTGTCGCAGGAATGGTTCAAAACATAGACAGTAGGAAGAGTCAGTCTTCTTGTACTTACGTCGGCATTGTGCCTTTTGTATTTAATTCCGATGCAATTTCTATGTTTCATCTTCAATAAGAAGGTCCAAGGGATACAGTTTACCTGAAGTGAAGCATCGGAATCTATAACTAGTGTCACATGAACGGTTCAAAGCATAGACAGTAAGAAAGTTCAGTCTTCTTGTACTTAAGTCGGCATTGTGCCTTTTGTATTTAATTCCGATGCAATTTCTGTGTTTCATCGTCAACAAGAAGGTCCAAGGGGTACAGTAAACCTGAAGTGAAGCATCGGAATCTATAACTAGTGTCACAGGAATGGTTCAAAGCATAGACATTAGGAAGAGTCAGTCTTCTTGTTCTTAAGTAAGCATTGTGCCTTCTCTATTTATATCCGATGCACTTTCTGTGTTTCATCGTCAATAAGAAGGTTCAAGGGATAGAGTAAACCTCAAATGAAGCATCACCATCTATAACTAGTGTCACAGGAATGTTTCAAAACATAGACAGTAGGAAGAGTCAGTCTACATGTACGTAAGTCTGCACTGTGCCTATTGTATTTGATTCCGATATAATTTCTGTGTTTCAGCGTCAATAAGAAGGTCCAAGGGATACAGTAAACCTGAAGTGAAGCATCGGAAACTATAACTAGTGTCACAGGAATGGTTCAAAACATAGACAGTAAGAAGAGTCAGTCTTCTTGTACTGAAGTCGGTATTGTGCCCTTTTCAATTTAATTCCGATGCAATTACTGTGTTTCTTCGTTAATAAGAAGGTCAGAGGGATACAGTAAACCTAAAGTGAAGCATCGGAATATCTAACTAGTGGTTCAGGAATAGTTCCAGACATAGACAGTAGGAAGAGTCAGTCTTCTTGTACTTAAGTCCGCATTGTGCCCTTTTCAATTTAATTCCGATGCAATTACTGTGTTTCTTCGTCAACAAGAAGGTCAGAGGGATACAGTAAACCTTAAGTGAAGCATCGGAATCTAGAACTAGTGTCACAGGAATGGTTCAAAACATAGTCAGTAAGAAGAGTCAGTCTCCTCGTACTTACGTCGGCACTGTGCCTTTTGTATTTAATTCCGATGCAATGTCTGTGTTTCATCGTCAATAAGAAGGTCCAAGGTATACAGTAAAGCTGAAGTGAAGCATCGGAATCTGTAACTACCGTCACAGGAATGGTTCAAAACATAGACTGTAAGAAGAGTCAGTCTCCTTGTACTTATGTCGGCATTGTGCCTTTTCTATTTAATTCCGAAGCAATTTCTGTGTTTCATCGTCAATAAGAAAGGTCCGAGTATACAGTAAACCTGAAGTGAAGCATTGGAATCTGTAACTTGCGTCAGAGGAATGGTTCAAATCATATACAGTACGAAGAGTCAGTCTTCTTGTACTTAAGTCGGCATTGTGCCTTTTCTATTTAATTCCGATGCAATTTCTGTGTTTCATCGTCAATACGAGGGTCCAAGGGATACAGTAAACCTGAATTGAAGCATCGGAATCTTAATCTAGTGTCACAGGAATGGTTCAAAACATAGACATTAAGGAGAGTCATTCTTCTTGTACTTAAGTCGGCATTGTGCCATTTGTATTTAATTCCGATGCAATTTCTGTGTTTCAACGTCAATAAGAAGGTCAGAGGGATACAGTAAACCTGAAGTGAAGCATCGGAATCTATAACTAGTGTCACAGGAATGATTCAAAACAGTCAGTAAGAAGAGTCAGTCTTCATGTACTTAAGTCGGCATTGTGCCTTTTGTATTTAATTCCGATGCAATTTCTGTGTTTCATCGTCAATAAGAAGGTCAGAGGGATACAGTAAACCTGAAGTGTAGCATCGGAATCTATAACTAGTGTCGCAGGAATGGTTCAAAACATAGACAGTAGGAAGAGTCAGTCTTCTTGTACTTACGTCGGCATTGTGCCTTTTGTATTTAATTCCGATGCAATTTCTATGTTTCATCTTCAATAAGAAGGTCCAAGGGATACAGTTTACCTGAAGTGAAGCATCGGAATCTATAACTAGTGTCACATGAACGGTTCAAAGCATAGACAGTAAGAAAGTTCAGTCTTCTTGTACTTAAGTCGGCATTGTGCCTTTTGTATTTAATTCCGATGCAATTTCTGTGTTTCATCGTCAACAAGAAGGTCCAAGGGGTACAGTAAACCTGAAGTGAAGCATCGGAATCTATAACTAGTGTCACAGGAATGGTTCAAAGCATAGAAATTAGGAAGAGTCAGTCTTCTTGTTCTTAAGTAAGCATTGTGCCTTCTCTATTTATATCCGATGCACTTTCTGTGTTTCATCGTCAATAAGAAGGTTCAAGGGATACAGTAAACCTCAAATGAAGCATCGGCATCTATAACTAGTGTCACAGGAATGTTTCAAAACATAGACAGTAGGAAGAGTCAGTCTACATGTACGTAAGTCTGCACTGTGCCTATTGTATTTGATTCCGATATAATTTCTGTGTTTCAGCGTCAATAAGAAGGTCATAGGGATACAGTAAACCTGAAGTGAAGCATCGGAATCTATAACTAGTGTCACAGGAATGGTTCAAAACATAGGCAGTAAGAAGAGTCAGTCCTCTTGTACTTAAGTCGGCATTGTGCCTTTTGTATTTAATTCCGATGCAATTTCTGTGATTCATCGTCAATAAGAAGGTCCAAGGGATACAGTGAACCTGAATTGAAGCATCGCAATCTTTAACTAGTGTCACAGGAATGGTTCAAAACATAGACAGTAGGAAGAGTCAGTCTTCTTGTACTTAAGTCGACATTGTGCCTCTTCTGTTTAATTCCGATGCAATTTCTGTGTTTCCTCGTCAATAAGAAGGTCCAAGGATACAGTAAACTTAAAGCGAAGCATCGGAATCTATAACTAGTGTCACAGGAATGGTTCAAAGCATAGACAGTAAGAAGAGTCAGTCTTCTTGTATTTAAGTCGGCATTGTGCCTTCTCTATTTAATTCCGATGCAATTTCTGTTTTTCATAGTCAATAAGAAGGTCAGAGGGAAACAGTAAACCTGAAGTGAAGCATCGGAATCTATAACTAGTGTCACAGGAATGGTTCAAAACATAGTCAGTAAGAGGAGTCAGTCTTCTTGTACTTAAGTCGGCATTGTGCCTTTTGTATTTAATTCCGATGCAATTTCTGTGTTTCGTCGTTAATAAGAAGGTCAGAGGGATACAGTAAACCTTAAGCGAAGCATCGGAATCTGTAACTAGTGTCACAGGAATGGTTTAAAACATAGACAGTAAGAAGGGTCAGTCTTATTGTACTTGAGTCGGCAATGTGCCTTTTGTATTTAATTCCGATGCATTTTCTGTGTTTCATCGTCAATAAGAAGGTCCAAGCGATACAGTAAACCTGAAGTGAAGCATTGGAATCTATAACTAGTGTCCCAGGAATGGTTCAAAACGTAGACAAAAAGAAGAGTCAGTCTTCTTGTACCTAAGTCGGCATTGTGCCTTTTGTATTTAATTCCGATGCAATTTCTGTGATTCATCGTCAATAAGAAGGTCAGAGGGATACAGAAAACCTGAAGTGAAGCATCGGAATCTGTAACTAGTGTCACTGGAATGTTTAAAATCATAGACCGTAAGAAGAGTCAGTCTTCTTGTACTTTAGTCGGCATTGTGCCCTTTTCAAATTATTTCCGATGCAATTACTGCGTTTCATCGTCAATAAGAAGGTCAGAGGGTTACAGTAAACCTGAAGTGAAGCATCGGAATCTCTAACTAGTGTCACAGGAATGGTTCAAAACATAGTCACTAAGAAGAGTCAGTCTTCTTGTACTTACATCGGCATTGTGACTTTTGTATTTAATTGCGATGCAATATCTGTGTTTCATCGTCAATAAGAAGGTCCAAGGGATACAGTGAACCTGAAGTTGAGCATCGGAATCTGTAACTAGCGTCACAGGAATGGTTCAAATCATTGACAGTAAGAAGAGTCAGTCTTCTTGCACTTAAGTTGGCATTGTGCTTTTTCTATTTCATTCCGATGCAATCTGCGTGTTTCATCGCCAATAAGAATGTCAAAGGGATACAGTAAACCTGAAGTGAAGCATTGGAATCTATAACTAGTGTCACAGGAATGGTTCAAATCATAGTCAGTAGGAAAAGTTAGTCTTCTTGCACTTAAGTCGGCATTGTGCTTTTTCTATTTCATTCCGATGCAATTTCTGTGTTTCATCGTTAATAAAAAGGTCAGAGGGATACAGTAAACCGGAAGTGAAGCATCGGAATCAATATCTAGTGTCACAGGATTGGTTCAAAACATAGACAGTAAGGAGAGCCGATCTTCTTGTACTTAAGTCGGCATTGTGCCATTTGTATTTAATTCCGATGCAATTTCTGTGTTTCAACGTCAACAAGAAGGTCCAAGGGGTACAGTAAACCTGAAGTGAAGCATCGGAATCTATCACTAGTGTGACAGGATTGATTCAAAGCAGTCAGTAAGAAGAGTCAGTCTTCTTGTACTTAAGTCGGCATTGTGCGTTTTGTATTTAATTCCGATGCAATTTATGTGTTTCATCGTCAATAAGAAGGTCAGAGGGATACAGTAAACCTGAAGTGCAGCATCGGAATCTATAACTAGTGTCACAGGAATGGTTGAAAACGTAGACAGTAAGAAGATACAGTCTTCTTGTACTTAAGTCGGCATTGTGCCTATTGTATTTAATTCCGATGCAATTTCTGTGTTTCATCGTCAATAAGAAGGTCCAAGGGATACAGTAAACCTGAAGTGAAGCATCGGAATCTATAACTAGTGTCACAGGAATGGTTCAAAACGTACACAGTAAGAAGATACAGTCTTCTTGTACTTAAGTCGGCATTGTGCCTTTTGTATTTCATTCCGATGCAATTTCTGTGTTCCATCGTCAATAAGAAGGTCCAAGGGATACAGTAAACCTGGAGTGAAGCATCGGAATGTATAACTAGTGTCACAGGAATGGTTCTAAACATAGACAGTACTTAAGTCGGCATTGTGCCTTTTGTAATTAATTCCGATCCAATTGCTGTGTTTCATCGTCAATAAGAAGGTCAGAGGGATACAGTAAACCTGAAGTGAAGCAACGGAATCTATAACTAGTGTCACAGGAATGGTTCACAACATTGTCAGTAAGAAGAGTCAGTCTTCTTGTACTTAATTCGGCATTGTGCCTTTTGTATTTAATTCCGATGCATTTTCTGTGTTTCATCGGCAATAAGAAGTTCAGAGGGATACAGTAAACCTGAAGTGAAGCATCGGAATCTATAGCTAGTGTCACAGGAATGGTTCAATACATAGTCCGGAAGATGAGTCAGTCTTCTTGTACTTAAGTCGGCATTGTGCCTTTTCCATTTAATTCCGAAGCAATTTCTGTGTTTCATCGTTAATAAGAAGGTCCAAGGGATACAGTAAACCTGAAGTGAAGCATCGGAAACTATAACTAGTGTCACAATAATGGTTCAAAACATAGACAGTAAGAAGAGTCAGTCTTCTTGTACTGAAGTCGGCATTGTGCCCTTTTCAATTTAATTCCGATGCAATTACTGTGTTTCTTCGTTAATAAAAAGGTCAGAGGGATACAGTAAACCTAAAGTGAAGCATCGGAATATCTAACTAGTGGTTCAGGAATAGTTCCAAACATAGACAGTAGGAAGAGTCAGTCTTCTTGTACTTAAGTCAGCATTGTGCCCTTTTCAATTCAATTCCGATGCAATTACTGTGTTTCTTCGTCAACAAGAAGGTCAGAGGGATACAGTAAACCTTAAGTGAAGCATCGGAATCTATAACTAGTGTCACAGGAATGGTTCAAAACATAGTCAGTAAGAAGAGTCAGTCTCTTGCACTTAAGTTGTCATTGTGCATTTCTATTTCATTCCGATGCAATTTGCGTGTTTCATCGTCAATAAGAATGTCAGAGGGATACAGTAAACCTGAAGTGAAGCATCGGAATCTATAACTAGTGTCACAGGAATGGTTCAAATCATAGTCAGTAAGAAGAGTCAGTCTTCTTGCACTTAAGTCGGCATTGTGCTTTTTCTATTTCATTCCGATGCAATTTCTGTGTTTCATCGTCAATAAGAAGATCAGAGGGATACAGTAAACCGGATGTGAAGCATCGGAATCAATATCTAGTATCACAGGAATGGCTCAAAACATAGACAGTAAGGAGAGTCAGTCTTCTTGTACTTAAGTCGGCATTGTGCCATTTGTATTTAATTCCGATGCAATTTCTGTGTTTGAACGTCAACAAGAAAGTCAGAGGGATACAGTAAACCTGAAGTGAAGCATCGGAATCTATAACTAGTGTCACAGGATTGATTCAAAGCAGTCAGTAAGAAGAGTCAGTCTTCTTGTACTTAGTCGGCATTGTGCCTTTTGGATTTAATTCCGATGCAATTTCTGTGTTTCATCGCCAATAAGAAGGTCAGAGGGATACAGTAAACCTGAAGTGTAGCATCGGAATCTATAACTAGTGTCACAGGAATGGATCAGAACATAGACAGAAGGAAGAGTCAGTCTTCTTGTACTTAAGTCGTCATTGTGCCTTTTGTATTTAATTCCGATGCAATTTCTGTGTTTCATCTTCAATAAGAAGGTTCAAGGGATACAGTTTACCTGAAGTGAAGCATCGGAATCTATAACTAGTGTCACAGGAACGGTTCAAAGCATAGACAGTAAGAAAGGTCAGTCTTCTTGTACTTAAGTCGGCATTGTGCCTTTTGTATTTAATTCCGATGCAATTTCTGTGTTTGATCGTCAATAAGAAGGTCAGAGGGATACAGAAGACCTGAAGAGAAGCATCGGAATCTATAACTAGTGTCACATGAATGGTTCAAAGCATAGACAGTAAGAAGAGTCAGTCTTCTTGTACTTAAGTCAGCATTGTGCCTTTTCTATTTAATTCCGATGCACGTTCTGTGTTTCATCGTCAATAAGGTGGTCCAAGGGATACAGTAATCCTGAAATGAAGCATCGGAATCTATAACTAGTGTCACAGGAATGTTTCAAAACATAGACAGTAGGAAGAGTCAGCCTACATGTACTTAAGTCGGCATTGTGCCTACAGTATTTATTCCGATGCAATTTCTGTGTTTCATCGACAATAAGAAGTTGAGAGGGATACAGTAAACCTGAAGTGAAGCTTGGGAATCTATAACTAGTGTCACAGGAATGTTTCAAAACATAGTCAGTAAGAGGAGTCAGTCTTCTTGTACTTAAGTCGGCATTGTGCCTTTTGTATTTAATTCCGATGCAATTTCTGTGATTCATCGTCAATAAGAAGGTCCAAGGGATACAGTAAACCTGAAGTGAAGCATCGGAATCCATAACTAGTGTCACAGGAATGGTTAAAAACATAGAGAGTAAGAAGAGCCAGTCTTCTTGTACTTAAGTCGGCTTTATGCCCTTTTCAATTTACTTCCGATGCAATTTCTGTGTTTCATCTTCAATAAGAAGGTCCAAGGGATACAGTAAACCTGAGGTGAAGCATCGGAATCACCAACTAGTGTCACAGGAATGGTTCAAATCATAGTCAGTAAGAAGAATCAGTCTTCTTGTACTTAAGTCGGAATTGTGCCCTTTGTATTTAATTCCGATACAATATCTGTGTTTCATCGTCAATAAGAACGTCCAAGGGATACAGTAAACCTGAATTGAAGCATCGGAATCTATAACTAGTGTCACAGGAATGGTTCAAAACATAGACAGTAGGAAGAGTTTGTCTTCTTGTACTTACGTAGCATTGTGCCGTTTCTAATTAATTCCGATGCAATTTCTGTGTTTCATCGTCAATAATAAGGTCAGAGGGATACAGTAAACCTGAAGTGAAGCATCGGAATCTGTAACTAGCGTCTCAGGAATGGTTCAAAACATGGACATTAAGAAGAGTCAGTCTTCTTGTACTTAAGTCGACATTGTGCCTTTTCTATTTAATTCCGATGCAATTTCTGTGTTTCTTCGTCAATAAGAAGGTCAAGGGATACAGTAAACTTAAAGTGAAGCATCGGAATCTATAACTAGTGTCACAGGAATGGTTCAAAGCATAGACATTAAGAAGAGTCCGTCTTCTTGTACTTAAGTCGGCATTGTGCCTTTTGTATTTAATTCCGATGCAATTTCTGTGATTCATCGTCAATAAAAAGGTCAGAGGGATACAGTAAACCTGAAGTGAAGCATCGGAATCTGTAACTAGAGTCTCTGGAATGGTTAAAATCATAGACAGTAAGAAGAGTCAGTCTTCTTGTACTTAAGTCGGCATTGTGCCTTTTCCATTTAATTCAAGAGCAAATTTCTGTGTTTCATCGTCAATAAGAAGATCAGAGGGATACAGTAAACCTGAAGTGAAGCATCGGAATCTGTAACTAGAGTCACTGGAATGGTTCAAAACATAGTCAGTAAGAAGAGTCAGTCTTCTTGTACTTAAGTCGTCATTGTGCCTTTTGTATTTAATTCCGATGCAATTTCTGTGTTTCATCGTCAATAAGAAGGTCCAAGGGATACAGTAAACCTGAAGTGAAGCATCGGAATCCATAACTAGTGTCACAGGAATGGTTCAATAGATAGAGAGTAAGAAGAGTCAGTCCTCTTGTACTTACATCGGCATTGTGCCTTTTGTATTTAATTCCGATGCAATATCTGTGTTTCATCGTCAATAAGAAGGTCCAAGGGATACAGTAAACCTGAAGTTGAGCATCGGAATCTGTAACTAGCGTCACAGGAATGGTTCAAAACATAGACAGTAAGAAGAGTCAGTCTTCTTGTACTTAAGTCGGCATTGTGTCTTTTCCATTTAATTCCGAAGCAATTTCTGTGTTTCATCGGCAATAAGAAGGTGAGAGGGATACAGTAAACCTGAAGTGAAGCATCGGAATCTATAACTAGTGTCACAGGAATGGTTCAAAACATAGACTGTAGGAAGAGTCAGCCTTCTTGTACTTAAGTCGTCATTGTGCCTTTTGTATTTAATTCCGATGCAATTACTGTGTTTCATCTTCAATAAGAAGGTCCAAGGGATACAGTTTACCTGAAGTGAAGCATCGGAATCTATAACTAGTGTCACAGGAACGGTTCAAAGCATAGGCAGTAAGAAAGGACAGTCTTCCTAAACCTAAGCCGGCATTGTGCCTTTTGTATTTAATTCCGATGCAATTTCTGTGTTTGATCGTCAATAAGAAGGTCAGAGGGATACAGAAAACCTGAAGTGAAGCATCGGAATCTATAACTAGTGTCACATGAATGGTTCAAAACATAGACAGTAAGAAGAGTCGGTCTTCTTGTACTTAAGTCAGCATTGTGCCATTTCTATTTAATTCCGATGCACGTTCTGTGTTTCATCGTCAATAAGAAGGTCCAAGGGATACAGTAATCCTGAAATGAAGCATCGGAATCTATAACGAGTGTCACAGGAATGTTTCAAAACATAGACAGTAAGAAGAGTCAGTCTACATGTACTTATGTCGGCATTGTGCCTATTGTATTTATTCCGATGACCTTCTTATTGTCGATGAAACACAGAAATTTCAGAGGGATTCAGTAATGCTGAAGTGAAGCATCGGAATCTATAACTAGTGTCACAGGAATGGTTCAAATCAAATTCAGTAAGAAGAGTCAGTCTTCATGTACTTAAGTCGGTATTGTGGCTTTTGTATTTAATTCCGATGCAATTTCTGTGTTTCATCGTCAATAAGAAGGTCCAAGGGATACAGTAAACCTGAAGTGAAGCATCAGAATCCATAACTAGTGTCACAGGAATGGTTCAAATCATAGAGAGTAAGAAGAGTCAGTCTTCTTGTACTTACATCGGCATTGTGCCTTTTGTATTTAATTCCGATGCAATATCTGTGTTTCATCGTCAATAAGAAGGTCCAAGGGATACAGTAAACCTGAAGTTGAGCATCGGAATCAATAGCCAATGTCACAGGAATGGTTCAATACATAGTCAGGAAGAAGTCTCCTTGTACTTAAGTCGGCATTGTGCCTTTTCTATTTAATTCCGATGCAATATCTGTGTTTCATCGTAAATACGAAGGTCAGAGGGATACAGTAAACCTGAAGTGAAGCATCGGAATCTATCACTAGTGTCACAGGAATGGTTCAAATCATAGTCAGTAAGAAAAGTCAGTCTTCTTGCACTTAAGTCGGCATTGTGCTTTTTCTATTTCATTCCGATGCAATTTCTGTGTTTCATCGTCAATAAGAAGGTCAGAGGGATACAGTAAACCGGAAGTGAAGCATCGGAATCAATATCTAGTGCCACAGGAATGGCTCAAAACATAGACAGTAAGGAGAGTCAGTCTTCTTGTACTTAAGTCGGCATTGTGCCACTTGTATTTAATTCCGATGTAATTTCAGTGTTTCAACGTCAATAAGAAGGTCAGAGGGATACAGTAAACCTGAAGTGAAGCATCGGAATCTATAACTAGTGTCACAGGATTAATTCAAAGCAGTCAGTAAGAAGAGTCAGTCTTCTTGTACTTAAGTCGTCTATGTGCCTTTTGTAATTAATTCCGATGCAATTTCTGTGTTTCATCGTCAATAAGAAGGTCAGAGGGATACAGTAAACCCGAAGTGTAGCATCGGAATCAATAACTAGTGTCACAGGAATTTTTCAAAACATAGACAGTAGGATGGGTCAGTCTTCTTGTACTTAAGTCGTCATTGTGCCTTTTGTATTTAATTCCGATGCAATTTCTGTGGTTCATCTTCAATAAGAAGGTCCAAGGGATACAGTTTACCTGAAGTGAAGCATCGGAATCTATAACTAGTGTCACAGGAACGGTTCAAAGCATAGACAGTAAGAAAGGTCAGTCTTCTTGAACTTAAGTCGGCATTGTGCCTTTTCCATTTAATTCCGAAGCAATTTCTGTGTTTCATCGGCAATAAGAAGGTCAGAGGGATACAGTAAACCTGAAGGGAAGCATCGGAATCTATAGCTAGTGTCACAGGAATGGTTCAAAACATAGTGAGGAAGAAGAGTCAGTCTCCTTGTACTTAAGTCGGCATTGTGATTTTTCTATTTAATTCCGATGCAATTTCTGTGTTTCAGCGTCAATACGAAGGTCAGAGGGATACAGTAAACCTGTAGTGACGCATCGGAATCTATAACTAGTGTCACAGGAATGGTTCAAATCATAGTCAGTAAGAAGAATCAGTCTTCTTGCACTTAAGTTGGCATTGTGCTTTTTCTATTTCATTCCGATGCAATCTGCGTGTTTCATCGTCAATAAGAATGTCAGAGGGATAAAGTAAACCTGAAGTGAAGCATCGGAATCTATAACTAGTGTCACAGGAATGGTTCAAATCATAGTCAGTAAGAAGAGTCAGTCTTCTTGCACTTAAGTCGGCATTGTGCTTTTTCTATTTCATTCCGATGCAATTTCTGTGTTTCATCGTCGATACGAAGGTCAGAGGGATACAGTAAACCGGAAGTGAAGCATCGGAATCAATATCTAGTGTCACAGGAATGGTTCAAAACATAGACAGTAAGGAGAGTCGATCTTTGTATTTAATTCCGATGCAATTTCTGTGTTTCAACCTCAATAAGAAGGTCCAAGGGGCACAGTAAACCTGAAGTGAAGCATCGGAATCTATAACTAGTGTCACAGGATTGATTCAAAACAGTCAGTTAGAAGAGTCAGTCTTCTTGTACTTAAGTCGGCATTGTGCCTTTTGTATTTAATTCCGATGCAATTTATGTGTTTCATCGTCAATAAGAAGGTCAGAGGTATACAGTAAACCTCAAGTGAAGCATCGGAATCTATAACTAGTGTCACAGGAATGGTTCAAAACGTAGACAGTAAGAAGCTACAGTCTTCTTGTACTTAAGTCGGCATTGTGCCTATTGCATTTAATTCCGATGCAATTTCTGTGTTTCATCGTCAATAAGAAGGTCCCAGGGATACAGTAAACCTGAAGTGAAGCATCGGAATCTATAACTAGTGTCACAGGAATGGTTCAAAACGTAGACATTAAGAAGATACAGTCTTCTTGTACTTAAGTCGTCATTGTGCCTTTTGTATTTTATTCCGATGCAATTTCTGTGTTTCATCGTCAATAAGGTGGTCCAAGGGATACAGTAAACCTGGAGTGAAGCATCGGAATGTATAACTAGTGTCACAGGAATGGTTCAAAACATAGACAGTACTTAAGTCAGCATTGTGCCATTTCTATTTAATTCCGATGCTCTTTCTGTGTTTCATCGCCAATAAGAAGGTCCAAGGGATACAGTATTCCTGAAATGAAGCATCGGAATCTATAACTAGTGTCACAGGAATGTTTCAAAACATAGACAGTAGGAAGAGTCAGTGTGCATGTACTTAAGTCGGCATTGTGCCTATTGTATTTATTCCAATGCAATTTCAGTGTTTCATCGACAATAAGAAGGTCAGAGGGATACAGTAAACCTGAAGTGAAGCATCGGAATCTATAACTAGTGTCACAGGAATGGTTCAAAACATAGTCAGTAAGAAGAGTCAATCTTCTTGTACTTAAGTCGGCATTGTGCCTTTTGTATTTAATTCCGATGCAATTTCTGTGTTTCATCGTCAATAAGAAGGTCCAAGGGATACAGTAAACCTGAAGTGAAGCATCGGAATCCATAACTAGTGTCACAGGAATGGTTGAAAGCATAGAGAGTAAGAAGAGTCAGTCTTCTTGTGCTTACATCGGCATTGTGCCTCTTGTATTTAATTCCGATGCAATATCTGTGTTTCATCGTCAATAAGAAGGTCCAAGGGATACATTAAACCTGAAGTTGAGCATCGGAATCTGTAACTAGCGTCACAAGAATGGTTCAAAACATAGACAGTAAGAAGAGTCAGTCTTCTTGTACTTAAGTCGGCTTTGTGCCTTTTCCATTTAATTCCGAAGCAATTCCTGTGTTTCATCGGCAATAAGAAGGTCAGAGGGATACAGTAAACCTGAAGTGAAGCATCGGAATCTATAACTAGTGTCACAGAAATGGTTCAAAACATAGACAGTAGGAAGAGTCAGTCTTCTTGTACTTAAGTCGTCATTGTGCATTTTGTATTTAATTCCGATGCAATTTCTGTGTTTCATCTTCAATAAGAAGGTCCAAGGGATACAGTTTACCTGAAGTGAAGCATCGGAATCTATAACTAGTGTCACAGGAACGGTTCAAAGCATAGACAGTAAGAAAGGTCAGCCTTCTTGTACTTAAGTCGGCATTGTGCCTTTTGTATTTAATTCCGATGCAATTTCTGCGTTTGATCGTCAATAAGAAGGTCAGAGGGATACAGAAAACCTGAAGTAAAGCATCGGAATCTATAACTAGTGTCACATGAATGGTTCAAAACATAGACAGTAAGAAGAGTCAGTCTTCTTGTACTTAAATCAGCATTGTGCCATTTCTATTTAATTCCGATGCACGTTCTATGTTTCATCGTCAATAAGAAGGTCCAAGGGATACAGTAATCCTGAAATGAAGCATCGGAATCTATAACGAGTGTCACAGGAATGTTTCAAAACATAGACAGTAGGACGAGTCAGTCTACATGTACTTATGTCGGCATTGTGCTTATTGTATTTATTCCGATGAAATTTCTGTGTTTCATCGACAATAAGAAGGCCAGAGGGATACAGTGAACCTGAAGTGAAGCATCGGAATCTATAGCTAGTGTCACAGGAATGGTTCAAAACATAGTCAGTAAGAAGAGTCAGTCTTCTTGTACTTAAGTCGGCATTGTGCCTTTTGTAGTTAATTCCGATGCAATTTCTGTGTTTCATCGTCAATAAGGTCAGAGGGATACAGTAAACCTGAAGTGAAGCATCGGAATCCATAACTAGTGTCACAGGAATAGTTCAAATCATAGAGAGTAAGAAGAGTCAGTCTTCTTGTACTTACATCGGCATTGTGCCTTTTGTATTTAATTCCGATGCAATATCTGTGTTTCATCGTCAATAAGAAGGTTCAAGGGGTACAGTAAACCTGAAGTTGAGCATTGGAATCTGTAACTAGCGTCACAGGAATGGTTCAAAACATAGACAGTAAGAAGAGTCAGTCTTCTTGTACTTAAGTCGGCATTGTGCCTTTTCCATTTAATTCCGTAGCAATTTCTGTGTTTCATCGGCAATAAGAAGGTCAGAATGATACAGTAAACCTGAAGTGAAGCATCGGAATCTATAACTAGTGTCATAGGAATGGTTCAAATCTTAGTCAGTAAGAAGAGTCAGTCTTCTTGCACTTAAGTTGGCATTGTGCATTTCTATTTCATTCCGATGCAATTTGCGTGTTTCATCGTCAATAAGAATGTCAGAGGGATACAGTAAACCTGAAGTGAAGCGTCGGAACCTATAACTAGTGTCACAGGAATGGTTCAAATCATAGTCAGCAAGGAGAGTCAATCTTCTTGCACTTAAGTCGGCATTGTGCTTTTCCTATTTCATTCCGATGCAATTTCTGTGTTTCATCGTCAATAAGAAGATCAGAGGGATACAGTAAACCGGAAGTGAAGCATCGGAATCAATATCTAGTGTCACAGGAATGGCTCAAAACATAGACAGTAAGGAGAGACAGTCTTCTTGTACTTAAGTCGGCATTGTGCCATTTGTATTTAATTCCGATGTAATTTCTGTGTTTCAACGTCAATAAGAAATTCAGAGGGATACAGTAAACCTGAAGTGAAGCATCGGAATCTATAACTAGTGTCACAGGATTGATTCAAAACAATCAGTAAGAAGAGTCAGTCTTCTTGTACTTAAGTCGGCATTGTGCCTTTTGTATTTAATTCCGATGCAATTTCTGTGTTTCAACGTCAATAAGAAGGTCAGAGGGATACAGTAAACCTGAAGTGTAGCATCGGAATCTATAACTAGTGTCACAGGAATGGTTCAAAACATAGACAGTAGGAAGAGTCAGTCTTCTTGTACTTAAGTCGTCATTGTGCCTTTTGTATTTAATTCCGATGCAATTTCTGTGTTTCATCTTCAATAAGGAGGTCCAAGGGATACAGTTTACCTGAAGTGAAGCATCGGAATCTATAACTAGTGTCACAGGAACGGTTCAAAGCATAGACAGTAAGAAAGGTCAGTCTTCTTGTACTTAAGTCGGCATTGTGCCTTTTGTATTGAATTCCGATGCAATTACTGTGTTTGATCGTCAATAAGAAGGACAGAGGGATACAGAAAACCTGAAGTGAAGCATCGGACTCTATAACTAGTGTCACATGAATGGTTCAAAACATAGACAGTAAGAAGAGTCAGTCTTCTTGTACTTAAGTCAGCATTGTGCCTTTTCTATTTAATTCCGATGCACGTTCTGTGTTTCATCGTCAATAAGAAGGTCCAAGGGATACAGTAATCCTGAAATGAAGCATCGGAATATATAACTAGTGTCACAGGAATGTTTCAAAACATAGACAGTAGGAAGAGTCAGCCTACATGTACTTAAGTCGGCATTGTGCCTACTGTATTTATTCCGATGCAATTTCTGTGTTTTATCGACAATAAGAAGGTCAGAGGGATACAGTAAACCTGAAGTGAAGCATCGGAACCTATAACTAGTGTCACAGGAATGGTTCAAATTATAGTCAGTAAGAGGAGTCAGTCTTCTTGTACTTAAGTCGGCAATGTGCCTTTTGTATTTAATTCCGATGCAATTTCTGTGTTTCATCGTCAATAAGAAGGTCCAAGGGATACAGTAAACCCGAAGTGAAGCATCGGAATCCATAACTAGTGTCACAGGAATGGTTCAAAACATAGAGAGTAAGAAGAGTCAGTCTTCTTTTACTTAAGTCGGCTTTATGCCCTTTTCAATTTAATTCCGATGCAATTACTGTGTTTCATCGTCAATAAGAAGGACAGAGGGATACAGTAAACCTGAAGTGAAGCATCGGAATGTCTAACTAGTGTCACAGGAATGGTTCAAATCATAGTCAGTAAGAAGAATCAGTCTTCTTGTACTTAAGTCGGAATTGTGCCCTTTGAATTTAATTCCGAAACAATATCTGTGTTTCATCGGCAATAAGAAGGTCAGAGGGATAGAGTAAAACTGAATTGAAGCATCGGAATCTATAACTAGTGTCACAGGAATGGTTCAAAGCATAGACAGTAAGAAAAGTCAGTCTTCTTGTACTTAAGTCGGCATTGTGCCTTTTCTATTTAATTCCGATGCAATTTCTGTGTTTCATCGTCAATAAGAAGGTCAGAGGGAAACAGTAAACCTGAAGTGAAGCATCGGAATCTATAACTAGTGTCACAGGAATGGTTCAAAACATAGTCAGTAAGAAGAGTCAGTCTTCTTGTACTTAAGTCGGCATTGTGCCTTTTGCATTAAATTCCGATGCAATTTCTGTGTTTCACCGTTAATAAGAAGGTCAGAGGGATACAGTAAACCTGAAGTGAAGCATCGGAATCTGTAACTAGAGTCACTGGAATGGTCAAAATCATAGACCGTAAGAAGAGTCAGTCTTCTTGTACTTAAGTCGGCTTTGTGCCCTTTTCAAATTATTTCCGATGCAATTACTGTGTTTCATCGTCAATAAGAAGGTCAGAGGGATACAGTAAACCTGAAGTGAAGCATCGGAATCTCTAACTAGTGTCACAGGAATGGTTCAAAACATAGACAGGAAGAAGAGTCAGTCTTATTGTATTTGAGTCGGCATTGTGCCTTTGTATTTAATTCCGATGCAATTTCTGTGATTCATCGTCAATAAGAAGGTCAGAAGGATACAGTAAACCTGAAGTGAAGCATCGGAATCTGTAACTAGAGTCACTGGAATGGTCAAAATCATAGACCGTAAGAAGAGTCAGTCTTCTTGTACTTAAGTCGGCTTTGTGCCCTTTTCAAATTATTTCCGATGCAATTACTGTGTTTCATCGTCAATAAGAAGGTCAGAGGGATACAGTAAACCTGAAGTGAAGCATCGGAATCTCTAACTAGTGTCACAGGAATGGTTCAATCACAGTCAGTAAGAAGAGTCAGTCTTCTTGCACTTAAGTTGGCATTGTGCTTTTTCTATTTCATTCCGATGCATTTTGCGTGTTTCATCGTCAATAAGAATGTCAGAGGGATACAGTAAACCTGAAGTGAAGCATCGGAATCTATAACTAGTGTCACAGGAATGGTTCAAATCATAGTCAGTAGGAAGAGTCAGTCTTCTTGCACTTAAGTCGGCATTGTGCTTTTTCTATTTCATTCCGATGCAATCTCTGTGTTTCATCGTCAATAAGAAGGTCAGAGGGATACAGTAAACCGGAAGTGAAGCATCGGAATCAATATCTAGTGTCACAGGAATGGTTCAAAGCATAGACAGTAAGGAGAGTCAGTCTTCTTGTACTTAAGTCGGCATTGTGCCATTTGTATTTAATTCCGGTGCAATTTCTGTGTTTCAACGTCAATAAGAAGGTCAGAGGGATACAGAAAAACCTGAAGTGAAGCATCGGAAACTATAACTAGTTTCACAGGATCGATTCAAAACAGTCAGTAAGAAGAGTCAGTCTTCTTGTACTTAAGACGGCATTGTGCCTTTTGTATTTAATTCCGATGCAATTTCTGTGTTTCATTGTCAATAAGAAGGTCAGAGGGATACAGTAAACCTGAAGTGTAGCATCGGAATCTATAACTAGTGTCACAGAAATGGTTCAAAACATAGACAGTAGGAAGAGTCAGTCTTCTTGTACTTAAGTCGTCATTGTGCCTTTTGTATTTAATTCCGATGCAATCTCTGTGTTTCATCTTCAATAAGAAGGTCCAAGGGATACAGTTTACCAGAAGTGAAGCATCGGAATCTGTAACTAGTGTCACAGGTACGGTTCAAAGCATAGACAGTAAGAAAGGTCAGTCTTCTTGTACTTAAGTCGGCATTGTGCCTTTTGTATTTAATTCCGATGCAATTTCTGTGTTTGATCGTCAATAAGAAGGTCAGAGTGCTACAGAAAACCTGAAGTGAAGCATCGGAATCTATAACTAGTGTCACATGAATGGTTCAAAACATAGACAGTAAGAAGAGTCAGTCTTCTTGTACTTAAGCCAGCATTGTGCCTTTTCTATTTAATTCCGATGCACGTTCTGTGTTTCATCGTCAATAAGAAGGTCCAAGGGATACAGTAATCCTGAAATGAAGCATCGGAATCTACAACTAGTGTCACAGGAATGTTTCAAAACATAGACAGTAGGAAGAGTCAGTCTACATGTACTTAAGTCGGCATTGTTCCTTTTCTATTTATTTCCGATGCAATTTCTGTTTTTCATCGTCAATAAGAACATCCAAGGGATACAGTAAACCTAAAGTGAAGCATCGGAATCTATAACTAGTGTCACAGGAATGGTTCAAAACACAGACAGTAGGAAGAGTCAGTCTTCTTGTACTTAAGTAACATTGCGCCTTTTCTATTTAATTCCGATGAAATTTCTGTGTTTCACCGTCAATAAGAAGGTCAGAGATATACAGTAAACCTGAAGTGAAGCATCGGAATCTATAACTAGTGTCACAGGAATGGTTCAAAACATAGTCAGTAAGAAGAGTCAGTCTTCTTGTACTTAAGTCGGCATTAAGCTTTTTCTATTTAATTCCAATGCAATTTCTGTATTTCGTCGCCAATAAGAACGTCCAAAGGATACAGTAAACCTGAAGTGAAGCGTCGGAATCTATAACTAATGTCACAGGAATGGTTGAAAACATAGACAGTGGGAAGAGTCAGTCTTCTTGTACTGAAGTTGGCGTTGTGCCTTTTGTATTTAATTCCGATGGAATTTCTGTGTTTCATCGTCAAAAAGAAGGTCAGAGGGATACAGTAAACCTGAAGTGAAGCATCGGAAACTATAACTAGTGTCACCGGAATGGTTCAAAACATAGACAGTAAGAAGAATCAGACTTCTTGTACTTAAGCCGGCATTGTTCCCTCTACAATTTAATTCGGATGCAATTACTGTGTTTCATCGTCTATATGAAGGTCGGAGGGATACAGTAAACCTTAAGTGAAGCATCGGCATCTGTAACTAGTGTCACAGGAGTGGTTCAAAACATAGTCAGTAAGAAGAGTCAGTCTTCTTGTACATAAGTCGGCATTGTGCCTTTTGTATTTAATTCCGATGCAATATCTGTGTTTCATCGTCAATAAGAAGGTCCAAGGGATACAGTAAACCTGAAGTGAAGCATCGGAAACTGTATCTAGTGTCACAGGAATTGTTCAAAAAATAGTCAGTAAGGAGAGTCAGTATTCTTAAACTTAAGTCGGCATTGTGCCATTTGTATTTAATTCCGATGCAATTTCTGTTTTTCATCGTCAATATGAAGGTCAGAGGGATACAGTAAACCTGAAGTGAAGCATCGGAATCTATAACTAGTGTCACAGGAATGGTTCAAAACAGTCAGTAAGAAGAGTCAGTCTTCTTGTACTTAAGTCGGCATTGTGCTATTTGTATTTAATTCCGATGCAATTTCTGTGTTTCATCGTCAATAAGAAGGTCAGAGTGATACAGTAAACCTGAAGTGTAGCATCGAAATCTTTAACTAGTGTCACTGGAATGGTTCAAAACACAGACAGTAAGAAGAGCCAGTCTTCTTGTACTTAAGTCGGCATTGTGCCTTTTGTATTTAATTCCGATGCAATTTTTGTGTTTCATCGTCATAAAGAAGGTCCAAGGGATTCAGTAAGCCTTAAGTGAAGCATCTGAATCTATAACTAGTGTCACATGAATGGTTCAAAGCATAGACAGTAAGAAAGGTCAGTCTTCGTGTACTTAAGTCGGCATTGTGCCTTTTCTTTTTAATTCCGATGCAATTTCTGTGTTTTATCGTCAATAAGAAGGTCCAAGGGATACAGTAAACCTGAAATGAAGCATCGGAATCTATAACTAGCGTCACAGGAATGTTTCAAAACATAGACAGTAGGAGGAGTCAGTCTACATGTACTTAAGTCGACATTGTGCCTTTTGCATTTAATTCCGATGCAAGTTCTGTGTTTCATCGTCAATAAGAAGGTCAGAGGGTTCGAGTAAACCTGAAGTGAAGCATCGGAATCAATAACTAGTGTCACAGGAATGGTTCAAAACAGTCAGTAAGAAGAGTCCGTCTCCTTGTACTTAAGTCGGCATTGTGCTTTTTGTATTTAATTCCGATGCATTTTCTGTGTTTCATCGTCAATAAGAAGGTCCAAGGGATACAGTAAACCCGAAGTGAAGCATCGGAATCTATAACTAGTTTCACAGGAATGGTTCAAAACATAGACAGTAAGAAGAGTCAGACCTCTTGTACATAAGTCGGCATTATGCCCTTTTCTATTTAATTCCGATGCAATTACTGTGTTTCATCGTCAATAAGAAGGTCAGAGGGATACAGTAAACCTGAAGTGAAACGTCGGAATCTCTAACTAGTGTCACAGGAATGGTTCAAAACATAGTCAGTAAGAAGAGTCAGTCTCCTTGTACTTAAGTCGGCATTGTGCCTTTTGTATTTAATTCCGATGCAGTATATGTGTTTCATCGTCAATAAGAAGGTCCAAGGGATACAGTAAACCTGAAGTGAAGCATCGGAATCCATATCTAGCGTCACAGGAATGGTTCAAAACATTGACAGTAAGGAAAGTCAGTCTTCTTGTATTTAAGTCGGCATTGTGCCATTTGTATTTAATTCCGATGCAAGGTCTGTGTTTCATCGTCAATACGAAGGTCAGAGGGTTCGAGTAAACCTGAAGTGAAGCATCGGAATCAATAACTTGTGTCACAGGAATGGTTCAAAACAGTCAGTAAGAAGAGTCAGTCTCCTTGTACTTAAGTCGGCATTGTGCCTCTTGAATTTAATTCCGATGCAATTTCTGTGTTTCATCGTCAATAAGAAGGTCAGAAGGATACAGTAAACCTGAAGTGTAGCATCGGAATCTGTAACTAGTGTCACAGGAATAATTCAAAACATAGACAGTAGGAAGAGTCAGTCTTCTTGTACTTAAGTCGGCATTGTGCCTTTTGTATTTAATTCCGATGCAATTTCTATGTTTCATCGTCAATAAGAAGGTCCAAGGGATTCAGTAAACCAGAAGTGAAGCATCGGAATCTATAACTAGTGTCACAGGAATGGTTTAAATCATAGACAGTAAGAAAGGTCAGTCTTCTTGTACTTAAGTCGGCATTCTGCCTTTTGTATTTACTTCTGATGCAATTTCTGTGTTTGATTGTCAATAAGAAGGTCAGACGGATACAGTAAACCTGAAGTGTAGCATCGGAATCTATAACTAGTGTCACAGGAATGGTTCAAAACATAAACAGTAGGAAGAGTCAGTCTTCTTGTACTTAAGTCAGCATTGTGCCTTTTGTATTTAATTCCGATGCACTTTCTGTGTATCATCGTCAATAACAAGGTCCAAGGGATACAGTAAACCTGAAATGAAGCATCGGAATCTATAAGTAGAGTCACAGGAATGTTTCAAAACATAGACAGTAGGAAGAGTCAGTCTAAATGTACTTAAGTCGGCATTGTGCCTTTTGTATGTAATTCCGATGCAATTTCTGAGTTTCATCGTCAATAAGAGGGTCAGAGGGATACAGTAAACCTGAAGTGAAGCATCGGAATCAATAACTAGTGTCACAATAATGGTTCAAACATAGTAAGTAAGAAGAGTCAGTCTTCTTGTACTTAAGTCGGCATTGTGCCTTTTGTATTTAATTCCGATGCAATTTCTGTGTTTCATCGTCAATAAGAAGGTCCAAGGGATACAGTAATCCTGAAGTGAAGCATCGGAATCTATAACTAGTGTCACAGGAATGGTTCAAAGTATAGACAGTAGGAAGAGTCAGACTTCTTGTACTTAAGTCGGCATTATGCCTTTTTCAATTTAATTCCGATGCAATTACTGTGTTTCATCTTCAATAAGAAGGTCAGACGGATACAATAAACCTGAAGTGAAGCATCGGATCTCTAACGAGTGTCACAGGAATGGTTCATAACATTGTCAGTAAGAAGAATCAGTCTTCTTGTACATAAGTCGGCATTTTGCCTTTTGTATGTAATTCCGATGCAATATCTGTGTTTCATCGTCAATAAGAAGGTCCAAGGGATACAGTAAACCTGAAGTGAAGCATCGGAAACTGTAACTAACGTCACAGGAATGGTTCAAACATTATCAGTAGGATGAGTCAGTCTTCTTGTACTTAAGCCGGCATTGTGCCTTTTCTATTGAATTCCGATGCAATTTCTGTGTTTCATCGTCAATATGAACGTCCAAGGGAAACAGTAAACCTGAAGTGAAGCATCGGAATCTATAACTATTGTCACAGTAATGGTTCAAAACATAGACAGTAGGAGGAGTCAGTCTTCTTGCACTTAAGTCGGCATTGTGTTTTTCTATTTAATTCCGATGCAATTTCTGTTTTTCATCGTCAATAAGAAGGTCAGAGGGATGCAGTAAACCTGAAGTGAAGCATCGGAATCTGTAACTAGCGTCACAGGAATGGTTCAAAGCATAGACAGGAAGAAGAGTCAGTCCTCTTGTACTTAAGGCGGCATTGTGCCTTTGGTACTTAATTCCGATGCAATTTCTGTGTTTCATCGTCAATAAGAAGGTAAAAGGGATACAGTAAACCTGAAGTGAAGCATCGGAATCTATAACTAGTGTCACAGAAATGGTTCAAATCATAGATAGTAAGAAGAGTCAGTCTTCATGTGCTTAAGTCGGCATTGTGGGTTTTCTATTTAATTCTGATGCAATTTCTGTGTTTCATCGTCAATAAAAAGGTCCAAGGGATACAGTAAACCTTAAGTGAAGCATCGGAATCTATAACTAGTGTCACAGGAATGGTTCAAAGCAAAGACAGTAGGAAGAGTCAGTCTTCTTGTACTTAAGTCGGCATTGTGCCATTTCTATTTAATTCCGATGCAATATCTGTGTTTCATCGTCAATAAGAAGGTCCAAGGGAAACAGTAAACATGAAGTGAAGCATCGGAATCTATAACTAGTGTCACAGGAATGTTTCAAACAAAGACAGTAAGATGAGTCAGTCATCTTGCACTTAAGTCCGCATTGTGCCTTTTGTATTTATTTCCGATGCAATTTCTTTGTTTCATCGTCAATAAGAAGGTCCAAGGGATTCAGTAATCTTGAAGTGAAGCATCGGAATCTATAACTAGTGTAACAGGAATGGTTGAATCATAGACAGTAAGAAAGGTCAGTCTTCTTATACTTAAGTCGTCATTGTGATTTTTGTATTTAATTCCGATGCAAGTTCTGTGTTTCATCGTCAATAAGAACGTCCAAGGTATACAGTAATCCTGAAGTGAAGCATCGGAGTCCATAACTAGTGTCACAGGAATGGTTCAAAACATAGACAGTAGGAAGAGTCAGTCATCTTTTACTTAGGTCAGCATTGTGCCTTTTCTATTTAATTCCAATGCACTTTCTGTGTTTCATCGTCAATAAGAAGGTCAGAGGGATACAGTAAACCTGAAGTTAAGCTTCGGAATCTATAACTAGTGTCACAGGAATGGTTCAAAACATAGTCAGTAAGAAGAGTCAGTCTTCTTGTACTTTAGTCGGCATTGTGCCTTTTCTATTGAATTCCGATGCAATATCTGTGTTTCATTGTCAATAAGAAGGTCAGAGGGATACAGTAAACCTGAAGTGAAGCATCGGAATCTATAACTAGTGTCACAGGAATTGTTCCAAACATAGTCAGTAAGAAGAGTCAGTCGTCTTTACTTAAGTCGGCATTGTGCCTTTTCTATTTAATTCCGATGCAATTTCTGTGTTTCATCGTCAATAAGAAGGTACAAGGGATACAGTAAACCTGAAGTGAATCATCGGAATCTATAACTAGTGTCACAGGAATGGTTCAAAACATAGTCTGTACGAAGAGTCAGACTTCTTGTACTTAAGTCGGCATTGTGCCTTTTGTATTTAATTCCTATCCAATTCCTGTGTTTCATCGTCAAAAAGAAGGTCAGAGGGATACAGTTAACCTGAAGTGAAGCATCGGAATCTATAAGTAGTGTCACAGGAATGGTTCATAACATAGACAAAAAGAAGAGTCAGTCTCCTTGTACTTAAGGCAGCATTGTGCCTTTTGTATTTATTTCCGATGCAATTTCTGTGTTTCATCGTCAAAAAGAAGGTCAGAGGGATATAGTAAACCTGAAGTGAAGCATCGGAATCTATAACTAGTGTCACAAGAATGGTTCAAAACATAGACAGTAGGAAGAGTCAGTCTTCTTGCACGTAAGTCGGCATTGTGCCTTATGTATTTAATTCCGATGCAATTTCTGCGTTTCATCGTCAATAAGAAGGTCCAAGGGATACAGTAAACCTGAAGTGCGGCATCGGAATCTATGACTGGTGTCACAGGAATGGTTCAAAGCAGAGACAGTAAGAATGGTCAGTCTTCATGTACTTAAGTCGGCATTGTACCTTTTATATTTAATTCCGATGCAATTTCTGTGTTTCATCGTCAATAAGAAGGTCAGAGGGATACAGTAAACCTGAAGTGAAGCATCGGAATCTATAACTAGTGCCACAGGAATGATTCAAAACACAGACAATAGGAAGAGTCAGTCTACATGTACTTAAGTCGGCATTGTGCCTTTTGTATTTAATTCCGAAGCAATTTCTGTGTTTCATGGCCAATAAGAAGGTCAGAGGGATACAGTAAACCTGAAGTGTAGCATCGGAATCTATAACTAGTGTCACAGGAATGGTTAAAAAAGTAGTCAGTAAGAAGAGTCAGTCTTCTTGTACTTAAGTCGGCATTGTGCCTTTTGTATTTAATTCCCATGCAATTTCTGTGTTTCATCGTCAATAAGAAGGTCCAAGCGATACAGTAAACCTGAAGTGAAGCATCGGAATCTATAACTAGTGTCACAGGAATGGTTCAAAACATAGAGAGTAAGAAGAGTAAGTCTTCTTGTACTTCAGTCGGCATTATGCCCTTATCAATTTAATTCCGATGCAATTACTGTGTTTCATCGTCAAGAAGAAGGTCAGAGGGATACAGTAAACCTGAAGTGAAGCATCGGAATCTCTAACTAGTGTCACAGGAATGGTTCAAAACATAGTCACTAAGAAGATCAGTCTTCTTGTACTTAAGTCGGCATTGTGCCTTTTGTGTTTAATTCCGGTGCAATTTCTGTGTTTCATCGTCAATAAGAAGGTCCAAGGGATACAGTAAACCTGAAGTGAAGCATCGGAATCTGTGACTAGTGTCACAGGAATGGATCAAAACATAGACAGTAAGAAGAGTCAGTCTTCTTGTACTTAAGTCGGCATTATGCCCTTATCAATTTAATTCCGATGCAATTACTGTGTTTCATCGTCAAGAAGAAGGTCAGAGGGATACAGTAAACCTGAAGTGAAGCATCGGAATCTCTAACTAGTGTCACAGGAATGGTTCAAAACATAGTCACTAAGAAGATCAGTCTTCTTGTACTTAAGTCGGCATTGTGCCTTTTGTATTTAATTCCGTTGCAATTTCTGTGTTTTATCGTCAATAAGAAGGTCCAAGGGATACAGTAAAACTGAGGTGAGGCATCGGAATCTATAACTAGTGTCACAGGAATGGTTAAAAACATAGACAGTAAGAAGAGTCAGTCTTCTTGTACTAAAGTCGGCATTGTGCCTTTTCTATTTAATTCCAATGCAATTTCTGTGTTTCATCGTCAAAAAGAAGATCAGAGGGATACAGTAAACCTGAAGTGAAGCATCGATATGTATAACTAGTGTCACAGGAATGGTTCAAAACATTGACAGTAGGAAAAGTAAGTCTTCTTGTACTTAAGTCGGTATTGTGCCTATTGTATTTTACTCCGATGCGCTATCTGCGTTTCATCTTCAATAAGATGATCCAAGGGATACATTAAACCTGAAATGAAGCATCGGAATCTATAACTAGAGTCACAATAATGGTTCAAAACATAGACAGTAGGAAGACTCAGTCTACATGTACTTAAGTCGGCATCGTGCCTTTGGTATTTATTTCCGAGACAATTTCGGTGTTTCATCGTCAATAAGGTTGTAAGAGGGATACAGTAAACCTGAAGTGAAGCATCGGAATCTATAACTAGTGTCACAGGAATGGTTCAAGGCATAGTCAGTAAGAAGAGTCAGTCTTCTTGTACTTAAGTCGGCATTGTGCCTTTTGTATTTATATCCGATGCAATTTCTGTGTTTCTTCGCCAATAAGAAGGTCAGAGGGATACAGTAAACCTGAAGGGAAGCATCGGAATCTCTAACTAGTGTCACAGAAATGGTTGAGACATAGTCAGTAAGAAGAGTCAGTCTTCTTGTACTTAAGTCGGCATTGTGCCTTTTGTATTTAATTCCGATGCAATTTCTGTGTTTCATCGTCAATAAGAAGGTCCAAGGGATTGAGTAAAACTGAAGTGAAGCATCGGAATCTGTAACTAGCGTCACAGGAATGGTTCAAAACATAGACACTAAGAAGAGTCAGTCTGCTTGTACTTATGACGGCATTGTGCCTTTTCTTTTTAATTCCGATGCAATTTCTCTGTTTCATCGTCAATAAGAAGGTCAGAGGGATACAGTGAACCTGAGGTGAAGCATCGGAATCTATAACGAGTGTCACAGGAATGGTTCAAAACATAGACAGTAGGAAGAGTCAGTCTTCTTGTACTTAAGTCGGCATTGTGCCTTTTCTATTTAATTCCGATGCAATTTCTGTGTTTCATCGTCAATAAGAAGGTCCAAGGGATACAGTAATACTGAAGTGAAGCATCGGAATCTGTAACTAGCGTCACAGGAATGGTTCAAAACATAGACACTAAGAAGAGTGAGTCTGCTTGTACTTATGACGGCATTGTGCCTTTTCTTTTTAATTCCGATGCAATTTCTGTGTTTCATCGTCAATAAGAAGGTCCAAGGGATACAGTAAAGCTGAAGTGAAGCATCGGAAGCTGTAACTAGCGTCACAGGGATGGTTCGAAACATAGTCAGTAAGAAGAGTCGGTCTTATTGTACTTAAGTCGGCATTGTGCCTTTTCTATTTAATTCCGATGCAATTTCTGTGTTTCATCGTCAATAAGAACATCCAAGGGATACAGTAAACCTGAAGTGAAGCATCGGAAACTGTATCTAGTGTCACAGGAATTGTTCAAAAAATAGTCAGTAAGGAGAGTCAGACTTCTTAAACTTAAGTCGGCAATGTGCCATTTGTATATAATTCCGATGCAATTTCTGTGTTTCATCGTCAATAAGAAGGTCCAAGGGATACAGTAAATCTGAAGTGAAGCATCGGAATCCATAACTAGTGTCACAGGAATGGTTCAAAAGATAGACAGTAAGAAGAGTCAGACTTCTTGTACTTAAGCCGGCATTGTGCCCTCTACAATTTAATTCCGATGCAATTACTGTGTTTCATCGTCTATATGAAGGTCAGAGGGATACAGTAAACCTTAAGTGAAGCATCGGAATCTGTAACTAGTGTCACAGCAATGGTTCAAAACATAGTCAGTAAGAAGAGTCAGTCTTCTTGTACATAAGTCGGCATTGTGCCTTTTGTATTTAATTCCGTTGCAATATCTGTGTTTCATCGTCAATAAGAAGGTCCAAGGGATACAGTAAACCTGAAGTGAAGCATCGGAAACTGTATCTAGTGTCACAGGAATTGTTCAAAAAATAGTCAGTAAGGAGAGTCAGTAGTCTTAAACTTAAGTCGGCATTGTGCCATTTGTATTTAATTCCATGCAATTTCTGTGTTTCATCGTCAATATGAAGGTCAGAGGGATACAGTAAACCTGAAGTGAAGCATCGGAATCTATAACTAGTGTCACAGGAATGGTTCAAAACAGTCAGTAAGAAGAGTCAGTCTTCTTGTACTTAAGTCGGCATTGTGCTATTTGTATTTAATTCCGATGCAATTTCTGTGTTTCATCGTCAATAAGAAGGTCCAAGGGATACAGTAAACCTGAAGTGTAGCATCGAAATCTTTAACTAGTGTCACAGGAATGGTTCAAAACACAGACAGTAAGAAGAGCCAGTCTTCTTGTACTTAAGTCGGCATTGTGCCTTTTGTATTTAATTCCGATGCAATTTTTATGTTTCATCGTCATAAAGAAGGTCCAAGAGATTCAGTAAGCCTTAAGTGAAGCATCTGAATCTATAACTAGTGTCACAGGAATGGTTCAAAGCATAGACAGTGAGAAAGGTCAGTCTTCTTGTACTTATATCGGCATTGTGCCTTTTGTATTTAATTCCGATGCAATTTCTGTGTTTTATCGTCAATAAGAAGGTCCAAGGGATCCAGTAAATCTGAAATGAAGCATCGGAATCTATAACTAGCGTCACAGGAATGTTTCAAAACATAGACAGTAGGAAGAGTCAGTCTACATGTACTTAAGTCGACATTGTGCCTTTTGTATTTAATTCCGATGCAATTTCTGTGTTTCATCGTCAATAAGAAGGTCCAAGGGATACAGTAAACCTGAAGTGAAGCATCAGAATCTATAACTAGTGTCACATTAATGGTTCAAATCTTAATCAGTAAGAAGAGTCAGTCTTCTTGTACTTTAGTCGGCATTGCGCCTTTTCTATTTAATTCCGATGCACGTTCTGTGTTTCATCGTCAATAAGAAGGTCCAAGGGATACAGTAATCCTGAAATGAAGCATCGGAATATATAACTAGTGTCACAGGAATGTTTCAAAACATAGACGGTAGGAAGAGTCAGCCTACATGTACTTAAGTCGGCATTGTGCCTACTGTATTTATTCCAATGCAATTTCTGTGTTTTATTGACAATAAGAAGGTCAGAGGGATACAGTAAACCTGAAGTGAAGCATCGGAACCTATAACTAGTGTCACAGGAATGGTTCAAATTATAGTCAGTAAGAGGAGTCAGTCTTCTTGTACTTAAGTCGGCAATGTGCCTTTTGTATTTAATTCCGATGCAATTTCTGTGTTTCATCGTCAATAAGAAGGTCCAAGGGATACAGTAAACCCGAAGTGAAGCATCGGAATCCATAACTAGTGTCACAGGAATGGTTCAAAACATAGAGAGTAAGAAGAGTCAGTCTTCTTTTACTTAAGTCGGCTTTATGCCCTTTTCAATTTAATTCCGATGCAATTACTGTGTTTCATCGTCAATAAGAAGGTCAGAGGGATACAGTAAACCTGAAGTGAAGCGTCGGAATGTCTAACTAGTGTCACAGGAATGGTTCAAATCATAGTCAGTAAGAAGAATCAGTCTTCTTGTACTTAAGTCGGAATTGTGCCCTTTGAATTTAATTCCGAAACAATATCTGTGTTTCATCGGCAATAAGAAGGTCAGAGGGATAGAGTAAAACTGAATTGAAGCATCGGAATCTATAACTAGTGTCACAGGAATGGTTCAAAACATAGACAGTACGAAGAGTCAGTCTTCTTGTACTTATGTAGCATTGTGCCTTTTCTAATTAATTCCGATGCAATTTCTGTGTTTCATCGTCAATAAGAAGGTCAGAGGGATACAGTAAACCCGAAGTGAAGCATCGGAATCTGTAACTAGCGTCACAGGAACAGTTTAAAACATGGACATTAAGAAGAGTCAGTCTTCTTGTACTTAAGTCGACATTGTGCCTTTTCTATTTAATTCCAATGCAATTTCTGTGTTTCTTCGTCAATAAGAAGGTCCAAGGGATACAGTAAACTTAAAGTGAAGCATGGGAATCTATAACTAGTGAACTAGTGTCACAGAAATGGTTCAAAGCATAGACAGTAAGAAAAGTCAGTCTTTTTGTACTTAAGTCGGCATTGTGCCTTTTCTATTTAATTCCGATGCAATTTCTGTGTTTCATCGTCAATAAGAAGGTCAGAGGGAAACAGTAAACCTGAAGTGAAGCATCGGAATCTATAACTAGTGTCACAGGAATGGTTCAAAACATAGTCAGTAAGAAGAGTCAGTCTTCTTGTACTTATGTCGGCATTGTGCCTTTTGCATTAAATTCCGATGCAATTTCTGTGTTTCACCGTTAATAAGAAGGTCAGAGGGATACAGTAAACCTTAAGTGAAGCATCGGAATCTATAACTAGTGTCACAGGAATGGTTTGAAACATAGACAGGAAGAAGAGTCAGTCTTATTGTATTTGAGTCGGCATTGTGCCTTTTGTATTTAATTCCAATGCAATTTCTGTGATTCATCGTCAATAAGAAGGCCAGAGGGATACAGTAATCCTGAAGTGAAGCATCGGAATCTGTAACTAGAGTCACTGGAATGGTCAAAATCATAGACCGTAAGAAGAGTCAGTCTTCTTGTACTTAAGTCGGCTTTGTGCCCTTTTCAAATTATTTCCGATGCAATTACTGTGTTTCATCGTCAATAAGAAGGTCAGAGGGATACAGTAAACCTGAAGTGAAGCATCGGAAACTCTAACTAGTGTCACAGGAATGGTTCAATCACAGTCAGTAAGAAGAGTCAGTCTTCTTGCACTTAAGTTGGCATTGTGCTTTTTCTATTTCATTCCGATGCATTTTGCGTGTTTTATCGTCAATAAGAATGTCAGAGGGATACAGTAAACCTGAAGTGAAGCATCGGAATCTATAAAAAGTGTCACAGGAATGGTTCAAATCATAGTCAGTAGGAAGAGTCAGTCTTCTTGCACTTAAGTCGGCATTGTGCTTTTTCTATTTCATTCCGATGCAATTTCTGTGTTTCATCGTCAATAAGAAGGTCAGAGGGATACAGTAAACCGGAAGTGAAGCATCGGAATCAATATCTAGTGTCACACGAATGGTTCAAAGCATAGACAGTAAGAAGAGTCAGTCTTCTTGTACTTAAGTCGGCATTGTGCCATTTGTATTTAATTCCGGTGTAATTTCTGTGTTTCAACGTCAATAAGAAGGTCAGAGGGATACGGAAAAACCTGAAGTGAAGCATCGGAAACTATAACTAGTTTCACAGAATCGATTCAAAACAGTCAGTAAGAAGAGTCAGTCTTCTTGTACTTAAGACGGCATTGTGCCTTTTGTATTTAATTCCGATGCAATTTCTGTGTTTCATTGTCAATAAGAAGGTCAGAGGGATACAGTAAACCTGAAGTGTAGCATCGGAATCTATAACTAGTGTCACAGAAATGGTTCAAAACATAGACAGTAGGAAGAGTCAGTCTTCTTGTACTTAAGTCGTCATTGTGCCTTTTGTATTTAATTGCGATGCAATCTCTGTGTTTCATCTTCAATAAGAAGGTCCAAGGGATACAGTTTACCAGAAGTGAAGCATCGGAATCTGTAACTAGTGTCACAGGTACGGTTCAAAGCATAGACAGTAAGAAAGGTCAGTCTTCTTGTACTTAAGTCGGCATTGTGCCTTTTGTATTTAATTCCGATGCAATTTCTGTGTTTGATCGTCAATAAGAAGGTCAGAGTGCTACAGAAAACCTGAAGTGAAGCATCGGAATCTATAACTAGTGTCACATGAATGGTTCAAAACATAGACAGTAAGAAGAGTCAGTCTTCTTGTACTTAAGTCAGCATTGTGCCTTTTCTATTTAATTCCGATGCACGTTCTGTGTTTCATCTTCAATAAGAAGGTCCAAGGGATACAGCAATCCTGAAATGAAGCATCGGAATCTATAACTAGTGTCACAGGAATGTTTCAAAACATAGACAGTAGGAAGAGTCAGTCTACATGTACTTAAGTCGGCATTGTGCCTTTTGTATTTAATTCCAATGCAATTTCTGTGTTTCATCGTCAATAAGAAGGTCCAAGGGATACAGTAAAGCTGAAGTGAAGCATCGGAATGTGTATCTAGCGTCACAGGGATGGTTCGAAACATGGTCAGTAAGAAGAGTCGGTCTTATTGTACTTAAGTCGGCATTGTGCCTTTTCTATTTAATTCCGATGCAATTTCTGTGTTTCATCGTCAATAAGAACATCCAAGGGATACAGTAAACCTGAAGTGAAGCATCGGAATCTATAACTAGTGTCACAGGAATGGTTCAAAACACAGACAGTAGGAAGAGTCAGTCTTCTTGTACTTAAGTAACATTGCGCCTTTTCTATTTAATTCCGATGAAATTTCTGTGTTTCACCGTCAATAAGAAGGTCAGAGATATACAGTAAACCTGAAGTGAAGCATCGGAATCTATAACTAGTGTCACAGGAATGGTTCAAAACATAGTCAGTAAGAAGAGTCAGTCTTCTTGTACTTAAGTCGGCATTAAGCCTTTTCTATTTAATTCCAATGCAATTTCTGTATTTCGGCGCCAATAAGAACGTCCAAAGGATACAGTAAACCTGAAGTGAAGCGTCGGAATCTATAACTAATGTCACAGGAATGGTTGAAAACATAGACAGTAAGAAGAATCAGACTTCTTGTACTTAAGCCGGCATTGTTCCCTCTACAATTTAATTCGGATGCAATTACTGTGTTTCATCGTCCATATGAAGGACGGAGGGATACAGTAAACCTTAAGTGAAGCATCGGCATCTGTAACTAGTGTCACAGGAGTGGTTCAAAACATAGTCAGTAAGAAGAGTCAGTCTTGTTGTACATAAGTCGGCATTGTGCCTTTTGTATTTAATTCCGATGCAATATCTGTGTTTCATCGTCAATAAGAAGGTCCAAGGGATACAGTAAACCTGAAGTGAAGCATCGGAAACTGTATCTAGTGTCACAGGAATTGTTCAAAAAATAGTCAGTAAGGAGAGTCAGTATTCTTAAACTTAAGTCGGCATTGTGCCATTTGTATTTAATTCCGATGCAATTTCTGTTTTTGATCGTCAATATGAAGGTCAGAGGGATACAGTAAACCCGAAGTGAAGCATCGGAATCTATAACTAGTTTCACAGGAATGGTTCAAAACATAGACAGTAAGAAGAGTCAGACTTCTTGTACATAAGTCGGCATTATGCCCTTTTCTATGTAATTCCGATGCAATTACTGTGTTTCATCGTCAATAAGAAGGTCAGAGGGATACAGTAAACCTGAAGTGAAACGTCGGAATCTCTAACTAGTGTCACAGGAATGGTTCAAAGCATAGTCAGTAAGAAGAGTCAGTCTTCTTGTACTTATGTCGGCATTGTGCCTTTTGTATTTAATTCCGATGCAGTATATGTGTTTCATCGTCAATAAGAAGGTCCAAGGGATACAGTAAACCTGAAGTGAAGCATCGGAATCCATATCTAGCGTCACAGGAATGGTTCAAAACATTGACAGTAAGGAAAGTCAGTCTTCTTCTATTTAAGGCGGCATTGTGCCATTTGTATTTAATTCCGATGCAAGGTCTGTGTTTCATCGTCAATAAGAAGGTCAGAGGGTTCGAGTAAACCTGATGTGAAGCATCGGAATCAATAACTTGTGTCACAGAAATGGTTCAAAACAGTCAGTAAGAAGAGTCAGTCTCCTTGTACTTAAGTCGGCATTGTGCCATCTTGAATTTAATTCCGATGCAATTTCTGTGTTTCATCGTCAATAAGAAGGTCAGAAGGATACAGTAAACCTGAAGTGTAGCATCGGAATCTGTAACTAGTGTCACAGGAATAATTCAAAACATAGACAGTAGGAAGAGTCAGTCTTCTTGTACTTAAGTCGGCATTGTGCCTTTTGTATTTAATTCCGATGCAATTTCTATGTTTCATCGTCAATAAGAAGGTCCAAGGGATTCAGTAAACCAGAAGTGAAGCATCGGAATCTATAACTAGTGTCACAGGAATGGTTGAAATCATAGACAGTAAGAAAGGTCAGTCTTCTTGTACTTAAGTCGGCATTCTGCCTTTTGTATTTACTTCTGATGCAATTTCTGTGTTTGATTGTCAATAAGAAGGTCAGACGGATACAGTAAACCTGAAGTGTAGCATCGGAATCTATAAGTAGTGTCACAGGAATGGTTCAAAACATAAACAGTAGGAAGAGTCAGTCTTCTTGTACTTAAGTCAGCATTGTGCCTTTTGTATTTAATTCCGATGCACTTTCTGTGTTTCATCGTCAATAAGAAGGTCCAAGGGATACAGTATATCTGAAATGAAGCATCGGAATCTATAAGTAGAGTCACAGGAATGTTTCAAAACATAGACAGTAGGAGGAGTCAGTCTAAATGTACTTAAGTCGGCATTGTGCCTTTTGTATGTAATTCCGATGCAATTTCTGTGTTTCATCGTCAATAAGAGGGTCAGAGGGATACAGTAAACCTGAAGTGAGGCATCGGAATCAATAACTAGTGTCACAATAATGGTTCAAACATAGTAAGTAAGAAGAGTCAGTCTTCTTGTACTTAAGTCGGCATTGTGCCTTTTGTATTTAATTCCGATGCAATTTCTGTGTTTCATCGTCAATAAGAAGGTCCAAGGGATACAGTAATCCTGAAGTGAAGCATCGGAATCTATAACTAGTGTCACAGGAATGGTTCAAAGTATAGACAGTAGGAAGAGTCAGACTTCTTGTACTTAAGTCGGCATTATGCCTTTTTCAATTTAATTCCGATGCAATTACTGTGTTTCATCTTCAACAAGAAGGTCAGACGGATACAATAAACCTGAAGTGAAGCATCGGATCTCTAACGAGTGTCACAGGAATGGTTCATAACATTGTCAGTAAGAAGAATCAGTCTTCTTGTACATAAGTCGGCATTTTGCCTTTTGTATGTAATTCCGATGCAATATCTGTGTTTCATCGTCAATAAGAAGGTCCAAGGGATACAGTAAACCTGAAGTGAAGCATCGGAATCTGTAACTAACGTCTCAGGAATGGTTCAAACATTATCAGTAGGATGAGTCAGTCTTCTTGTACTTAAGCCGGCATTGTGCCTTTTCTATTGAATTCCGATGCAATTTCTGTGTTTCATCGTCAATATGAACGTCCAAGGGAAACAGTAAACCTGAAGTGAAGCATCGGAATCTATAACTATTGTCACAGGAATGGTTCAAAACATAGACAGTAGGAGGAGTCAGTCTTCTTGTACTTAAGTCGGCATTGTGTTTTTCTATTTAATTCCGATGCAATTTCTGTTTTTCATCGTCAATAAGAGGGTCAGAGGGATGCAGTAAACCTGAAGTGAAGCATCGGAATCTGTAACTAGCGTCACAGGAATGGTTCAAAGCATAGACAGGAAGAAGAGTCAGTCTTCTTGCACTTAAGGCGGCATTGTGCCTTTGGTATTT
The DNA here is from genome assembly GCF_021461385.2 of Schistocerca piceifrons. Classification (NCBI taxonomy): domain Eukaryota; kingdom Metazoa; phylum Arthropoda; class Insecta; order Orthoptera; family Acrididae; genus Schistocerca; species Schistocerca piceifrons. The sequence goes on from NW_025728088.1 coordinate 3,354,652, forward strand.
AATTCCGATGCAATTTCTGTGTTTCATCGTCAATAAGAAGGTCCAAGGGATACAGTAAACCTGAAGTGAAGCATCGGAATCTATAACTAGTGTCACAGAAATGGTTCAAATCATAGATAGTAAGAAGAGTCAGTCTTCATGTGCTTAAGTCGGCATTGTGGGTTTTCTATTTAATTCTGGTGCAATTTCTGTGTTTCATCGTCAATAAAAAGGTCCAAGGGATACAGTAAACCTTAAGTTAAGCATCGGAATCTATAACTAGTGTCACAGGAATGGTTCAAAGCAAAGACAGTAGGAAGAGTCAGTATTCTTGTACTTAAGTCGGCATTGTGCCATTTCTATTTAATTCCGATGCAATATCTGTATTTCATCGTCAATAAGAAGGTCCAAGGGAAACAGTAAACATGAAGTGAAGCATCGGAATCTATAACTAGTGTCACAGGAATGTTTCAAAACAAAGACAGTAAGATGAGTCAGTCATCTTGCACTTAAGTCCGCATTGTGCCTTTTGTATTTATTTCCGATGCAATTTCTTTGTTTCATCGTCAATAAGAAGGTCCAAGGGATTCAGTAATCTTGAAGTGAAGCATCGGAATCTATAACTAGTGTCACAGGAATGGTTGAATCATAGACAGTAAGAAAGGTCAGTCTTCTTATACTTAAGTCGTCATTGTGATTTTTGTATTTAATTCCGATGCAAGTTCTGTGTTTCATCGTCAATAAGAACGTCCAAGGTATACAGTAATCCTGAAGTGAAGCATCGGAGTCCATAACTAGTGTCACAGGAATGGTTCAAAACATAGACAGTAGGAAGAGTCAGTCATCTTTTACTTAGGTCAGCATTGTGCCTTTTCTATTTAATTCCGATGCACTTTCTGTGTTTCATCGTCAATAAGAAGGTCCAAGGGATACAGTAAACCTGAAATGAAGCATCGGAATCTATAACTAGCGTCACAGGAATGTTTCAAAACATAGACAGTAGGAAGAGTCAGTCTACATGTACTTAAGTCGACATTGTGCCTTTCGTATTTAATTCCGATGCAATTTCTGTGTTTCATCGTCAATAAGAATGTCAGAGGGATACAGTAAACCTGAAGTTAAGCTTCGGAATCCATAACTAGTGTCACAGGAATGGTTCAAAACATAGACAGTAGGATTAGTCAGTCTTCTTGTACTTAAGGCGGCATTGTGCTTTTTCTATTAAATTCCGATGCAATTTCTGTTTTTCATAGTCAATAAGAAGGTCAGAGGGATGCAGTAAACCTGAAGTGAAGCATCGGAATCTGTAACTAGCGTCACAGGAATGGTTCAAAGCATAGACAGAAAGAAGAGTCAGTCTTCTTGTACTTAAGTCGGCATTGTGCCTTTTGTATTTAATTCCGATGCAATTTCTGTGTTTCATCGTCAATAAGAAGGTCCAAGGGATACAGTAAACCTGAAGTGAAGCATCGGAATCTATAACTAGTGTCACAGAAATGGTTCAAATCATAGACAGTAAGAAGAGTCAGTCTTCATGTGCTTAAGTCGGCATTGTGGGTTTTCTATTTAATTCCGATGTAATTTCCGTGTTCCATCGTCAATAAAAAGGTCCAAGGGATACAGTACACCTTAAGTGAAGCATCGGAATCTATAACTAGTGTCACAGGAATGGTTCAAAACATAGACAGTAGGAAGAGTCAGTCTTCTTGTACTTAAGTCGGCATTGTGCCACTTCTATTTAATTCCGATGCAATATCTGTGTTTCATCGTCAATAAGAAGGTCCAAGGGAAACAGTAAACCTGAAGTGAACCAAAGGAATCTATAACTAGTGTCACAGGAATGTTTCAAAACAAAGACAGTAAGATGAGTCAGTCATCTTGCACTTAAGTCCGCATTGTGCCTTTTGTATTTAATTCCGATGCAATTTCTTTGTTTCATCGTCAATAAGAAGGTCCAAGGGATTCAGTAAGCCTGAAGTGAAGCATCGGAATCTATAACTAGTGTCACAGGAATGGTTGAATCATAGACAGTAAGAAAGGTCTGTCTTCTTGTACTTAAGTCGTCATTGTGCCTTTTGTATTTAATTCCGATGCAAGTTCTGTGTTTCATCGTCAATAAGAACGTCCAAGGTATACAGTAATCCTGAAGTGAAGCATCGGAGTCCATAACTAGTGTCACAGGAATGGTTCAAAACATAGACAGTAGGAAGAGTCAGTCATCTTTTACTTAAGTCAGCATTGTGCCTTTTCTATTTAATTCCGATGCACTTTCTGTGTTTCATCGTCAATAAGAAGGTCCAAGGGATACAGTAAACCTGAAATGAAGCATCGGAATCTATAACTAGCGTCACAGGAATGTTTCAAAACATAGACAGTAGGAAGAGTCAGTCTACATGTACTTAAGTCGACATTGTGCCTTTTGTATTTAATTCCGATGCAATTTCTGTGTTTCATCGTCAATAAGAAGGTCAGAGGGATACAGTAAACCTGAAGTTAAGCTTCGGAATCTATAACTAGTGTCACAGAATTGGTTCAAAACATAGTCAGTAAGAAGCGTCAGTCTTCTTGTACTTAAGTCGGCATTGTGCCTTTTCTATTTAATTCCGATGCAATTTCTGTGTTTCATCGTCAATAAGAAGGTCCAAGGGATACAGTAAACCTGAAGTGAAGCATCAGAATCTATAACTAGTGTCACATTAATGGTTCAAATCTTAGTCAGTAAGAAGAGTCAGTCTTCTATTACTTTAGTCGGCATTGTGCCTTTTCTATTGAATTCCGATGCAATATCTGTGTTTCATTGTCAATAAGAAGGTCAGAGGGATACAGTAAACCTGAAGTGAAGCATCGGAATCTATAACTAGTGTCACAGGAATGGTTCGAAGCTGTCAGTAAGAAAAGTCAGTCTTCTTGTACTGAAGTTGGCATTGTGACATTTGTATGTAATTCCGATGCAATTTCTGTGTCTCATCGTCAGTAAGAAGGTCCAAGGGATACAGTGATTCTGTAGTGAAGCATCGTAATCTATAACTAGTGTCACAGGAATGGTTCAAAACATAGACAGTAAGAAGAGTCATTTTCTTGTACTTAAGTCGGCATTGTGCCTTTGGTATTTAATTCCTATCCAATTCCTGTGTTTCATCGTCAAAAAGAAGGTCAGAGGGATACAGTTAACCTGAAGTGAAGCATCGGAATCTATAAGTAGTGTCACAGGAATGGTTCATAACATAGACAAAAAGAAGAGTCAGTTTCCTTGTACTTAAGGCAGCATTGTGCCTTTTGTATTTATTTCCGATGCAATTTCTGTGTTTCATCGTCAAAAAGAAGGTCAGAGGGATATAGTAAACCTGAAGTGAAGCATCGGAATCTATAACTAAGGTCACAGGAATGTTTCAAAGCATAGACAGTAGGTTGAGTCAGTCTACATGTACTGAAGTCGGCCTTGTGCTTTTGCATTTAATTCCGATGCCATTTTTGTGTTTCATCGTCAATAAGAAGGTCAGAGGGATACAGTAAACCTGAAGTGAAGCATCGGAATCTAAAACTAGTGTCACAGGAATGGTTCTAAACATAGTCAGTAAGAAGAGTCAGTCTTCTTGTACTTAAGTCGGCATTGTGCCTTTTGTATTTTATTCCGATGCAATTTCTGTGTGTCATCGTCAATAAGAAGGTCCAAGGGATTCAGTAAACCTGAAGAGAAGCATCGGAATCCATAACTAGTGTCACTGGAATGATTCAAAACATAGTCAGTACGAAGAGTCAGTCTCCTTGTACTTAAGTCGGCATTGTGCCTTTTGTATTTAATTCCGATGCAATTTCTGTGTTTGATCGCCAGTAAGAAGGTCAGAGAGATACAGTAAACTTGAAGTGTAGCATCGGAATCTATAACTAGTGTCACAAGAATGGTTCAAATCATAGCCAGTAGGAAGAGTCAGTCTTCTTGCACGTAAGTCGGCATTGTGCCTTATGTATTTAATTCCGATGCAATTTCTGCGTTTCATCGTCAATAAGAAGGTCAGAGGGATACAGTAAACCTGAAGTGAAGCATCGGAATCTATAACTAGTGCCACAGGAATGATTAAAAACACAGACAGTAGGAAGAGTCAGTCTACATGTACTTAAGGCGGCATTGTGCCTTTTCTATTTAATTCCGAAGCAATTTCTGTGTTTCATGGCCAATAAGAAGGTCAGAGGGATACAGTAAACCTGAAGTGTAGCATCGGAATCTATAACTAGTGTCACAGGAATGGTTAAAAAAGTAGTCAGTAAGAAGAGTCAGTCTTCTTGTACTTAAGTCGGCATTGTGCCTTTTGTATTTAATTCCCATGCAATTTCTGTGTTTCATCGTCAATAAGAAGGTCCAAGCGATACAGTAAACCTGAAGTGAAGCATCGGAATCTATAACTAGTGTCACAGGAATGGTTCAAAACATAGAGAGTAAGAAGAGTAAGTCTTCTTGTACTTAAGTCGGCATTATGCCCTTATCAATTTAATTCCGATGCAATTACTGTGTTTCATCGTCAAGAAGAAGGTCAGAGGGATACAGTAAACCTGAAGTGAAGCATCGGAATCTCTAACTAGTGTCACAGGAATGGTTCAAAACATAGTCACTAAGAAGATCAGTCTTCTTGTACTTAAGTCGCATTGTGCCTTTTGTGTTTAATTCCGGTGCAATTTCTGTGTTTCATCGTCAATAAGAAGGTCCAAGGGATACAGTAAACCTGAAGTAAAGCATCGGAATCTATGACTAGTGTCACAGGAATGGATCAAAACATAGACAGTAAGAAGAGTCAGTCTTCTTGTACTTAAGTCGGCATTATGCCCTTATCAATTTAATTCCGATGCAATTACTGTGTTTCATCGTCAAGAAGAAGGTCAGAGGGATACAGTAAACCTGAAGTGAAGCATCGGAATCTCTAACTAGTGTCACAAGAATGGTTCAAAACATAGTCACTAAGAAGATCAGTCTTCTTGTACTTAAGTCGGCAATGTGCCTTTTGTATTTAATTCCGTTGCAATTTCTGTGTTTTATCGTCAATAAGAAGGTCCAAGGGATACAGTAAAACTGAGGTGGGGCATCGGAATCTATAACTAGTGTCACAGGAATGGTTAAAAACATAGACAGTAAGAAGAGTCAGTCTTCTTGTACTAAAGTCGGCATTGTGCCTTTTCTATTTCATTCCAATGCAATTTCTGTGTTTCATCGTCAAAAAGAAGATCAGAGGGATACAGTAAACCTGAAGTGAAGCATCGATATGTATAACTAGTGTCACAGGAATGGTTCAAACATTGACAGTAGGAAAAGTAAGTCTTCTTGTACTTAAGTCGGTATTGTGCCTATTGTATTTTACTCCGATGCGCTATCTGCGTTTAGTCTTCAATAAGATGATCCAAGGGATACATTAAACCTGAAATGAAGCATCGGAATCTATAACTAGAGTCACAATAATGGTTCAAAACATAGACAGTAGGAAGACTCAGTCTACATGTACTTAAGTCGGCATCGTGCCTTTGGTATTTATTTCCGAGGCAATTTCGGTGTTTCATCGTCAATAAGGTGGTCAGAGGGATACAGTAAACCTGAAGTGAAGCATCGGAATCTATAACTAGTGTCACAGGAATGGTTCAAGGCATAGTCAGTAAGAAGAGTCAGTCTTCTTGTACTTAAGTCGGCATTGTGCCTTTTGTATTTATAACCGATGCAATTTCTGTGTTTCTTCGCCAATAAGAAGGTCAGAGGGATACAGTAAACCTGAAGGGAAGCATCGGAATCTCTAACTAGTGTCACAGAAATGGTTCAGACATAGTCAGTAAGAAGAGTCAGTCTTCTTGTACTTAAGTCGGCATTGTGCCTTTTGTATTTAATTCCGATGCAATTTCTGTGTTTCATCGTCAATAAGAAGGTCCAAGGGATTCAGTAAAACTGAAGTGAAGCATCGGAATCTGTAACTAGCGTCACAGGAATGGTTCAAAACATAGACACTAAGAAGAGTCAGTCTGCTTGTACTTATGACGGCATTGTGCCTTTTCTTTTTAATTCCGATGCAATTTCTCTGTTTCATCGTCAATAAGAAGGTCAGAGGGATACAGTGAACCTGAGGTGAAGCATCGGAATCTATAACGAGTGTCACAGGAATGGTTCAAAACATAGACAGTAGGAAGAGTCAGTCTTCTTGTACTTAAGTCGGCATTGTGCCTTTTCTATTTAATTCCGATGCAATTTCTGTGTTTCATCGTCAATAAGAAGGTCCAAGGAATACAGTAAAACTGAAGTGAAGCATCGGAATCTGTAACTAGCGTCACAGGAATGGTTCAAAACATAGACACTAAGAAGAGTCAGTCTGCTTGTACTTATGACGGCATTGTGCCTTTTCTTTTTAATTCCGATGCAATCTGTGTTTCATCGTCAATAAGAAGGTCCAAGGGATACAGTAAAGCTGAAGTGAAGCATCGGAATCTGTAACTAGCGTCACAGGGATGGTTCGAAACATAGTCAGTAAGAAGAGTCGGTCTTATTGTACTTAAGTCGGCATTGTGCCTTTTCCATTTAATTCCGATGCAATTTCTGTGTTTCATCGTCAATAAGAACATCCAAGGGATACAGTAAACCTGAAGTGAAGCATCGGAAACTGTATCTAGTGTCACAGGAATTGTTCAAAGAATAGTCAGTAAGGAGAGTCAGTCTTCTTAAACTTAAGTCGGCATTGTGCCATTTGTATATATTTCCGATGCAATTTCTGTGTTTCATCGTCAATAAGAAGGTCCAAGGGATACAGTAAATCTGAAGTGAAGCATCGGAATCCATAACTAGTGTCACAGGAATGGTTCAAAACATAGACAGTAAGAAGAGTCAGACTTCTTGTACTTAAGCCGGCATTGTGCCCTCTACAATTTAATTCCGATGCAATTACTGTGTTTCATCGTCTATATGAACGTCAGAGGGATACAGTAAACCTTAAGTGAAGCATCGGAATCTGTAACTAGTGTCACAGCAATGGTTCAAAACATAGTCAGTAAGAAGAGTCAGTCTTCTTGTACATAAGTCGGCATTGTGCCTTTTGTATTTAATTCCGTTGCAATATCTGTGTTTCATCGTCAATAAGAAGGTCCAAGGGATACAGTAAACCTGAAGTGAAGCATCGGAAACTGTATCTAGTGTCACAGGAATTGTTCAAAAAATAGTCAGTAAGGAGAGTCAGTATTCTTAAACTTAAGTCGGCATTGTGCCATTTGTATTTAATTTCCATGCAATTTCTGTGTTTCATCGTCAATATGAAGGTCAGAAGGATACAGTAAACCTGAAGTGAAGCATCGGAATCTATAACTAGTGTCACAGGAATGGTTCAAAACGGTCAGTAAGAAGAGTCAGTCTTCTTGTACTTAAGTCGGCATTGTGCTATTTGTATTTAATTCCGATGCAATTTCTGTGTTTCATCGTCAATAAGAAGGTGAGAGGGATACAGTAAACCTGAAGTGTAGCATCGAAATCTTTAACTAGTGTCACAGGAATGGTTCAAAACACAGACAGTAAGAAGAGCCAGTCTTCTTGTACTTAAGTCGGCATTGTGCCTTTTGTATTTAATTCGATGCAATTTTTATGTTTCATCGTCATTAAGAAGGTCCAAGAGATTCAGTAAGCCTTAAGTGAAGCATCTGAATCTATAACTAGTGTCACAGGAATGGTTCAAAGCATAGACAGTAAGAAAGGTCAGTCTTTTTGTACTTATATCGGCATTGTGCCTTTTGTATTAAAATTCCGATGCAATTTCTGTGTTTTATCGTCAATAAGAAGGTCCAAGGGATACAGTAAACCTGAAATGAAGCATCGGAATCTATAACTAGCGTCACAGGAATGTTTCAAAACATAGACAGTAGGAAGAGTCAGTCTACATGTACTTAAGTCGACATTGTGCCTTTTGTATTTAATTCCGATGCAATTTCTGTGTTTCATCGTCAATAAGAAGGTCCAAGGGATACAGTAAACCTGAAGTGAAGCATCAGAATCTATAACTAGTGTCACATTAATGGTTCAAATCTTAATCAGTAAGAAGAGTCAGTCTTCTTGTACTTTAGTCGGCATTGCGCCTTTTCTATTGAATTCCGATGCAATATCTGTGTTTCATTGTCAATAAGAAGGTCAGAGGGATACAGTAAACCTGAAGTGAAGCATCGGAATCTATAACTAGTGTCACAGGAATTGTTCCAAACATAGTCAGTAAGAAGAGTCAGTCTTCTTTACCTAAGTCGGCATTGTGCCTTTTCTATTTAATTCCGATGCAATTTCTGTGTTTCATCGTCAATAAGAAGGTACAAGGGATACAGTAAACCTGAAGTGAATCATCAGAATCTATAACTAGTGTCACAGGAATGGTTCAAAGCATAGTCTGTACGAAGAGTCAGTCTTCTTGTACTTAAGTCGGCATTGTGCCTTTTGTATTTAATTCCGATGCAATTTCTGTGTTTCATCGTCAATAAGAAGGTCAGAGGGATACAGTAAACCTGAAGTTAAGCTTCGGAATCTATAACTAGTGTCACAGGAATGGTTCAAAACATAGTCAGTAAGAAGCGTCAGTCTTCTTGTACTTAAGTCGGCATTGTGCCTTTTCTATTTAATTCCGATGCAATTTCTGTGTTTCATCGTCAATAAGAAGGTCCAAGGGATACAGTAAACCTGAAGTGAAGCATCAGAATCTATAACTAGTGTCACATTAATGGTTCAAATCTTAATCAGTAAGAAGAGTCAGTCTTCTTGTACTTTAGTCGGCATTGCGCCTTTTCTATTGAATTCCGATGCAATATCTGTGTTTCATTGTCAATAAGAAGGTCAGAGGGATACAGTAAACCTGAAGTGAAGCATCGGAATCTATAACTAGTGTCACAGGAATTGTTCCAAACATAGTCAGTAAGAAGAGTCAGTCTTCTTTACCTAAGTCGGCATTGTGCCTTTTCTATTTAATTCCGATGGAATTTCTGTGTTTCATCGTCAATAAGAAGGTATAAGGGATACAGTAAACCTGAAGTGAATCATCAGAATCTATAACTAGTGTCACAGGAATGGTTCAAAGCATAGTCTGTACGAAGAGTCAGTCTTCTTGTACTTAAGTCGGCATTGTGCCTTTTGTATTTAATTCCGATGCAATTTCTGTGTTTCATCGTCAATAAGAAGGTCCAAGGGATACAGTTAACCTGAAGTGAAGCATCGAAATCTATACGTAGTGTCACAGGAATGGTTCATAACATAGACAAAAAGAAGAGTCAGTCTCCTTGTACTTAAGGCGGCATTGTGCCTTTTGTATTTAATTCCGATGCAATTTCTGTGTTTAATCGTCAAAAAAAAGGTCAGAGGGATACAGTAAACCTGAAGTGAAGCATCGGAATCTATAACTAGTGTCACAGGAATGGTTCAAAGCTGTCAGTAAGAAGAGTCAGTCTTCTTGTACTTAAGTTGGCATTGTGACATTTGTATATAATTCCGATGCAATTTCTGTGTCTCATCGTCAGTAAGAAGGTCCAAGGGATACAGTGAATCTGTAGTGAAGCATCGTAATCTATAACTAGTGTCACAGGAATGGTTCAAAACATAGACAGTAAGAAGAGTCATTTTCTTGTACTTAAGTCGGCATTGTGCCTTTTGTATTTAATTCCTATCCAATTCCTGTGTTTCATCGTCAAAAAGAAGGTCAGAGGGATACAGTTAACCTGAAGTGAAGCATCGGAATCTATAAGTAGTGTCACAGGAATGGTTCATAACATAGACAAAAAGAAGAGTCAGTCTCCTTGTACTTAAGGCAGCATTGTGCCTTTTGTATTTATTTCCGATGCAATTTCTGTGTTTCATCGTCAAAAAGAAGGTCAGAGGGATATAGTAAACCTGAAGTGAAGCATCGGAATCTATAACTAAGGTCACAGGAATGTTTCAAAGCATAGACAGTAGGTTGAGTCAGTCTACATGTACTTAAGTCGGCCTTGTGCCTTTTGCATTTAATTCCGATGCCACTTCTGTGTTTCATCGTCAATAAGAAGGTCAGAGGGATACAGTAAACCTGAAGTGAAGCATCGGAATCTAAAACTAGTGTCACAGGAATGGTTCTAAACATAGTCAGTAAGAAGAGTCAGTCTTCTTGTACTTAAGTCGGCATTGTGCCTTTTGTATTTTATTCCGATGCAATTTCTGTGTGTCATCGTCAATAAGAAGGTCCAAGGGATTCAGTAAACCTGAAGTGAAGCATCGGAATCCATAACTAGTGTCACTGGAATGGTTCAAAACATAGTCAGTACGAAGAGTCAGTCTCCTTGTACTTAAGTCGGCATTGTGCCTTTTGTATTTAATTCCGATGCAATTTCTGTGTTTGATCGCCAATAAGAAGGTCAGAGAGATACAGTAAACTTGAAGTGTAGCATCGGAATCTATAACTAGTGTCACAGGAATGGTTCAAAACATAGACCGTAGGAAGAGTCAGTCTTCTTGCACTTAAGTCGGCATTGTGCCTTATGTATTTAATTCCGATGCAGTTTCTGCGTTTCATCGTCAATAAGAAGGTCCAAGGGATACAGTAAACCTGAAGTGCGGCATCGGAATCTATGACTGGTGTCACAGGAATGGTTCAAAGCATAGACAGTAAGAAAGGTCAGTCTTCTTGTACTTAAGTCGGCATTGTACCTTTTGTATTTAATTCCGATGCAATTTCTGTGTTTCATCGTCAATAAGAAGGTCAGAGGGATACAGTAAACCTGAAGTGAAGCATCGGATACTATAACTAGTGCCACAGGAATGATTCAAAACACAGACTGTAGGAAGAGTCAGTCTACATGTACTTAAGTCGGCATTGTGCCTTTTGTATTTAATTCCGAAGCAATTTCTGTGTTTCTTGGCCAATAAGAAGGTCAGAGGGATACAGTAAACCTGAAGTGTAGCATCGGAATCTATAACTAGTGTCACAGGAATGGTTAAAAAAGTAGTCAGTAAGAAGAGTCAGTCTTCTTGTACTTAAGTCGGCATTGTGCCTTTTGTATTTAATTCCCATGCAATTTCTGTGTTTCATCGTCAATAAGAAGGTCCAAGCGATACAGTATACCTGAAGTGAAGCATCGGAATCTATAACTAGTGTCACAGGAATGGTTCAAAACATAGACAGTAAGAAGAGTAAGTCTTCTTGTACTTAAGTCGGCATTATGCCCTTATCAATTTAATTCCGATGCAATTACTGTGTTTCATCGTCAAGAAGAAGGTCAGAGGGATACAGTAAGCTGAAGTGAAGCATTGGAATCTCTAACTAGTGTCACAGGAATGGTTCAAAACGTAGTCACTAAGAAGATCAGTCTTCATGTACTTAAGTCGGCATTGTGCCTTTTGTGTTTAATTCCGATGCAATTTCTGTGTTTCATCGTCAATAAGAAGGTCCAAGGGATACAGTTAACCTGAAGTGAAGCATCGGAATCTATGACTAGTGTCACAGGAATGGATCAAAACATAGACAGTAAGAAGAGTCAGTCTTCTTGTACTTAAGTCGGCATTATGCCCTTATCAATTTAATTCCGATGCAATTACTGTGTTTCATCGACAAGAAGAAGGTCAGAGGGATACAGTAAACCTGAAGTGAAGCATCGGAATCTCTAACTAGTGTCACAGGAATGGTTCAAAACATAGTCACTAAGAAGATCAGTCTTCTTGTACTTAAGTCGGCATTGTGCCTTTTGTATTTTACTCCGATGCGCTATCTGCGTTTCATCTTCAATAAGATGATCCAAGGGATACATTAAACCTGAAATGAAGCATCGGAATCTATAACTAGAGTCACAATAATGGTTCAAACATAGACAGTAGGAAGACTCAGTCTACATGTACTTAAGTCGGCATCGTGCCTTTGGTATTTATATCCGATGCAATTTCTGTGTTTCTTCGCCAATAAGAAGGTCAGAGGGATACAGTACACCTGAAGGGAAGCATCGGAATCTCTAACTAGTGTCACAGAAATGGTTCAGACATAGTCAGTAAGAAGAGTCAGTCTTCTTGTACTTAAGTCGGCATTGTGCCTTTTGTATTTAATTCCGATGCAATTTCTGTGTTTCATCGTCAATAAGAAGGTCCAAGGGATACAGTAAAACTGAGGTGAGGCATCGGAATCTATAACTAGTGTCACAGGAATGGTTAAAAACATAGACAGTAAGAAGAGTCAGTCTTCTTGTACTAAAGTCGGCATTGTGCCTTTTCTCGTTAATTCCAATGCAATTTCTGTGTTTCATCGTCAAAAAGAAGGTCAGAGGGATACAGTAAACCAGAAGTGAAGCATCGATATCTATAACTAGTGTCATAGGAATGGTTCAAAACATAGACAGTAGGAAAAGTCAGTCTTCTTGTACTTAAGTCGGTATTGTGCCTATTGTATTTTACTCCGATGCGCTATCTGTGTTTCATCTTCAATAAGATGATCCAAGGGATACATTAAACCTGAAATGAAGCATCGGAATCTATAACTAGAGTCACAATAATGGTTCAAACATAGACAGTAGGAAGACTCAGTCTACATGTACTTAAGTCGGCATCGTGCCTTTGGTATTTATTTCCGACTCAATTTCGGTGTTTCATCGTCAATAAGATGGTCAGAGGGATACAGTAAACCTGAAGTGAATCATCGGAATCTATAACTAGTGTCACAGGAATGGTTCAAGGTATAGTCAGTAAGAAGAGTCAGTCTTCTTGTACTTAAGTCGGCATTGTGCCTTTTGTATTTATATCCGATGCAATTTCTGTGTTTCTTCGCCAATAAGAAGGTCAGAGGGATACAGTAAACCTGAAGGGAAGCATCGGAATCTCTAACTAGTGTCACAGAAATGGTTCAGACATAGTCAGTAAGAAGAGTCAGTCTTCTTGTACTTAAGTCGGCATTGTGCCTTTTGTATTTAATTCCGATGCAATTTCTGTGTTTCATCGTCAATAAGAAGGTCCATGGGATTCAGTAAAACTGAAGTGAAGCATCGGAATCTGTAACTAGCGTCACAGGAATGGTTCAAAACATGGACACTAAGAAGAGTCAGTCTGCTTGTACTTATGACGGCATTGTGCCTTTTCTTTTTAATTCCGATGCAATTTCTCTGTTTCATCGTCAATAAGAAGGTCAGAGGGATACAGTGAACCTGAGGTGAAGCATCGGAATCTATAATGAGTGTCACAGGAATGGTTCAAAACATAGACAGTAGGAAGAGTCAGTCTTCTTGTACTTAAGTCGGCATTGTGCCTTTTCTATTTAATTCCGATGCAATTTCTGTGTTTCATCGTCAATAAGAAGGTCCAAGGGATACAGTAAAACTGAAGTGAAGCATCGGAATCTGTAACTAGCGTCACAGGAATGGTTCAAAACATAGACACTAAGAAGAGTCAGTCTGCTTGTACTTATGACGGCATTGTGCCTTTTCTTTTTAATTCCGATGCAATTTCTGTGTTTCATCGTCAATAAGAAGGTCCAAGGGATACAGTAAAGCTGAAGTGGAGCATCGGAATCTGTAACTAGCGTCACAGGGATGGTTCGAAACATAGTCAGTAAGAAGAGTCGGTCTTATTGTACTTAAGTCGGCATTGTGCCTTTTCTATTTAATTCCGATGCAATTTCTGTGTTTAATCGTCAATAAGAACATCCAAGGGATGCAGTAAACCTGAAGTGAAGCATCGGAAACTGTATCTAGTGTCACAGGAATTGTTCAAAAAATAGTCAGTAAGGAGAGTCAGTCTTCCTAAACTTAAGTCGGCATTGTGCCATTTGTATATAATTCCGATGCAATTTCTGTGTTTCATCGTCAAAAAGAAGGTCCAAGGGATACAGTAAATCTGAAGTGAAGCATCGGAATCCATAACTAGTGTCACAGGAATGGTTCAAAACATAGACAGTAAGAAGAGTCAGACTTCTTGTACTTAAGCCGGCATTGTGCCCTCTACAAATTAATTCCGATGCAATTACTGTGTCTCATCGTCTATACGAAGGTCAGAGGGATACAGTAAACCTGAAGTGAAGCATCGGAATCCATAACTAGTGTCACAGGAATTGTTCAAAACAGTCAGTAAGAAGAGTCAGTCTTCTTGTACTTAAGTCGGCATTGTGCTATTTGTATTTAATTCCGATGCAATGTCTGTGTGTCATCGTCAATAAGAAGGCAGAGGGATACAGTAAACCTGAAGTGTAGCATCGAAATCTTTAACTAGTGTCACAGGAATGGTTCAAAACACAGACAGTAAGAAGAGCCAGTCTTCTTGTGCTTAAGTCGGCATTGTGCCTTTTGTATTTAATTCCGATGCAATTTTTATGTTTCATCGTCATAAAGAAGGTCCAAGAGATTCAGTAAGCCTTAAGTGAAGCATCTGAATCTATAACTAGTGTCACTGGAATGGTTCAAAGCATAGACAGTAAGAAAGGTCAGTCTTCCTGTACTTAAGTCGGCATTGTGCCTTTTGTATTTAATTCCGATGCAATTTCTGTGTTTTATCGTCAATAAGAAGGTCCAAGGGATACAGTAAACCTGAAATGAAGCATCGGAATCTATAACTAGCGTCACAGGAATGTTTCAAAACATAGACAGTAGGAGGAGTCAGTCTACATGTACTTAAGTCGACATTGTGCCTTTTGTATTTAATACCGATGCAAGTTCTGTGTTTCATCGTCAATAAGAAGGTAAGGGGGTTCGAGTAAACCTGAAGTGAAGCATCGGAATCAATAACTAGTGTCACAGGAATGGTTCAAAACAGTCAGTAAGAAGAGTCAGTCTCCTTGTACTTAAGTCGGCATTGTGCCTCTTGAATTTAATTCCTATGCAATTTCTGTGTTTCATCGTCAATAAGAAGGTCAGAAGGATACCGTAAACCTGAAGTGTAGCATCGGAATCTGTAACTAGTGTCACAGGAATGGTTCGAAACATAGACAGTAGGAAGAGTCAGTCTACTTGTACTTAAGTCGGCATTGTGCCTTTTGTATTTAATTCCGATACAATTTCTATGTTTCATCGTCAATAAGAAGGTCCAAGGGATTCAGTAAACCTGAAGTGAAGCATCGGAATCTATAACTAGTGTCACAGGAATGGTTCAAAGCATAGACAGTAAGAAAGGTCAGTCTTCTTGTACTTAAGTCGGCATTCTGCCTTTTGTATTTACTTCCGATGCAATTTCTGTGTTTGATTGTCAATAAGAAGGTCAGACGGATACAGTAAACCTGAAGTGTAGCATCGGAATCTATAACTAGTGTCACAGGATTGGTTCAAAACATAGACAGTAGGAAGAGTCAGTCTTCTTGTACTTAAGTCAGCATTGTGCCTTTTGTATTTAATTCCGAGGCACTTTCTGTGTTTCATCGTCAATAAGAAGGTCCAAGGGATACAGTAAACCTGAAAAGAAGCATCGGAATCTATAAGTAGAGTCACAGGAATGTTTCGAAACATAGACAGTAGGAAGAGTCAGTCTACATGTACTTAAGTCGGCATTGTGCCTTTTGTATGTAATTCCGATGCGATTTCTGTGTTTCATCGTCAATAAGAGGGTCAGAGGGATACAGTAAACCTGAAGTGAAGCATCGGAATCAATAACTAGTGTCACAGGAATGGTTCAAAACATAGTAAGTAAGAAGAGTCAGTCTTCTTGTACTTAAGTCGGCCTGTGCCTTTTGTATTTAATTCCGATGCAATTTCTGTTTTTCATAGTCAATAAGAAGGTCAGAGGGATTCAGGAAACCTGAAGTGAAGCATCGGAATCTGCAACTAGCGTCACAGGAATGGTTCAAAGCATAGACAGTAAGAAGAGTCAGTCTTCTTGTACTTAAGTCGGCATTGTGCCTTTTGTATTTAATTCCGATGCAATTTATGTGTTCCATCGTCAATAAGAAGGTCCAAGGGATACAGTAAAGCTGAAGTGAAGCATCGGAATCTGTAACTAGCGTCACAGGGATGGTTCGAAACATAGTCAGTAAGAAGAGTCGGTCTTATTGTACTTAAGTCGGCATTGTGCATTTTCTATTTAATTCCGATGCAATTTCTGTGTTTCATCGTCAATAAGAACATCCAAGGGATACAGTAAACCTGAAGTGAAGCATCGGAAACTGTATCTAGTGTCACAGGAATTGTTCAAAAAATAGTCAGTAAGGAGAGTCAGTCTTCTTAAACTTAAGTCGGCATTGTGCCATTTGTATATAATTCCGATGCAATTTCTGTGTTTCATCGTCAATAAGAAGGTCCAAGGGATACAGTAAATCTGAAGTGAAGCATCGGAATCCATAACTAGTGTCACAGGAATGGTTCAAAACATAGACAGTAAGAAGAGTCAGACTTCTTGTACTTAAGCCGGCATTGTGCCCTCTACAATTTAATTCCGATGCAATTACTGTGTTTCATCGTCTATATGAAGGTCAGAGGGATACAGTAAACCTTAAGTGAAGCGTCGGAATCTGTAACTAGTGTCACAGCAATGGTTCAAAACATGGTCAGTAAGAAGAGTCAGTCTTCTTGTACATAAGTCGGCATTGTGCCTTTTGTATTTAATTCCGTTGCAATATCTGTGTTTCATCGTCAATAAGAAGGTCCAAGGGATACAGTAAACCTGAAGTGAAGCATCGGAAACTGTATCTACTGTCACAGGAATTGTTCAAAAAATAGTCAGTAAGGAGAGTCAGTATTCTTAAACTTAAGTCGGCATTGTGCCATTTGTATTTAATTCCCATGCAATTTCTGTGTTTCATCGTCAATATGAAGGTCAGAGGGATACAGTAAACCTGAAGTGAAGCATCGGAATCTATAACTAGTGTCACAGGAATGGTTCAAAACAATCAGTAAGAAGAGTCAGTCTTCTTGTACTTAAGTCGGCATTGTGCTATTTGTATTTAATTCCGATGCAATTTCTGTGTTTCATCGTCAAGAAGAAGGTCAGAGGGATACAGTAAACCTGAAGTGTAGCATCGAAATCTTTAACTAGTGTCACAGGAATGGTTCAAAACACAGACAGTAAGAAGAGCCAGTCTTCTTGTACTTAAGTCGGCATTGTGCCTTTTGTATTTAATTCCGATGCAATTTTTATGTTTCATCGTCATAAAGAAGGTCCAAGAGATTCAGTAAGCCTTAAGTGAAGCATCTGAATCTATAACTAGTGTCACAGGAATGGTTCAAAGCATAGACAGTAAGAAAGGTCAGTCTTCTTGTACGTAAGTCGGCATTGTGCCTTTTGTATTTAATTCCGATGCAATTTCTGTGTTTTATCGTCAATAAGAAGGTCCAAGGGATACACTAAACCTGAAATGAAGCATCGGAATCTATAACTAGCGTCACAGGAATGTTTCAAAACATAGACAGTAGGAGGAGTCAGTCTACATGTACTTAAGTCGACATTGTGCCTTTTGTATTTAATTCCGATGCAAGTTCTGTGTTTCATCGTCAATAAGAAGGTCAGAGGGTTCGAGTAAACCTGAAGTGAAGCATCGGAATCAATAACTAGTGTCACAGGAATGGTTCAAAACACAGACAGTAAGGAGAGTCAGTCTTCTTGTATTTAAGTCGGCATTGTGCCATTTGTATTTAATTCCGATGCAATTTCTGTGTTTCATCGTCATTAAGAAGGTCCAAGGGATACAGTAAACCCGAAGTGAAGCATCGGAATCCATATCTAGTGTCACAGGAATGGTTCAAAACATAGACAGTAAGGAGAGTCAGTCTTCTTGAATTTAAGTCGGCATTGTGCCATTTGTATTTAATTCCGATGCAAGTTCTGTGTTTCAGCGTCAATAAGAAGGTCAGAGGGTTCGAGTAAACCTGAAGTGGATGCATCGGAATCAATAACTAGTGTCACAGGAATGGTTCAAAACAGTCAGTAAGAAGAGTCTGTCTCCTTGTACTTAAGTCGGCATTGTGCCTCTTGAATTTAATTCCGATGCAATTTCTGTGTTTCATCGTCAATAAGAAGGTCAGAAGGATACAGTAAACCTGAAGTGAAGCATCGGAATCTGTAACTAGTGTCACAGGAATGGTTCGAAACATAGACAGTAGGAAGAGTCAGTCTACTTGTACTTAAGTCGGCATTGTGCCTTTTGTATTTAATTCCGATACAATTTCTATGTTTCATCGTCAATAAGAAGGTCCAAGGGATTCAGTAAACCTGAAGTGAAGCATCGGAATCTATAACTAGTGTCACAGGAATGGTTCAAAGCATAGACAGTAAGAAAGGTCAGTCTTCTTGTACTTAAGTCGGCATTCTGCCTTTTGTATTTACTTCCGATGCAATTTCTGTGTTTGATTGTCAATAAGAAGGTCAGACGGATACAGTAAACCTGAAGTGTAGCATCGGAATCTATAACTAGTGTCACAGGATTGGTTCAAAACATAGACAGTAGGAAGAGTCAGTCTTCTTGTACTTAAGTCAGCATTGTGCCTTTTGTATTTAATTCCGATGCAATTTCTGTGTTTCATCGTCAATAAGAGGGTCAGAGGGATACAGTAAACCTGAAATGATGCATCGGAATCTATAAGTAGAGTCACAGGAATGTTTCAAAACATAGACAGTAGGAAGAGTCAGTCTACATGTACTTAAGTCGGCATTGTGCCTTTTGTATGTAATTCCGATGCAATTTCTGTGTTTCATCGTCAATAAGAGGGTCAGAGGGATACAGTAAACCTGAAGTGAAGCATCGGAATCAATAACTAGTGTCACAGGAATGGTTCAAAACATAGTAAGTAAGAAGAGTCAGTCTTCTTGTACTTAAGTCGGCCTGTGCCTTTTGTATTTAATTCCGATGCAATTTCTGTTTTTCATAGTCAATAAGAAGGTCAGAGGGATTCAGTAAACCTGAAGTGAAGCATCGGAATCTGCAACTAGCGTCACAGGAATGGTTCAAAGCATAGACAGTAAGAAGAGTCAGTCTTCTTGTACTTAAGTCGGCATTGTGCCTTTTGTATTTAATTCCGATGCAATTTATGTGTTCCATCGTCAATAAGAAGGTCCAAGGGTTACAGTAAAGCTGAAGTGAAGCATCGGAATCTGTAACTAGCGTCACAGGGATGGTTCGAAACATAGTCAGTAAGAAGAGTCGGTCTTATTGTACTTAAGTCGGCATTGTGCGTTTTCTATTTAATTCCGATGCAATTTCTGTGTTTCATCGTCAATAAGAACATCCAAGGGATACAGTAAACCTGAAGTGAAGCATCGGAAACTGTATCTAGTGTCACAGGAATTGTTCAAAAAATAGTCAGTAAGGAGAGTCAGTCTTCTTAAACTTAAGTCGGCATTGTGCCATTTGTATATAATTCCGATGCAATTTCTGTGTTTCATCGTCAATAAGAAGGTCCAAGGGATACAGTAAATCTGAAGTGAAGCATCGGAATCCATTACTAGTGTCACAGGAATGGTTCAAAACATAGACAGTAAGAAGAGTCAGACTTCTTGTACTTAAGCCGGCATTGTGCCCTCTACAATTTAATTCCGATGCAATTACTGTGTTTCATCGTCTATATGAAGGTCAGAGGGATACAGTAAACCTTAAGTGAAGCGTCGGAATCTGTAACTAGTGTCACAGCAATGGTTCAAAACATAGTCAGTAAGAAGAGTCAGTCTTCTTGTACATAAGTCGGCATTGTGCCTTTTGTATTTAATTCCGTTGCAATATCTGTGTTTCATCGTCAATAAGAAGGTCCAAGGGATACAGTAAACCTGAAGTGAAGCATTGGAAACTGTATCTACTGTCACAGGAATTGTTCAAAAAATAGTCAGTAAGGAGAGTCAGTATTCTTAAACTTAAGTCGGCATTGTGCCGTTTGTATTTAATTCCCATGCAATTTCTGTGTTTCATCGTCAATATGAAGGTCAGAGGGATACAGTAAACCTGAAGTGAAGCATCGGAATCTATAAGTAGTGTCACAGGAATGGTTCAAAACAATCAGTAAGAAGAGTCAGTCTTCTTGTACTTAAGTCGGCATTGTGCTATTTGTATTTAATTCCGATGCAATTTCTGTGTTTCATCGTCAAGAAGAAGGTCAGAGGGATACAGTAAACCTGAAGTGTAGCATCGAAATCTTTAACTAGTGTCACAGGAATGGTTCAAAACACAGACAGTAAGAAGAGCCAGTCTTCTTGTACTTAAGTCGGCATTGTGCCTTTTGTATTTAATTCCGATGCAATTTTTATGTTTCATCGTCATAAAGAAGGTCCAAGAGATTCAGTAAGCCTTAAGTGAAGCATCTGAATCTATAACTAGTGTCACAGGAATGGTTCAAAGCATAGACAGTAAGAAAGGTCAGTCTTCTTGTACTTAAGTCGGCATTGTGCCTTTTGTATTTAATTCCGATGCAATTTCTGTGTTTTATCGTCAATAAGAAGGTCCAAGGGATACAGTAAACCTGAAATGAAGCATCGGAATCTATAACTAGCGTCACAGGAATGTTTCAAAACATAGACAATAGGAGGAGTCAGTCTACATGTACTTAAGTCGACATTGTGCCTTTTGTATTTAATTCCGATGCAAGTTCTGTGTTTCATCGTCAATAAGAAGGTCAGAGGTTTCGAGTAAACCTGAAGTGAAGCATCGGAATCAATAACTAGTGTCACAGGAATGGTTCAAAACACAGACAGTAAGGAGAGTCAGTCTTCTTGTATTTAAGTCGGCATTGTGCCATTTGTATTTAATTCCGATGCAATTTCTGTGTTTCATCGTCATTAAGAAGGTCCAAGGGATACAGTAAACCCGAAGTGAAGCATCGGAATCCATATCTAGTGTCACAGGAATGGTGCAAAACATAGACAGTAAGGAGAGTCAGTCTTCTTGAATTTAAGTCGGCATTGTGCCATTTGTATTTAATTCCGATGCAAGTTCTGTGTTTCAGCGTCAATAAGAAGGTCAGAGGGTTCGAGTAAACCTGAAGTGAAGCATCGGAATCAATAACTAGTGTCACAGGAATGGTTCAAAACAGTCAGTAAGAAGAGTCAGTCTCCTTGTACTTAAGTCGGCATTGTGCCTCTTGAATTTAATTCCGATGCAATTTCTGTGTTTCATCGTCAATAAGAAGGTCAGAAGGATACAGTAAACCTGAAGTGTAGCATCGGAATCTGTAACTAGTGTCACAGGAATGGTTCGAAACATAGACAGTAGGAAGAGTCAGTCTTCTTGTACTTAAGTCGGCATTGTGCCTTTTGTATTTAATTCCAATACAATTTCTATGTTTCATCGTCAATAAGAAGGTCCAAGGGATTCAGTAAACCTGAAGTGAAGCATCGTAATCTATAACTAGTGTCACAGGAATGGTTCAAACCATAGACAGTAAGAAAGGTCAGTTTTCTTGTACTTAAGTCGGCATTCTGCCTTTTGTATTTACTTCCGATGCAATTTCTGTGTTTGATTGTCAATAAGAAGGTCAGACGGATACAGTAAACCTGAAGTGTAGCATCGGAATCTATAACTAGTGTCACAGGATTGGTTCAAAACATAGACAGTAGGAAGAGTCAGTCTTCTTGTACTTAAGTCAGCATTGTGCCTTTGTATTTAATTCCGATGCACTTTCTGTGTTTCATCGTCAATAAGAAGGTCCAAGGGATACAGTAAACCTGAAAAGAAGCATCGGAATCTATAAGTAGAGTCACAGGAATGTTTCAAAACATAGACAGTAGGAAGAGTCAGTCTACATGTACTTAAGTCGGCATTGTGCCTTTTGTATGTAATTCCGATGCAATTTCTGTGTTTCATCGTCAATAAGAGGGTCAGAGGGATACAGTAAACCTGAAGTGAAGCATCGGAATCAATAACTAGTGTCACAGGAATGGTTCAAAACATAGTAAGTAAGAAGAGTCAGTCTTCTTGTACTTAAGTCGGCCTGTGCCTTTTGTATTTAATTCCGATGCAATTTCTGTTTTTCATAGTCAATAAGAAGGTCAGAGGGATTCAGTAAACCTGAAGTGAAGCATCGGAATCTGCAACTAGCGTCACAGGAATGGTTCAAAGCATAGACAGTAAGAAGAATCAGTCTTCTTGTACTTAAGTCGGCATTGTGCCTTTTGTATTTAATTCCGATGCAATTTATGTGTTCCATCGTCAATAAGAAGGTCCAAGGGATACAGTAAAGCTGAAGTGAAGCATCGGAATCTGTAACTAGCGTCACAGGGATGGTTCGAAACATAGTCAGTAAGAAGAGTCGGTCTTATTGTACTTAAGTCGGCATTGTGCATTTTCTATTTAATTCCGATGCAATTTCTGTGTTTCATCGTCAATAAGAACATCCAAGGGATACAGTAAACCTGAAGTGAAGCATCGGAAACTGTATCTAGTGTCACAGGAATTGTTCAAAAAATAGTCAGTAAGGAGAGTCAGTCTTCTTAAACTTAAGTCGGCATTGTGCCATTTGTATATAATTCCGATGCAATTTCTGTGTTTCATCGTCAATAAGAAGGTCCAAGGGATACAGTAAATCTGAAGTGAAGCATCGGAATCCATAACTAGTGTCACAGGAATGGTTCAAAACATATACAGTAAGAAGAGTCAGACTTCTTGTACTTAAGCCGGCATTGTGCCCTCTACAATTTAATTCCGATGCAATTACTGTGTTTCATCATCTATATGAAGGTCAGAGGGATACAGTAAACCTTAAGTGAAGCATCGGAATCTGTAACTAGTGTCACAGCAATGGTTCAAAACATAGTCAGTAAGAAGAGTCAGTCTTCTTGTACATAAGTCGGCATTGTGCCTTTTGTATTTAATTCCGTTGCAATATCTGTGTTTCATCGTCAATAAGAAGGTCCAAGGGATACAGTAAACCTGAAGTGAAGCATCGGAAACTGTATCTACTGTCACAGGAATTGTTCAAAAAATAGTCAGTAAGGAGAGTCAGTATTCTTAAACTTAAGTCGGCATTGTGCCATTTGTATTTAATTCCCATGCAATTTCTGTGTTTCATCGTCAATATGAAGGTCAGAGGGATACAGTAAACCTGAAGTGAAGCATCGGAATCTATAACTAGTGTCACAGGAATGGTTCAAAACAATCAGTAAGAAGAGTCAGTCTTCTTGTACTTAAGTCGGCATTGTGCTATTTGTATTTAATTCCGATGCAATTTCTGTGTTTCATCGTCAAGAAGAAGGTCAGAGGGATACAGTAAACCTGAAGTGTAGCATCGAAATCTTTAACTAGTGTCACAGGAATGGTTCAAAACACAGACAGTAAGAAGAGCCAGTCTTCTTGTACATAAGTCGGCATTGTGCCTTTTGTATTTAATTCCGATGCAATTTTTATGTTTCATCGTCATAAAGAAGGTCCAAGAGATTCAGTAAGCCTTAAGTGAAGCATCTGAATCTATAACTAGTGTCACAGGAATGGTTCAAAGCATAGACAGTAAGAAAGGTCAGTCTTCTTGTACTTAAGTCGGCATTGTGCCTTTTGTATTTAATTCCGATGCAATTTCTGTGTTTTATCGTCAATAAGAAGGTCCAAGGGATACAGTAAACCTGAAATGAAGCATCGGAATCTATAACTAGCGTCACAGGAATGTTTCAAAACATAGACAGTAGGAGGAGTCAGTCTACATGTACTTAAGTCGACATTGTGCCTTTTGTATTTAATTCCGATGCAAGTTCTGTGTTTCATCGTCAATAAGAAGGTCAGAGGGTTCGAGTAAACCTGAAGTGAAGCATCGGAATCAATAACTAGTGTCACAGGAATGGTTTCAAAACACAGACAGTAAGGAGAGTCAGTCTTCTTGTATTTAAGTCGGCATTGTGCCATTTGTATTTAATTCCGATGCAATTTCTGTGTTTCATCGTCATTAAGAAGGTCCAAGGGATACAGTAAACCCGAAGTGAAGCTTCGGAATCCATATCTAGTGTCACAGGAATGGTGCAAAACATAGACAGTAAGGAGAGTCAGTCTTCTTGAATTTAAGTCGGCATTGTGCCATTTGTATTTAATTCCGATGCAAGTTCTGTGTTTCAGCGTCAATAAGAAGGTCAGAGGGTTCGAGTAAACCTGAAGTGAAGCATCGGAATCAATAACTAGTGTCACAGGAATGGTTCAAAACAGTCAGTAAGAAGAGTCAGTCTCCTTGTACTTAAGTCGGCATTGTGCCTCTTGAATTTAATTCCGATGCAATTTCTGTGTTTCATCGTCAATAAGAAGGTCAGAAGGATACAGTAAACCTGAAGTGTAGCATCGGAATCTGTAACTAGTGTCACAGGAATGGTTCGAAACATAGACAGTAGGAAGAGTCAGTCTTCTTGTACTTAAGTCGGCATTGTGCCTTTTGTATTTAATTCCAATACAATTTCTATGTTTCATCGTCAATAAGAAGGTCCAAGGGATTCAGTAAACCTGAAGTGAAGCATCGTAATCTATAACTAGTGTCACAGGAATGGTTCAAACCATAGACAGTAAGAAAGGTCAGTTTTCTTGTACTTAAGTCGGCATTCTGCCTTTTGTATTTACTTCCGATGCAATTTCTGTGTTTGATTGTCAATAAGAAGGTCAGACGGATACAGTAAACCTGAAGTGTAGCATCGGAATCTATAACTAGTGTCACAGGATTGGTTCAAAACATAGACAGTAGGAAGAGTCAGTCTTCTTGTACTTAAGTCAGCATTGTGCCTTTGTATTTAATTCCGATGCACTTTCTGTGTTTCATCGTCAATAAGAAGGTCCAAGGGATACAGTAAACCTGAAAAGAAGCATCGGAATCTATAAGTAGAGTCACAGGAATGTTTCAAAACATAGACAGTAGGAAGAGTCAGTCTACATGTACTTAAGTCGGCATTGTGCCTTTTGTATGTAATTCCGATGCAATTTCTGTGTTTCATCGTCAATAAGAGGGTCAGAGGGATACAGTAAACCTGAAGTGAAGCATCGGAATCAATAACTAGTGTCACAGGAATGGTTCAAAACATAGTAAGTAAGAAGAGTCAGTCTTCTTGTACTTAAGTCGGCCAGTGCCTTTTGTATTTAATTCCGATGCAATTTCTGTTTTTCATAGTCAATAAGAAGGTCAGAGGGATTCAGTAAACCTGAAGTGAAGCATCGGAATCTGCAACTAGCGTCACAGGAATGGTTCAAAGCATAGACAGTAAGAAGAATCAGTCTTCTTGTACTTAAGTCGGCATTGTGCCTTTTGTATTTAATTCCGATGCAATTTATGTGTTCCATCGTCAATAAGAAGGTCCAAGGGATACAGTAAAGCTGAAGTGAAGCATCGGAATCTGTAACTAGCGTCACAGGGATGGTTCGAAACATAGTCAGTAAGAAGAGTCGGTCTTATTGTACTTAAGTCGGCATTGTGCATTTTCTATTTAATTCCGATGCAATTTCTGTGTTTCATCGTCAATAAGAACATCCAAGGGATACAGTAAACCTGAAGTGAAGCATCGGAAACTGTATCTAGTGTCACAGGAATTGTTCAAAAAATAGTCAGTAAGGAGAGTCAGTCTTCTTAAACTTAAGTCGGCATTGTGCCATTTGTATATAATTCCGATGCAATTTCTGTGTTTCATCGTCAATAAGAAGGTCCAAGGGATACAGTAAATCTGAAGTGAAGCATCGGAATCCATAACTAGTGTCACAGGAATGGTTCAAAACATATACAGTAAGAAGAGTCAGACTTCTTGTACTTAAGCCGGCATTGTGCCCTCTACAATTTAATTCCGATGCAATTACTGTGTTTCATCATCTATATGAAGGTCAGAGGGATACAGTAAACCTTAAGTGAAGCGTCGGAATCTGTAACTAGTGTCACAGCAATGGTTCAAAACATAGTCAGTAAGAAGAGTCAGTCTTCTTGTACATAAGTCGGCATTGTGCCTTTTGTATTTAATTCCGTTGCAATATCTGTGTTTCATCGTCAATAAGAAGGTCCAAGGGATACAGTAAACCTGAAGTGAAGCATCGGAAACTGTATCTACTGTCACAGGAATTGTTCAAAAAATAGTCAGTAAGGAGAGTCAGTATTCTTAAACTTAAGTCGGCATTGTGCCATTTGTATTTAATTCCCATGCAATTTCTGTGTTTCATCGTCAATATGAAGGTCAGAGGGATACAGTAAACCTGAAGTGAAGCATCGGAATCTATAACTAGTGTCACAGGAATGGTTCAAAACAATCAGTAAGAAGAGTCAGTCTTCTTGTACTTAAGTCGGCATTGTGCTATTTGTATTTAATTCCGATGCAATTTCTGTGTTTCATCGTCAAGAAGAAGGTCAGAGGGATACAGTAAACCTGAAGTGTAGCATCGAAATCTTTAACTAGTGTCACAGGAATGGTTCAAAACACAGACAGTAAGAAGAGCCAGTCTTCTTGTACTTAAGTCGGCATTGTGCCTTTTGTATTTAATTCCGATGCAATTTTTATGTTTCATCGTCATAAAGAAGGTCCAAGAGATTCAGTAAGCCTTAAGTGAAGCATCTGAATCTATAACTAGTGTCACAGGAATGGTTCAAAGCATAGACAGTAAGAAAGGTCAGTCTTCTTGTACTTAAGTCGGCATTGTGCCTTTTGTATTTAATTCCGATGCAATTTCTGTGTTTTATCGTCAATAAGAAGGTCCAAGGGATACAGTAAACCTGAAATGAAGCATCGGAATCTATAACTAGCGTCACAGGAATGTTTCAAAACATAGACAGTAGGAGGAGTCAGTCTACATGTACTTAAGTCGACATTGTGCCTTTTGTATTTAATTCCGATGCAAGTTCTGTGTTTCATCGTCAATAAGAAGGTCAGAGGGTTCGAGTAAACCTGAAGTGAAGCATCGGAATCAATAACTAGTGTCACAGGAATGGTTCAAAACACAGACAGTAAGGAGAGTCAGTCTTCTTGTATTTAAGTCGGCATTGTGCCATTTGTATTTAATTCCGATGCAATTTCTGTGTTTCATCGTCATTAAGAAGGTCCAAGGGATACAGTAAACCCGAAGTGAAGCATTGGAATCCATATCTAGTGTCACAGGAATGGTTCAAAACATAGACAGTAAGGAGAGTCAGTCTTCTTGAATTTAAGTCGGCATTGTGCCATTTGTATTTAATTCCGATGCAAGTTCTGTGTTTCAGCGTAAATAAGAAGGTCAGAGGGTTCGAGTAAACCTGAAGTGAAGCATCGGAATCAATAACCAGTGTCACAGGAATGGTTCAAAACAGTCAGTAAGAAGAGTCAGTCTCCTTGTACTTAAGTCGGCATTGTGCCTCTTGAATTTAATTCCGATGCAATTTCTGTGTTTCATCGTCAATAAGAAGGTCAGAAGGATACAGTAAACCTGAAGTGTAGCATCGGAATCTGTAACTAGTGTCACAGGAATGGTTCGAAACATAGACAGTAGGAAGAGTCAGTCTTCTTGTACTTAAGTCGGCATTGTGCCTTTTGTATTTAATTCCAATACAATTTCTATGTTTCATCGTCAATAAGAAGGTCCAAGGGATTCAGTAAACCTGAAGTGAAGCATCGTAATCTATAACTAGTGTCACAGGAATGGTTCAAACCATAGACAGTAAGAAAGGTCAGTTTTCTTGTACTTAAGTCGGCATTCTGCCTTTTGTATTTACTTCCGATGCAATTTCTGTGTTTGATTGTCAATAAGAAGGTCAGACGGATACAGTAAACCTGAAGTGTAGCATCGGAATCTATAACTAGTGTCACAGGATTGGTTCAAAACATAGACAGTAGGAAGAGTCAGTCTTCTTGTACTTAAGTCAGCATTGTGCCTTTTGTATTTAATTCCGATGCACTTTCTGTGTTTCATCGTCAATAAGAAGGTCCAAGGGATACAGTAAACCTGAAATGATGCATCGGAATCTATAAGTAGAGTCACAGGAATGTTTCAAAACATAGACAGTAGGAAGAGTCAGTCTACTTGTACTTAAGTCGGCATTGTGCCTTTTGTATGTAATTCCGATGCAATTTCTGTGTTTCATCGTCAATAAGAGGGTCAGAGGGATACAGTAAACCTGAAATGATGCATCGGAATCTATAAGTAGAGTCACAGGAATGTTTCAAAACATAGACAGTAGGAAGAGTCAGTCTACTTGTACTTAAGTCGGCATTGTGCCTTTTGTATGTAATTCCGATGCAATTTATGTGTTCCATCGTCAATAAGAAGGTCCAAGGGATACAGTAAACCTGAAGTGAAGCATAGGAATCTATAACTAGTGTCACAGGAATGGTTCAAAACATAGACAGTAGGAAGAGTCAGTCTTCTTGTACTTAAGTCGGCATTGTGCCATTTCTATTTAATTCCGATGCAATATCTGTGTTTCATCGTCAATAAGAAGGTCCAAGGGAAACAGTAAACCAGAAGTGAAGCATCGGAATCTATAACTAGTGTCACAGGAATGTTTCAAAAGAAAGACAGTAAGAAGAGTCAGTCATCTTGCACTTAAGTCCGCATTGTGCCTTTTGTATTTAATTCCGATGCAATTTCTTTGTTTCATCGTCAATAAGAAGGTAAAAGGGATTCAGTAAGCCTGAAGTGAAGCATCGGAATCTATAACTAGTGTCACAGGAATGGTTGTATCATAGACAGTAAGAAAGGTCAGTCTTCTTGTACTTAAGTCGACATTGCGCCTTTTGCATTTAATTCCGATGCAATTTCTGTGTTTCATCGTCAATAAGAAGGTCAGAAGGATACAGTAAACCTGAAGTTAAGCTTCGGAATCTATAACTAGTGTAACAGCAATGGTGCAAAACATAGTCAGTAAGAAGCGTCAGTCTTCTTGTACTTAAGTCGGCATTGTGCCTTTTCGATTTAATTACGATGCAATTTCTGTGTTTCATAGTCAATAAGAAGGTTCAAGGGATACAGTAAACCTGAAGTGAAGCATCAGAATCTATAACTAGTGTCACATTAATGGTTCAAATCTTAGTCAGTAAGAAGAGTCAGTCTTCTTGTACTTTAGTCGGCATTGTGCATTTTCTATTGAATTCCGATGCAATATCTGTGTTCCATCGTCAATAAAGTCCGCCCCGGTAGCTGAGTGGTCAGCGTGACAGACTGTCAATCCTAAGGGCCCGGGTTCCATTCTCGGCTGGGTCGGAAATTTTCTCCGCTCAGGGACTGGGTGTTGTGTAGTCCTAATCATCATCATTTCATCCCCATCGACGCGCAGGTCGCCGAAGTGGCGTCAAATGGAAAGACCTGCACCAGGCGAACGGTCTACCTGACGGGAGGCCCTAGCCACACGACATTTCCATTTATCGTCAATAAGAAGGTCAGAGGGATACAGTAAACCTGAAGTGAAGCATCGGAATCTATAACTAGTGTCACAGGAATGGTTCCAAACATAGTCAGTAAGAAGAATCAGTCTTCTTTACTTAAGTCGGCATTGTGCCTTTTCTATTTAATTCCGATGCAATTTCTGTGTTTCACCGTCAATAAGAAGGTACAAGGGATACAGTAACCCTGAAGTGAATCATCGGAATCTATAACTAGTGTCACAGGAATGGTTCAAAGCATAGTCTGTACGAAGAGTCAGTCTTCTTGTACTTAAGTCGGCATTGTGCCTTTTGTATTTAATTCCGATGCAATTTCTGTGTTTCATCGTCAATAAGAAGGTCCAAGGGATACAGTTAACCTGAAGTTAAGCATCGGAATCTATACGTAGTGTCACAGGAATGGTTCATAACATAGACAAAAAGAAGAGTCAGTCTCCTTGTACTTAAGGCGGCATTGTGCCTTTTGTATTTAATTCCGATGCAATTTCTGTGTTTCATCGTCAAAAAGAAGGTCAGAGGGATACAGTAAACCTGAAGTGAAGCAACGGAATCTATAACTAGTGTCACAGGAATGGTTCAAAGCTGTCAGTAAGAAGAGTCAGTCTTCTTGTACTTAAGTTGGCATTGTGACATTTGTATATAATTCCGATGCAATTTCTGTGTCTCATCGTCAATAAGAAGGTCCAAGGGATACAGTGATTCTGTAGTGAAGCATCGGAATCTATAACTAGTGTCACAGGAATGATTCAAAACACAGACAGTAGGAAGAGTCAGTCTTCTTGCACTTAAGTCGGCATTGTGCCTTCTGTATTTAATTCCGATGCAATTTCTGCGTTTCATCGTCAATAAGAAGGTCCAAGGGATACAGTAAACCTGAAGTGCGGCATCGGAATCTATGACTAGTGTCACAGGAATGGTTCAAAGCATAGACAGTAAGAAAGGTCAGTCTTCTTGTACTTAAGTCGGCATTGTACCTTTTGTACTTAATTCCGATGCAATTTCTGTGTTTCATCGTCAATAAGAAGGTCAGAGGGATACAGTAAACCTGAAGAGAAGCATCGGAATCTATAACTAGTGTCACAGGAATGATTCAAAACACAGACAGTAGGAAGAGTCAGTCTACATGTACTTAAGTCGGCATTGTGCCTTTTGTATTTAATTCCGAAGCAATTTCTGTGTTTCATCGCCAATAAGAAGGTCAGAGAGATACAGTAAACCTGAAGTGTAGCATCGGAATCTATAACTAGTGTCACAGGAATGGTTAAAAAAGTAGTCAGTAAGAAGAGTCAGTCTTCTTGTACTTAAGTCGGCATTGTGCCTTTTGTATTTAATTCCCATGCAATTTCTGTGTTTCATCGTCAATAAGAAGGTCCAAGCGATACAGTAAACCAGAAGTGAAGCATCGGAATCTATAACTAGTGTCACAGGAATGGTTCAAAACATAGAGAGTAAGAAGAGTAAGACTTCTTGTACTTAAGTCGGCATTGTGCCCTTATCAATTTAATTCCGATGCAATTACTGTGTTTCATCGTCAAGAAGAAGGTCAGAGGGATACAGTAAACCTGAAGTGAGGCATCGGAATCTCTAACTAGTGTCACAGGAATGGTTTAAAACATAGTCACTAAGAAGAGTCAGTCTTCTTGTACTTAAGTCGGCATTGTGCCTTTTGTGTTTAATTCCGATGCAATTTCTGCGTTTCATCGTCAATAAGAAGGTCCAAGGGATACAGTAAACCTGAAGTGAAGCATCGGAATCTATGATTAGTGTCACAGGAATGGATCAAAACATAGACAGTAAGAAGAGTCAGTCTTCTTGTACTTAAGTCGGCATTGTGCTGTTTCTATTGAATTCGATGCAATTTCTGTGCTTCATCGTCAATAAGAAGGTCAGAGGGATACAGTAAACCTGAAGTGAAGCATCGGAATCTATAACTAGTGTCACAGGAATGGTTCAAAACATGGTTAGTAAGAAGAGTCAGTGTTCTTATACTTAAGTCGGCATTGTGCCTTTTCTATTTTTTTCCCATCCAATATCTGTGTTTCATCGTCAATAAGAAGGTCCAAGGGATACAGTAAACCTGAAGTGAAGCATCGGAAACTGTAACTAGTGTCACAGGAAAGGTTCAAAACAGTCAGTAAGAAGAGTCAGTCTTCTTAAACTTAAGTCGGCATTGTGCCATTTGTATTTAATTCCCATGCAATTTCTGTGTCTCATCGTCAATAAGAAGGTCCAAGGGATACAGTGATTCTGTAGTGAAGCATCGGAATCTATAACTAGTGTCACAGGAATGATTCAAAACACAGACAGTAGGAAGAGTCAGTCTTCTTGCACTTAAGTCGGCATTGTGCCTTCTGTATTTAATTCCGATGCAATTTCTGCGTTTCATCGTCAATAAGAAGGTCCAAGGGATACAGTAAACCTGAAGTGCGGCATCGGAATCTATGACTAGTGTCACAGGAATGGTTCAAAGCATAGACAGTAAGAAAAGTCAGTCTTCTTGTGCTTAAGTCGGCATTGTACCTTTTGTACTTAATTCCGATGCAATTTCTGTGTTTCATCGTCAATAAGAAGGTCAGAGGGATACAGTAAACCTGAAGAGAAGCATCGGAATCTATAACTAGTGTCACAGGAATGATTCAAAACACAGACAGTAGGAAGAGTCAGTCTACATGTACTTAAGTCGGCATTGTGCCTTTTCTATTTAATTCCGATGCAATTTCTGTGTTTCATCGTCAAAAAGAAGGTCAGAGGGATACAGTAAACC
The DNA here is from genome assembly GCF_021461385.2 of Schistocerca piceifrons. NCBI lineage: Eukaryota > Metazoa > Arthropoda > Insecta > Orthoptera > Acrididae > Schistocerca > Schistocerca piceifrons. The sequence continues at coordinate 3,386,562 of NW_025728088.1, forward strand.
TGAAGTGAAGCATCGGAATCTATAACTAGTGTCACAGGAATGGTTCAAGTCATAGACAGTAGGAAGGGTCAGTCTTCTTGTACTTAAGTCGGCATTGTGCCTTTTCTATTTAATTCCGATGGAAATTTTGTGTTTCATCGTCAATAAGAAGGTCCAAGGGGTACAGTAAACCTGAAGTGAAGCATCGGAATCTATAATTAGTGTCACAGGAATGGTTCAAACATAGACAGTTGGAAGAATCAGTATTCTTGTACTTAAGTCGGCATTGTTCTTTTCTATTTCATTTCGATGCAATTTCTGTGTTTCATCGTCAATAAGAAGGTCAGAGGGATACAGTAACCCTGAAGTGAAGCATCGGAATCTGTTACTAGCGTCACAGGAATGGTTCAAAACATGGACAGAAAGAAGAGTCAGTCTTCTTGCACTTAAGTCGGCATTGTGCCTTTTCTATTTAATTCCGATGCAATTTCTGTGTTTCATCGTCAATTAGAAGGTCAGAGGGATACAGTAAACCTGAAGTGAGGCATCGGAATCTATAACTAGCGTCACAGGAATGGTTCAAATCATAGACAGAAAGAAGAGTCAGTCTTCTTGTACTTAAGTCGGCATTGTGCCTTATCTATTTAATTCCGATGCAATATCTGTGTTTCATCTCAATAGGAAGGTCAGAGGGATACAGTAAACCTGAAGTTAGGTATCGGAATCTATAACTAGTGTCATAGGAATGGTTCCAAACATAGTCAGTAAGAAGAGTCAGTCTTCTTGTACATAAGTCGGTATTGTGCGTTTTCTATTTAATGCCAATGCAATTTCTGTGTTTCATCGTCAATAAGAAGGTCCAAGGGATACAGTAAACCTGAAGTGAATTATCGTAATCTACAACTGGTGTCACAGGAATGGTTCAAAACATAGTCAGTACGAAGAGTCAGTCTTGTTGTAGTTAAGTCGGCATTGTGCCTTTTGTATATAATTCCGATGCAATTTCTTTGTTTCATGGTCAATAAGAAGGTCAGAGGATACAGTAAACCTGAAGTGAAGCATCGGAATCCATAACTAGTGTCACAGGAATGGTTCAAAACAGTCAGTAAGAAAAGTCAGTCTTCTTGTACGTAAGTCAGCATTGTGCACTTGGTATTTAATTCCGATGCAATTTCTGTGTTTCTTCGTCAATACGAAGGTCCAAGGGATACAGTAAACCTGAAGTGTAGCATCGGAATCTATAACTAGTGTCACAGGAATGGTTCAAAACATAGAGAGTAGGTTGAGTCAGTCCTCTTGTACTTAAGTCGGCATTGTGCCTTTTGTATTTAATTCCGATGCAATTTTTGTGTTTCATCGTCAAAAAGAAGGTCAGAAGGATACAGTAAACCTGAAGTGAAGCATCGGAATCTGTAGCTAGTGTCACAGGAATTGTTCAAATGCATAGACAGTAGGAAGAGTCAGTCTTCTTGTACTTAAGTCGGCATTGTGCCTTTTCTATTTAATTCCGATGCAATTTCTGTGTTTCATCGTCAAAAAGAAGGTCAGAGGGATACAGTAAACCTGAAGTGAAGCATCGGAATCTATAACTAGTGTCACAGGAATGGTTCAAGTCATAGACAGTAGGAAAGGGTCAGTCTTCTTGTACTTAAGTCGGCATTGTGCCTTTTCTATTTAATTCCGATGGAAATTTTGTGTTTCATCGTCAATAAGAAGGTCCAAGGGGTACAGTAAACCTGAAGTGAAGCATCGGAATCTATAATTAGTGTCACAGGAATGGTTCAAACATAGACAGTTGGAAGAATCAGTATTCTTGTACTTAAGTCGGCATTGTTCTTTTCTATTTCATTTCCATGCAATTTCTGTGTTTCATCGTCAATAAGAAGGTCAGAGGGATACAGTAACCCTGAAGTGAAGCATCGGAATCTGTTACTAGCGTCACAGGAATGGTTCAAAACATGGACAGAAAGAAGAGTCAGTCTTCTTGCACTTAAGTCGGCATTGTGCCTTTTCTATTTAATTCCGATGCAATTTCTGTGTTTCATCGTCAATTAGAAGGTCAGAGGGATACAGTAAACCTGAAGTGAGGCATCGGAATCTATAACTAGTGTCACAGGAATGGTTCCAAACATAGTCAGTAAGAAGAGTCAGTCTTCTTGTACATAAGTCGGCATTGTGCGTTTTCTATTTAATTCCGATGCAATTTCTGTGTTTCATCGTCAATAAGAAGGTCCAAGTGATACAGTAAACCTGAAGTGAATTATCGTAATCTATAACTAGTGTCACAGGAATGGTTCAAAACATAGTCAGTACGAAGAGTCAGTCTTCTTGTACTTAAGTCGGCATTGTGCCTTTTGTATTTAATTCCGATGCAATTTCTTTGTTTCATCGTCAATAAGAAGGTCAGAGGGATACAGTAAACCTGAAGTGAAGCATCGGAATCTGTAACTAGCGTCACAGGAATGGTTCAAAACATAGACAGAAAGAAGAGTCAGTCTTCTTGTACTTAAGTCGGCATTGTGCCTTTTCTATTTAATTCCGATGTTATTTCTGTGTTTCATCGTCAATAAGAAGGTCCAAAGGGTAAAGTAAACCTGAAGTGATGCATCGGAATCTATAACTAGTGTCACAGGAATGGTTAAAACATAGTCAGTAAGAATAGTCAGTCTTCTTGTACTTAAGTCGGCATTGTGCCTTTTGTATTTAATTCCGATGCAATTTCTGTGTTTCACCGTCAATAAGAATGTCCAAGGGATACAGTAAACCTGAAGTGAAGCATCGGAATCTGTAACTAGCGTCACAGGAATGGTTCAGATCATAGACACTAAGAAGAATGAGTCTGCCTGTACTTAAGACGGCATTGTGCCTTTTCTATTTAATTCCGATGCAATTTCTGTGTTTCATCGTCAATACGAAGGTCCAAGGGATACAGTAAACCTGAAGTGAAGCATCGGAATCTATAACTAGTGTCACAGGAATGGTTCAAAACATAGAGAGTAGGAAGAGCCAGTCTTCTTGTACTTAAGTCGGCATTGTGCCTTTTGTATTTACTTCCGATGCACTATCTGTGTTCCATCGTCAATAAGAAGATCCAAGGGATACAGTAAACTTGAAATGAAGCCTCGGAATCTATAACTAGTGTCACAGGAATGGGTCAAACATAGACAGTAAGAGGAGTCAGTCTTCTTGTACTTATGTCGGCATTGTGCGTTTTGTATTTAATTCCGGTCCAATTTCTGTGTTTCATCTTCAATAAGAAGGTCAGAGGGATACAGTAAACCTGAAGTGAAGCATCGGAATCTATAACAAGTGTCACAGGAATGGATCAAAACAGTCAGTAAGAAGAGTCCGTCTTCTTGTACTTATGTCGGCATTGTGCCTTTTGTATTTAATTCCGATGCAATTTCTGTGTTTCATCGTCAATAAGAAGCTCCAAGGGATACAGTAAACGTGAAGTGAAGCATCGGAATCTAGAACTAGTGCCACAGGAATGGTTGAAAACATAGACAGTAGGAAAAGTCAGTCTTCTTGTACTTAAGTCGGCATTGTGCCTTTTCTATTTAATTCCGATGCAATTTCTGTATTTCGTCGCCAATAAGAGGGTCCAAAGGATACAGTAAACCTGAAGTGAAGCATCGGAATCTATAACTAATGGTACAGGAATCGTTCAAAACATAGATAGTAGGAAGAGTCAGTCTTCTTGTACTTAAGTCGGCATTGTGCCTTTTGTATTTAATTCCGATGCAATTTCTGTGTTTCATCGTCAATAAGAAGGTCCAAGGGATACAGTAAACATGAAGTGAAGCATCGGAATCTGTAACTAGCGTCACAGGAATGGTTCAAAACATAGTCAGTAAGAAGAGTCAGTCTTCTTGTACTTAATTAGGCATTGTGACTTTTCTATTTAATTCCGATGCAATTTCTGTGTTACATCGTCAATAAGAACGCCCAAGGGATACAGTAAACCTGAAGTGAAGCATCGGAATCTATAACTAGCGTCACAGGAATGGTTCAAAACATAGACAGAAAGAAGAGTCAGTCTTCTTGTACTTAAGTCGGAATTGTGCCTAATCTATTTAATTCCGATGCAATATCTGTGTTTCATCGTCAATTAGAAGGTCAGAGGGATACAGTAAACCTGAAGTCAGGCATCGGAATCTATAACTAGTGTCATAGGAATTGTTCCAAACATAGTCAGTAAGAAGAGTCAGTCTTCTTGTACATAAGTCGGCATTGTGCGTTTTCTATTTAATTCCGATGCAATTTCTGTGTTTCATCGTCAATAAGAAGGTCCAAGAGATACAGTAAACCTGAAGTGAATTATCGTAATCTATAACTAGTGTCACAGGAATGATTCAAACATAGACAGTAGGAAGAATCAGTCTTCTTGTACGTAAGTCGGCATTGTGCACTTTGTATTTAATTCCGATGCAATTTCTGTGTTTCTTCGTCAATAAGAAGGTCCAAGGGATACAGTAAACCTGAAGTGAAGCATCGGAATCTATAACTAGTGTCACAGGAATAGTTCAAAACATAGAGAGTAGGTTGAGTCAGTCCTCTTGTACTTAAGTCGGCATGGTGCCTTTTGTATTTAATTCCGATGCAATTTCTGTGTTTCATCGTCAAAAAGAAGGTCAGAGGGATACAGTAAACCTGAAGAGAAGCATCGGAATCTGTAGCTAGTGTCACAGGAATGGTTCAAAAGCATAGACAGTAGGAAGAGTCAGTCTTCTTGTACTTAAGTCGGCATTGTGCCTTTTCTATTTAATTCCGATGCAATTTCTGTGTTTCATCGTCAAAATGGAGGTCAGAGGGATACAGTAAACCTGAAGTGAAGCATCGGAATCTATAACTAGTGTCACAGGAATGGTTCAAATCATAGACAGTAGGAAGAGTCAGTCTTCTGGTACTTAAGTCGGCATTGTGCCTTTTGTATTTAATTCCGATTCAATTTTTGTGTTTCATCGTCAATAGGAAGGTCCAAGGGATACAGTAAACCTGAAGTGAAGCATCGGAATCTATAACTAGTGTCACAGGAATGATTCAAACATAGACAGTAGGAATAATCAGTCTTCTTGTACTTAAGTCGGCATTGTGCCTTTTCTATTTCATTTCGATGCAATTTCTGTGTTTCATCGTCAAAAAGAAGGTCAGAGGAATACAGTAACCCTGAAGTGAAGCATCGGAACCTGTAACTAGCGTCACAGGAATGGTTCAAAACATAGACAGAAAGAAGAGTCAGTCTTCTTGTACTTAAGTTGGCATTGTGCCTTTTCTATTTAATTCCGATGCAATATCTGTATTTCATCGTCAATAAGAAGGTCAGAGGGATACAGTAAACCTGAAGTGAGGCATCGGAATCTATAACTAGTGTCACAGGAATGGTTCCAAACATAGTCAGTAAGAAGAGTCAGTCTTCTTGTACAAAAGTCGGCATTGTGCGTTTTCTATTTAATTCCGATGCAATTTCTGTTTTTCATCGTCAATAAGAAGGTCCAAGGGATACAGTAAACCTGAAGTGAATTATCGTAATCTATAACTAGTGTCACAGGAATGGTTCAAAACATAGTCAGTACGAAGAGTCACTCTTCTTGTACTTAAGTCGGCATTGTGCCTTTTGTATTTAATTCCGATGCAATTTCTTTGTTTCATCGTCAGTAAGAAGGTCAGAGGGATACAGTAAACCTTAAGTGAAGCAACGGAATCCATAACTAGTGTCACAGGAATGGTTCAAAACAGTCAGTAAGAAAAGTCAGTCTTCTTGTACGTAAGTCGGCATTGTGCACTTTGTATTTAATTCCGATGCAATTTCTGTGTTTCTTCGTCAATAAGAAGGTCCAAGCGATTCAGTAAACCTGAAGTGAAGCATCGGAATCTATAACTAGTGTCACAGGAATGGTTCAAAACATAGAGAGTAGGTTGAGTCAGTCCTCTTGTACTTAAGAAGGCATTGTGCCTTTTGTATTTAATTCCGATGCAATTTCTGTGTTTCATCGTCAAATAGAAAGTCAGAGGGATACAGTAAACCTGAAGTGAAGCATCGGAATCTGTAGCTAGTGTCACAGGAATGGTTCAAAAGCATAGACAGTAGGAAGAGTCAGTCTTCTTGTACTTAAGTCGGCATTGTGCCTTTTCTATTTAATTCCGGTGCAATTTCTGTGTTTTATCGTCAAAAAGAAGGTCAGAGGTATACAGTAAACCTGAAGTGAAGCATCGGAATCTATAACTAGTGTCACAGGAATGGTTCAAATCATAGACAGTAGGAAGAGTCAGTCTTCTTGTACTTAAGGCGGCATTGTGCCTTTTCTATTTCATTTCGATGCAATTCCTGTGTTTCATCGTCAACAAGAAGGTCAGAGGGATACAGTAACCCTGAAGTGAAGCATCGGAATCTGTAACTAGCGTCACAGGAATGGTTCAAAACATACACAGAAAGAAGAGTGAGTCTTCTTGTACTTAAGTCGGCATTGTGCCTTTTCTATTTAATTCCGATACAATTTCTGTGTTTCATCGTCACTAAGAAGGTCCAAGGGGTAAAGTAAACCTGAAGTGATGCATCGGAATCTATAACTAGTGTCACAGGAATGGTTCAAAACATAGACAGTAAGAGGAGTCAGTCTTCTTGTACTTATGTCGGCATTGTGCTTTTTGTATTTAATTCCGATCCAATTTCTGTGTTTCATCTTCAATAAGAAGGTCAGAGGGATACAGTAAAACTGAAGTGAAGCATCGGAATCTATAACAAGTGACAGAGGAATGGATCAAAACAGTCAGTAAGAAGAGTCCGTCTTCTTGTACTTATGTCGGCATTGTGCCTTTTGTATTTAATTCCGATGCAATTTCTGTGTTTCATCGTCAATAAGAAGGTCCAAGGGATACAGTAAACGTGAAGTGAAGCATCGGAATCTATAACTAGTGTCACAGGAATGGTTGAAAACATAGACAGTAGGAAAAGTCAGTCTTCTTGTACTTAAGTCGGCATTGTGCCTTTTCTATTTAATTCAGATGCAATTTCTGTATTTCGTCGCCAATAAGAGGGCCAAAGGATACAGTAAACCTGAAGTGAAGCATCGGAATCTATAACTAATGGTACAGGAATCGTTCAAATCATAGATAGTAGCAAGAGTCAGTCTTCTTGTACTTAAGTCGGCATTGTGCCTTTTGTATTAAATTCCGATGCAATTTCTTTGTTTCATCGTCAGTAAGAAGGTCAGAGGGATACAGTAAACCTGTTGTGAAGCATCGGAATCCATAACTAGTGTCACAGGAATGGTTCAAAACAGTCAGTAAGAAAAGTCAGTCTTCTTGTACGTAAGTCGGCATTGTGCACTTTGTATTTAATTCCGATGCAATTTCTGTGTTTCTTCGTCAATAAGAAGGTCCAAGGGATACAGTAAACCTGAAGTGAAGCATCGGAATCTATAACTAGTGTCACAGGAATGGTTCAAAACATAGAGAGTAGGTTGAGTCAGTCCTCTTGTACTTAAGAAGGCATTGTGCCTTTTGTATTTAATTCCGATGCAATTTCTGTATTTCATCGTCAAAAAGAAGGTCAGAGGGATACAGTAAACCTGAAGTGAAGCATCGGAATCTATAACTAGTGTCACAGGAATGGTTCAAATCATAGACAGTAGGAAGAGTCAGTCTTCTTGTACTTAAGGCGGCATTGTGCCTTTTCTATTTCATTTCGATGCAATTCCTGTGTTTCATCGTCAACAAGATGGTCAGAGGGATACAGTAACCCTGAAGTGAAGCATCGGAATCTGTAACTAGCGTCACAGGAATGGTTCAAAACATACACAGAAAGAAGAGTGAGTCTTCTTGTACTTAAGTCGGCATTGTGCCTTTTCTATTTAATTCCGATACAATTTCTGTGTTTCATCGTCACTAAGAAGGTCCAAGGGGTAAAGTAAACCTGAAGTGATGCATCGGAATCTATAACTAGTGTCACAGGAATGGTTCAAAACATAGACAGTAAGAGGAGTCAGTCTTCTTGTACTTATGTCGGCATTGTGCCTTTTGTATTTAATTCCGATCCAATTTCTGTGTTTCATCTTCAATAAGAAGGTCAGAGGGATACACTAAAACTGAAGTGAAGCATCGGAATCTATAACAAGTGACACAGGAATGGATCAAAACAGTCAGTAAGAAGAGTCCGTCTTCTTGTACTTATGTCGGCATTGTGCCTTTTGTATTTAATTCCGATGCAATTTCAGTGTTTCATCGTCAAAAAGAAGTTCAGAGGGATACAGTAAACCTGAAGTGATGCATCGGAATCTATAACTAGTGTCACAGGAATGGTTCAAAACATAGACAGTAGGAAGAGTCAGTCTTCTTATATTTAAGTCGGCATTGTGCCTTTTGTATTTAATTCCGATGCAATATCTGTGTTTCATCGTCAATAAGAAGATCCAAGGGATACAGTAAACCTGAAGTGAAGCATCGGAATCTGTAACTAGCGTCACAGGAATGGTTCAAAACATAGTCAGTAAGAAGAGCCAGTCTTCCTGTACTTAAGTAGGCATTGTGCCTTTTCTATTTATTCCGATGCAGTTTCTGTGTTACATCGTCAATAAGAACGTCCAAGGGATACAGTAAACCTGAAGTGAAGCATCGGAATCTATAACTAGCGGCACTGGAATGGTTCAAAACGTAGACAGTAGGAAGAGTCAGTCTTCTTGTACTTAAGTCGGTATTGTGCCTTTTCTATTTAATTCCGATGCAATTTCTGTGTATCATCGTCAATAAGAATGTCAGAGTGATGCAGTAACCCTGAAGTGAAGCATCGGAATCTATAACTAGCGTCACAGGAATGGTTCAAATCATAGACAGAAAGAAGAGTCAGTCTTCTTGTACTTAAGTCGACATTGTGACTTATCTATTTAATTCCGATGCAATATCTGTGTTTCATCGTCAATAGGAAGGTCAGAGGGATCCAGTAAACCTGAAGTGAGGCATCGGAATCTATAACTAGTGTCATAGGAATGGTTCCAAACATAGTCAGTAAGAAGAGTCAGTCTTCTAGTACATAAGTCGGCTTTGTGCATTTTGTATTTAATTCCTATGCAATTTCTTTGTTTCATCGTCAATAAGAAGGTCAGAGGGATACAGTAAACCTGAAGTGAAGCATCGGAATCCATAACAAGTGTCACAGGAATGGTTCAAAACAGTCAGTAAGAAGAGTCAGTCTTCTTGTACGTAAGTCGGCATTGTGCACTTTGTATTTAATTCCGATGGAGTTTCTGTGTTTAATCGTCAAAAAGAAGGTCAGAGGGATACAGTAAACCTGAAGTGAAGCATCGGAATCTATAACAAGTGTCACAGGAAAGGTTCAAAACATGGACAGTAAGAAGGGTCAGTCTTCTTGTACTTTAGTCGGCATTGTGCCTTTTCTATTTAATTCCGATGCAATTTCTGTGTTTCATCGTCAATAAGAAGGTCAGAGGGATACAGTAAACCTGAAGTGAAGCATCGGAATCTATAACTAGTGTCACAGGAATGGTTCAAAACATAGACAGTAGGAAGAGTCAGTCTTCTTGTACTTAAGTCGGCATTGTGCCTTTTCTATTTAATTCCGATGCAATTACTGCGTTTCATCGTCAATAAGAAGGTCAGAGGGATACAGTAAACCTGAAGTGAAGCATCGGAATCTGTAACTAGCGTCACAGGAATGGTTCAAAACATAGACACTAAGAAGAATGAGTCTGCTTGTACTTAAGACGGCATTGTGCCTCTTCTATTTAAGTCCGATGCAACTTCTGTGTTTCATCTTCAATAAGAAGGTCAGAGGGATACAGTGAACCTGAGGTGAAGCATCGGAATCTATAACTAGTGTCACAGGAATGGTTCAAAACAGAGACAGTAGGAAGAGTCAGTCTTCTTGTACTTAAGTCGGCATTGTGCATTTTCTATTTAATTCCGATGCAATTACTGTGTTTCATCGTCAATAAGAAGGTCAGAAGGATACAGTAAACCTGAAGTGAAGCATCGGAATCTGTAACTAGCGTCACAGGAATGGTTCAAACATAGACAGTAAGAAGAATGAGTCTGCTTGTACTTAAGGCGGCATTGTGCCTTTTCTATTTAATTCCGATGCACTATCTGTGTTGCATCGTCAATAAGAAGGTCCAAGGGATACAGTAAACCTGAAATAAAGCATCGGAATCTGTAACTAGTGTCACACTAATGTTTCAAAACATAGACAGTAGGAAGATTCAGTCTGCATGTACTGAAGTCGGCATTGTGTTTTTTGTATTTATTTCCGATGCAATTACTGTGTTTCATCGTCAATAAGAAGGTCCAAGGGATACAGTAAACCTGAAGTGAAGCATTGGAATCTGTAACTAGCGTCACAGGAATGGTTCAAAACAAAGACACTAAGAAGTGTCAGTCTGCTTGCTTTTGAGACGGCATTGTGGCTTTTCTATTTAATTCCGATGCAATTTCTGTGTTTCATCGTCAATAAGAAGGTCAGAGGGATACAGTGAACCTGAGGTGAAGCATAGGAATCTATAACTAGTGTCACAGGAATGGTTCAAAACATAGACAGTAGGAAGAGTCAGTCTTCTTGTACTTAAGTCGGCATAGTGCCTTCTCTATTTAATTCCGATGCAATTTCTGTGTTTCGTCGCCAATAAGAAGGTCCAAAGGATACAATAAACCTGAAGTGAAGCATCGGAATCTATAACTAATGTCACAGGATTCGTTCAAAACATGGACAGTAGGGAGAGTCAGTCTTGTGGTACTTTAGTCGGCATGGTGCCTTTTGTATTTAGTTCCGATGCAATTTCTGTGTTTCATCGTCAATAAGAAGGTCCTAGGGATACAGTAAACCTGAAGTGAAGCATCTGAATCTATAACAAGTGTTACAGGAATGGTTCAAAACATAGTCAGTAAGAAGAGTCAGTCCTCTTGTACTTAAGTCGGCATTGTGCCTTTTGTATTTAATCCCGATGCAATTTCTGCGTTTCATCGTCAATAAGAAAGTCCAAGGGATACAGTCACCCTGATGTGAAGCATCGGAATCTATAACTGGTGTCACAGGAATGGATCAAGATATAGTCAGTAAGAAGAGACAGTCTTCTTGTACATAAGTCGGCATTGTGTCTTTTCTGTTTAATTCCGATGCAGTTTCTGTGTTTCGTCGTCAATAAGAAGGTCCAAAGGATACAGTAAACCTGAATTGAAGCATCGGCATCTATAACTAGCGTCACAGGAATGATTCAAAACATAGAGAGTAGGTTGAGTCAGTCCTCTTGTACTTAAGAAGGCATTGTGCCTTTTGTATTTAATTCCGATGCAATTTCTGTGTTTCATCGTCAAATAGAAGGTCAGAGGGATACAGTAAACCTGAAGTGAAGCATCGGAATCTGTAGCTAGTGTCACTGGAATGGTTCAAAAGCATAGACAGTAGGAAGAGTCAGTCTTCTTGTACTTAAGTCGGCATTGTGCCTTTTCTATTTAATTCCGATGCAATTTCTGTGTTTCATCGTCAAAAAGAAGGTCAGAGGGATACAGTAAACCTGAAGTGAAGCATTGGAATCTATAACTAGTGTCACAGGAATGGTTCAAATCATAGACAGTAGGAAGAGTCAGTCTTCTTGTACTTAAGTTGGCATTGTGCCTTTTCTATTTAATTCCGATGCAATATCTGTGTTTCATCGTCAATAAGAAGGTCATAGGGATACAGTAAACCTGAAGTGAGGCATCGGAATCTATAACTAGTGTCACAGGAATGGTTCCAAACATAGTCAGTAAGAAGAGTCAGTCTTCTTGTACATAAGTCGGCATTGTGCGTTTTCTATTTAATTCCGATGCAATTTCTGTTTTTCATCGTCAATAAGAAGGTCCAAGGGATACAGTAATCCTGAAGTGAATTATCGTAATCTATAACTAGTGTCACAGGAATGGTTCAAAACATAGTCAGTACGAAGAGTCACTCTTCTTGTACTTAAGTCGGCATTGTGCCTTTTGTATTTAATTCCGATGCAATTTCTGTGTTTCATCGCCAAATACAAGGTCAGAGGGATACAGTAAACCTGAAGTGAAGCATCGGAATCTTAGCTAGTGTCACAGGAATGGTTCAAAAGCATAGACAGTAGGAAGAGTCAGTCTTCTTGTACTTAAGTCGGCATTGTGCCTTTTCTATTTAATTCCGATGCAATTTTTGTGTTTCATCGTCAAAAAGAAGGTCAGAGGGATACAGTAAACCTGAAGTGAAGCATCGGAATCTATAACTAGTGTCACAGGAATGGTTCAAATCATAGACAGTAGGAAGAGTCAGTCTTCTTGTACTTAAGGCGGCATTGTGCCTTTTCTATATCATTTCGATGCAATTCCTGTGTTTCATCGTCAACAAGAAGGTCAGAGGGATACAGTAACCCTGAAGTGAAGCATCGGAATCTGTAAGTAGCGTCACAGGAATGGTTCAAACATACACAGAAAGAAGAGTGAGTCTTCTTGTACTTAAGTCGGCATTGTGCCTTTTCTATTTAATTCCGATACAATTTCTGTGTTTCATCGTCACTAAGAAGGTCCAAGGGGTAAGGTAAACCTGAAGTGATGCATCGGAATCTATAACTAGTGTCACAGGAATGGTTCAAAACATAGACAGTAAGAGGAGTCAGTCTTCTTGTACTTATGTCGGCATTGTGCCTTTTGTATTTAATTCCGATCCAATTTCTGTGTTTCATCTTCAATAAGAAGGTCAGAGGGATACAGTAAAACTGAAGTGAAGCATCGGAATCTATAACAAGTGACACAGGAATGGATCAAAACAGTCAGTAAGAAGAGTCCGTCTTCTTGGACTTATGTCGGCATTGTGCCTTTTGTATTTAATTCCGATGCAATTTCTGTGTTACATCGTCAATAAGAACGTCCAAGGGATACAGTAAACCTGAAGTGAAGCATCGGAATCTATAACTAGTGTCACAGGAATGGTTCAAAGCATAGACAGTAGGAAGAGTCAGTCTTCTTATATTTAAGTCGGCATTGTGCCTTTTGTACTTAATTCCGATGCAATATCTGTGTTTCATCGTCAATAAGAAGGTCCAAGGGATACAGTAAACCTGAAGTGAAGCATCGGAATCTGTAACTAGCGTCACAGGAATGGTTCAAATCATAGTCAGTAAGAAGAGTCAGTCTTCCTGTACTTAAGTAGGCATTGTGCCTTTTCTATTTATTCCGATGCAATTTCTGTGTTACATCGTCAATAAGAACGTCCAAGGGATACAGTAAACCTGAAGTGAAGCCTCGGAATCTATAACTAGCGTCACTGGAATGGTTCAAAACGTAGACAGTAGGAAGAGTCAGTCTTCTTGTACTTAAGTCGGTATTGTGCCTTTTCTATTTAATTCCGATGCAATTTCTGTGTATCATCGTCAATAAGAATGTCAGAGTGATACAGTAACCCTGAAGTGAAGCATCGGAATCTATAACTAGCGTCACAGGAATGGTTCAAAACATAGACAGAAAGAAGAGGCAGTCTTCTTGTACTTAAGTCGACATTGTGACTTATCTATTTAATTCCGATGCAATATCTGTGTTTCATCGTCAATAGGAAGGTCAGAGGGATACAGTAAACCTGAAGTGAGGCATCGGAATCTATAACTAGTGTCATAGGAACGGTTCCAAACATAGTCAGTAAGAAGAGTCAGTCTTCTAGTACATAAGTCGGCTTTGTGCTTTTTGTATTTAATTCCTATGCAATTTCTTTGTTTCATCGTCAATAAGAAGGTCAGAGGGATACAGTAAACCTGAAGTGAAGCATCGGAATCCATAACTAGTGTCACAGGAATGGTTCAAAACAGTCAGTAAGAAGAGTCAGTCTTCTTGTACGTAAGTCGGCATTGTGCACTTTGTATTTAATTCCGATGCAGTTTCTGTGTTTCATCGTCAATAAGAAGGTCAGAGAGATACAGTAAACCTGAAGTGAAGCATCGGAATCTGTAACTAGCGTCACAGGAATGGTTCAAAACATAGACACTAAGAAGAATGAGTCTGCTTGTACTTAAGACGGCATTGTGCCTCTTCTATTTAATTCCGATGCAACTTCTGTGTTTCATCTTCAATAAGAAGGTCAGAGGGATACAGTGAACCTGAGGTGAAGCATCGGAATCTATAACTAGTGTCACAGGAATGGTTCAAAACAGAGACAGTAGGAAGAGTCAGTCTTCTTGTACTTAAGTCGGCATTGTGCCTTTTCTATTTAATTCCGATGCAATTACTGTGTTTCATCGTCAATAAGAAGGTCCAAGGGATACAGTAAACCTGAAGTGAAGCATTGGAATCTGTAACTAGCGTCACAGGAATGGTTCAAAACAAAGACACTAAGAAGTGTCAGTCTGCTTGCACTTGAGACGGCATTGTGGTTTTCTATTTAATTCCGATGCAATTTCTGTGTTTCATCGTCAATAAGAAGGTCAGAGGGATACAGTAAACCTGAAGTGAAGCATCGGAATCTATAACTAGTGTCACAGGAATGGTTCAAAACATAGACAGTAGGAAGAGTCAGTCTTCTTGTACTTAAGTCGGCATAGTGCCTTTTCTATTTAATTCCGATGCAATTTCTGTGTTTCGTCGCCAATAAGAAGGTCCAAAGGATACAGTAAACCTGAAGTGAAGCATCGGAATCTATAACTAATGTCACAGGATTCGTTCAAAACATGGACAGTAGGGAGAGTCAGTCTTGTGGTACTTTAGTTGGCATGGTGCCTTTTGTATTTAGTTCCGATGCAATTTCTGTGTTTCATCGTCAATAAGAAGGTCCTAGGGATACAGTAAACCTGAAGTGAAGCATCTGAATCTATAACTAGTGTTACAGGAATGATTCAAAACATAGTCAGTATGAAGAGTCAGTCTTCTTGTACCAAAATCGGCATTGTGAGTTTTGTATTTAATTCCGATGCAATATCTGTGTTTCATCGTCAATAAGAAGGTCAGAGGGATACAGTGAACCTGAGGTGAAGCATCGGAATCTATAACTAGTGTCACAGGAATGGTTCAAAGCATAGACAGTAGGAAGAGTCAGTCTTCTTGAACTTAAGTCGGCATTGTGCCTTTTCTATTTAATTCCGATGCAATTTCTGTGTTTCGTCGCCAATAAGAAGGTCCAAAGGATACAGTAAACCTGAAGTGAAGCATCGGAATCTATAACTAATGTCACAGGATTCGTTCAAAACGTGGACAGTAGGGAGAGTCAGTCTTGTGGTACTTTAGTCGGCATTGTGCCTATTCTATTTAATTCCGATGTAATTTCTGTGTTTCATCGTCAATAAGAAGGTCAGAGGGATACAGTAAACCTGAAGTGAAGCAACGGAATGCATAACTAGTGTCACAGGAATGGTTCAAAACATAGACAGTAGTAAGAGACAGTCTTCTTGTACATAAGTCGGCATTGTGTCTTTTCTATTTAATTCCGATGCAATTTCTGTGTTTCGTCGTCAATAAGAAGGTCCAAAGGATACAGTAAACCTGAATTCAAGCATCGGAATCTATAACTAGCGTCACAGGAATGATTCAAAACATAGACAGTAAGAAGAGTCGGTCTTCTTGTACTTATGTCGGCATTTTGCCTTTTGTATTAATTTCCGATGCAATCGCTTTGTTTCATCGAAAATAAGAAGGTCAGAGGGATACAGTAAATCTAAAGTGAAGCATCGGAATCTATAACTAGTGTCACAGGAATGGTTCAAATCATAGTCAGTAAGAGGAGTCAGTCTTCTTGTACTTAAGTCGGCATTGTGCCTTTTGTATTTAATTCCAATGCTATTTCTGTATTTCATCGTCAATACGAAGGTCAGAGGGACACAGTAAACCTGAAGTGAAGCATCGGAATCTATAACTAGTGTCACAGGAATGGTTCAAAACATAGTCAGTAAGAAGAGTATGTCTTCTTGAATTTAAGTCGGCATTGTGATTTTGTATTTAATTCCGATTCAATTCCTGTGTTTCATCGTCAATAAGATGGTCAGAGGGATACAGTGAACCTGAAGTGAAGCATCGGAATCTAGAACTTTTGTCACAGGAATGGTTCAAATCATAGACAGTAAGAAGGGTCCGTCTTCGTGTACTTAAGTCTTCATTGTGCCTTTTGTATTTAATTCCGATGCAATTTCTGTGTTTCATCGTCAATAAGAAGGTCCAAGCGATACAGTAAACCTGAAGTGAAGCAAAGGAATCTATAACTAGTGTCACAGGAATGGTTCAAACATAGTCAGTAAGAAGTGTCAGTCTTCTTGTACTTAAGTCGGCATTGTGCTTTTTGTTTTTCATTCCATTGCAATTTCTGTGTTTCATCGTCAATAAGAAGGTCCAAGGGATACAGTAAACCTGAAGTGAAGCATCGGAATCTATAACTAGTGTCACAGGAATGGTTCAAACATAGTCAGTAAGAAGAGTCAGTCTTCTTGTACTTAAGTCGGCATTGTGCCTTTTGTATTTAATTCCAATGCTATTTCTGTGCTTCATCGTCAATAAGAAGGTCAGAGGGACACAGTAAACCTGAAGTGAAGCATCGGAATCAATAACTAGTGTCACAGGAATGGTTCCAAACATAGTCAGTAAGAAGAGTCAGTCTTCTTGTACTTAAGTTGGCATTGGCCTTTTGTATTTAATTCCGATGCAATCTCTGTGTTTCATCGTCAATAAGAAGGTCAGAGGGATACAGTAAACCTGAAGTGAAGCATCGGAATCTATAACTTGTGTCAGAGGAATGGTTCAAAACAGTCAGTAAGTAGAGTCCGTCTTCTTGTACTTAACTCGGCATTGTGCATTTTGTATTTAATTCCGATGCAATTTCTGTGGTTCATCGTCAATAAGAATGTCCAGGGGATACAGTAAACCTGAAGTGAAGCATCGGAATCTATAATTAGTGTCACAGGAGTGGTTCAAAACATAGACAGTAAGAAGAGTCTGTCTTCTTGTACTAAAGTCGGCATGGTGCCTGTTGTATTTAATTCCGATGCAATTTCTGTGTTTCATCGTCGAAAAGAAGGTCAGAGGGATACAGTAAACCTGAAGTGAAGCATCGGAATCTATAACTAGTGTCACAGGAATGGTTCAGAGCAAAGACAGTAAGAAGAGTCAGTCTTCTTGTACTTAAGTCGGCATTGTGACTTTTCTATTAAATTCCGATGCAATTTCTGTATTTCGTCGCCAATAAGAAGCTCCAAAGGATACAGTAAACCTGAAGTGAAGAATCGGAATCTATAACTAATATCACAGGAATCGTTCGAAACATAGACTGTAGGAAGAGTCAGTCTTCTTGTACTTAAGTCGGCATTGTGCCTTTTGTATTTAGTTCCGATGCCATTTCTGTGTTTCATCGTTAATAAGAAGGTCCTAGCGATAGAGTAAACCTGAAGTGAAGCATCGCAATCTATATCTAGTGTCACAGGAATGGTTCAAAACATAGTCAGTAAGAAGAGTCAGTCTTCTTGTACGTAAGTCGGCATTGTGACTTTTGTATTTAACTCCTAAGCAATTTCTGTGTTTCATCGTCAATACGAAGGTCCAAGGGATACAGTAAACCTGAAGTGAAGCATCGGAATCTATAACTAGTGTCACAGGAATGGTTCAAAACATAGACTGTAGGAAGAGTCAGTCTTCTTGTACTTAAGTCGGCATTGTGTAATTTGTATTTAATTCCGATGCAATTTCTGTGTTTCATCGTCAAAAAGGAGGTCAGAGGGATACAGTAAACCTGAAGTGAAGCATCGGAATCTATAACTAGTGTCACAGGAATGGTTCAAAACATAGACAGTAGGAACAGTCAGTCTTCTTGTACTTAAGTCGGCATTGTGCCTTTTCTACTTAATTCCGATGCAATTTATGTGTTTCATCGTCAAAAAGAAGGTCGGATTGATACAGTAAACCTGAAGTGAAGCATCGGAATCTATAGCTAGTGTCACAGGAATGGTTCAAAACATAGACAGTAGGAAGAGTCAGTCTTCTTGTACTTAAGTCGGCATTGTGCCTTTTCTATTTAATTCCGATGCAATTTCTGTGTTTCATCGTCAATAAGAAGGTCAGAGGGATACAGTAAACCTGAAGTGAAGCATCGGAATCTATAGCTAGTGACACAGGAATGGTTCAAAACATAGACTGTAAGAAGAGCCAGTCTTCTTGTACTTAAGTCGGCATTGTGCCTTTTCTATTTAGTTCCGATGCGATTTCTGTGTTTCATCGTCAATAAGAAGGTCCAAGGGATACAGTAAACCGGAAGTGAAGCATCGGAATCTATAACTAGTGTCACAGGAATGGTTCAAATCATAGACAGTAAGATAAGTCAATCTTCTTCAACTTAAGTTGGCATTGTTCTTTTCTATTTAATTCCGATGCAATATCTGTATTTCGTCGCCAATAAGAAGGTCCAAAGGATACAGTAAACCTGAAGTGAAGTATTGGAATCCATAACGAATGTCACAGGAGTCGTTCAAAACATAGACAGTAGGAAGAGTCAGTCTTCTTGTACTTAAGTTGGCATTGTGCCTTTTGTATTTAGTTCCGATGCAATTTCTGTGTTTCATCGTCAATAAGAAGGTCCTAGGGATACAGTAAACCTGAAGTGAAGCATCGGAATCTACAACTAGTGTCACAGGAATGGTTCAAAACATTGTCAGTAAGAAGAGTCAGTCTTCTTGTTTTTAAGTCGGCATTGTGCCTTTTGCATTTAATTCCAATGCAATTTCTATGTTTCATCGACAATACGAAGGTCCAAGGGATACAGTAAACCCGAAGTGAAGCATCGGAATCTATAACTAGTGTCACAGGAATGGGTCAAGGTATAGTCAGTAAGAAGAGTCAGTCTGCTTGTACTTAAATCGGCATTGTGCCATTTCGATTTAATTCCGATACAATTTCTGCGTTTCATCGTCAAAACGAAGGTCAGAGGGATACAGTAAACCTGAAGTGAAGCATCGGAATCTATGACTAGTGTCACAGGAATGGTTCAAACCATAGACAGTAGGAAGAGTCAGTCTTCTTGTACTTAAGTTGGCATTGTGCCTTTTGTATTCAATTACAATGCACTATCTGTGTTTCATCGTCAATAAGAAGGTCCAAGGGATACAGTAAACCTGAAATGAAGCATCGGAAACTATAACTAGTGTCACAGGAATGGTTCAAAACATAGACAGTAGGAAGATTCAGTCTACATGTACTTAAGTCGGCATTGTGCCTTTTGTATTTATATCCGATGCAATTTCTGTGTTTCATCGTCAATAAGAAGTTCCAAGGAATACAGTAAACCTGAAGTGAAGCATCGGAATGTGTAACTAGCGTCACAGGAATGGTTCAAATCATAGACACTAAGAAGAGTCAGACTGCTTGTACTTAAGACGGCATTGTGCCTTTTCTATTTAATTCCGATGCAATTTCTGTGTTTCATCGTCAATAAGAAGGTCAGAGGGATTCAGTGAACCTGAGGTGAAGCTCGGAATCTATAACTAGTGTCACAGGAATGGTTCAAAACTTAGACAGTAGGAAGAGTCAGTCTTCTTGTACTTAAGTCGTCATTGTGCCTTTTCTGTTTAATTCCGATGCAATTTCTGTGTTTCGTCGCCAATAAGAAGGTCCAAAGGATACAGCAAACCTGAAGTGTAGCATCGGAATCCATTACGAATGTCACAGGAATCGTTCAAAACATAGACAGTAGGAAGAGTCGGTCTTCTTGTACTTAAGTCGGCATTGGGCCTTTTGTTTTTAGTTCCGATGCAATTTCTGTGTTTCATCGTCAATAAGAAGGTCCTAGGGATACAGTAAACCTGAAGTGAAGCATCGGAATTTACAACTAGTGTCACAGGAATGGTTCAAAACATTGTCAGTAAGAAGAGTCAGTCTTCTTGTTCTTAAGTCGGCATTGTGCCTTTTGTATTTAATTCCAATGCAATTTCTGTGTTTCATCGTCAATAAGAAGGTTCAAGGGATACAGTAAAACCGAAATGAAGCATCGGAATCTATAACTAGTGTCACATGAATGGATCAAGATATGGTCAGTAAGAAGAGTCAGTCTTCTTGTACTTAAATCGGCATTGTGCCATTTCGATTTATTTCCGATACAATTTCTGTGTTTCATCGTCAAAACGAGGGTCAGAGGGATACAGTAAACCTGAAATGAAGCATCGGAATCTATGACTAGTGTCACACGAATGGTTCAAAACATAGACAGTAGGAAGAGTCAGTCTTCTTGTACTTAAGTTGGCATTGTGCCTTTTGTATTTAATTCCGATGCACTATCTGTGTTTCATCGTCAATAAGAAGGTCCAAGGGATACAGTAAACCTGAAATGAAGCATCGGAACCTATAACTAGTGTCACAGGAATGGTTCAAAACTTAGACAGTAGGAAGATTCAGTCTACATGTACTTAAGTCGACATTGTGCCTTTTGTATTAATTTCCGATGCAATTGCTGTGTTTCATTAAAAATAAGAAGGGCCAAGGGATACAGTAAATCTGAAGTGAAGCATCGGAAACCATAACTAGTGTCGCAGGAATGGTTCAAATCATAGTCAGTAAGAGGAGGCAGTCTTCTTGTACTTAAGTCGGCATTGTGCCTTTTGTATTTAATTCCGATGCAATTTCAGTGTTTAATCTTCAAAACGAAGGTCAGAGGGATACAGTAAACTTGAGGTGAAACATCGGAATCTATAACTAGAGTCACAGGAATGGTTCAAAACATAGTCAGTAAGAAGATTCAGTCTTCGTGTACTTAAGTCGCCATTGTTCCTTTTCTATTTGATTCCGATGCAATTTTTGTGTTTCATCGTCAATAAAAAGGTCCAAGGGATACAGTAAGCCTGAAGTGAAGCATCGTAATCTGTAACTAACGTCATAGGAATGGTTCAAAACATAGACAGTAACAATAGTCAGCCTACTTGTATTTATGTCGGCATTGTGCCTTTTCTATTTAATTCCGATGCAATTTCTGTGTTTCATCGTCAATACGAAGGTGAGAGGGATACAGTAAACAGGTGGTGAAGCATCGGAATCTATAACTTGTGTCACAGGAATGGTTCAAAACATAGACAGTAGGAAGAGTCAGTCATCCCTTACTTAAGTCGAAATTGTGCCTTTTCTGTATAATTCCGATGCAATATCTGTGTTTCGTCGTCAATAAGAAGGTCCAAGGGATACAGTAAACTTGAAGTGAAGCATCGGAATCTATAATTAGTGTCACAGAAACGGTTCAAAACATAGTCAGTAAGATGAGTCAGTCTTCTTGTATTTAAGCCGGCATTGTGCCTTTTGTATTTAATTCCGATGGATATTCTGTGTTTCATCGTCAAAAAGAAGGTCCAAGGGATACAGTAAACCTGAAGTGAAGCATCGGAATCTACAACTAGTGTCACAGGAATGGTTCAAAACATAGTCAGTAAGAAGAGTCAGTCTTCTTGTACTTAAGTCGGCATTATGCCTTTTGTATTTAATTCCGATGCATTTTCTGAGCTTCTTCGTCAATAAGAAGGCCCAACGGATACAGTAAACCTGAAGTGAAGCATCGGAATCTATAACTAGTGTCACAGGAATGGTTCAAAACATAGACAGTAAGAAGAGTCAGTCTTCTTGCACTTAAGTCGGCATTGTGCCTTTTGTATTTAATTCCGATGCAATTTCTGTGTTTCATCGTCAATAAGAAGGTCACAGAGATACAGTAAACCTGAAGTGAAGCATCGGAATCTATAACTAGTGTCACAGGAATGGTTCAAAGCATAGGCAGTAAGAAGAGTCAGACTTCTTGTCCTTAAGTCGGCATTGTACCTTTTGAATTTAATTCCGATGCAATTTCATTGTTTCATCGTCAAACAGAAGTTCCAAGGGAAACAGTAAACCTGAAGTGAAGCATCGGAATCTATAACTAGTGTCAATGGATTGGTTCAAACATAGACAGTAGGAAGAGTCAGTCTTCTTGTACTTAAGTCGGCATTGTGCCTTTTGTTTTTAATTCCGATGCAATTTCTGTGTTTCATCGTCAATAAGAAGGTCCAAGGGATACAGTAAACCTGAAGTCAAGCATCGGAATCTATAACTAGTGTCACAGGAATGGTTCAAAACATAGACAGTGAGAAGAGTCAGTCTTCTTGTACTTGAGTCGGCATTGTGCCTTTTCTGTTTAATTCCGATGCAATTTCTGTGTTTCATCGTCAATAAGAAGGTCAAAGGGATACAGTAAACCTGAAGTGAAGCATCGGAATCTATAACTAGTGTCACAGGAATGTTTCAAAACGTAGTCAGTAAGAAGAGTCAGTCTTCTTGTACTTAAGTCGGCATTGTGCCTTTTCTATTTTATTCCGATGCAATTTCTGTGTTTCATCGTCAATAAGTACGTCAGAGGGATACAGTAACCCTGAAGTGAAGGATCGGAATCTATAACTGGTGTCACAGGAATGGTTCAAAGCATAGTCAGTAAGAAGAGTCAGCCTTCATGTACTTAAGTCGGCATTGTGCCTTTTGTATTTAATTCCGATGCTATTTCATTGTTTTATCGTCAATAAGAAGTTCCAAGGGAAACAGTAAACCTAAAGTGAAGCATCGGAATCTATAACTTGTGTCAATGGAATGGTTCAAACATAGACAGTAGGAAGAGTCAGTCTTCTTGTACTTAAGTCGGCATTGTGCCTTTTGTTTTTAATTCCGAGGCAATTTCTGTGTTTCATCGTCAATAAGAGGATCCAAGGGATACAGTAACCCTGAAGTGAAGCATCGGAATCTATAACTAGTGTCACAGGAATGTTTCAAAACATAGACAGTAAGAAGAGTCAGTCTTCTTGTACTTGAGTCGGCATTGTGCCTTTTGTATTGAATTCCGATGCTATTTCTGTGTTTCATCGTCAATAAGAAGGTTCAAGGGATACAGTAAACCTGAAGTCAAGCATCGGAATCTATAACTAGTGTCACAGGAATGGTTCAGAACATAGACAGTAAGAAGAGTCAGTCTTCTTGTACCCAAGTCGGCATTGTGCCATTTCTATTTAATTCCGATGCAATTTCTGTGTTTCATCGTCAATAAGAAGGTCCGAGGGATACAGTAAACCTGAAGTGAAGCATCGGATTCTATAACTAGTGGCTCAGGAATGGTTCAAAACGTAGTCAGTAAGAAGAGTCAGTCCGTTTGTACTTAAGTTGGCATTGTGCTTTTGTATTTATTTCCGATGTAATTTCTGTGTTTCATCGTCAATCAGAAGGTCCAAGGGATACAGTAAACCTGAAGTGAAGCATCGGAATCTATAACTAGTGTCACAGGAAGGGTTCAAAACATAGTCAGTAAGAAGAGTCAGTCTTCTTGTCCTTAAGTCGGCATTGTGCATTTTCTATTTAATTACGATGCAATTTCTGTGCTTCATCGTCAATAAGAAGGTCAGAGGGATACAGTAAACCTGAAGTGAAGCATCGGAATCTATAACTAGTGTCACAGGAAGGGTTCAAAGCATAGTCAGTAAGAAGAGTCAGTCTTCATGTACGTAAGTCGGCATTGTGCCTTTTGTATTTAATTCCGATGCAATTTCTATGTTTCATCGTCAATAAGAAGGTCTAAGGGATACAGTAAACCTGAAGTGGAGCATCGGAATCTATAACTAGTGTCAAAGGAATGGTTCAAAACATAATCAGTTCGAAGAGTCGGTCTTCATGTACTTAAGTCGGCATTGGCCTTTTGTATTTAATTCCGATGCAATTTCTGTGTTTCATCGTCAATAAGAAGGTCCAACGGATACAGTAAACCTGAAGTGAAGCATCGGAATCTATAACTAGTGTCACAGGAATGGTTCAAAACATAGTCAGTAAGAAGAGTCGGTCTTCATGTACATAAGTCGGCATTGGCCTTTTGTATTAATTTCCGGTGCAATTTCTGTGTTTCATCGTCGATAAGAAGGTCAGAGGGATACAGTAAACAAGAAGTGAAGCATCGGAATCTATAACTAGTGTATCAGGAATGGGTCAAAACCTAGTCAGTAAGAAGTGTCAGTCTTCTTGTCCTTAAGTCGGCATTGTGCCTTTTGTTTTTAATTCCGATGCAATTTCTGTGTTTCATCGTCAATAAGAAGGTCCAAGGGATACAGTAAACTTGGAGTGAAGCATCGGAATCTATAACTAGTGTCACAGGAATGGTTCAAAACATAGACAGTAAGAAGATACAGACTTCTTCTACTTAAGTCGGCATTGTGCCTTTTGTATTTAATTTCGATGCAATATCTGTGTTTCATCGTCAATAAGAAGGTCCAAGGGATACGGTAAACCTGGAGTGAAGCATCGTAATCTATAAGTAGTGTCACAGGAATGGTTCAAATCATAGACAGTAAGAAGATACAGACTTCTTCTACTTAAGTCGGCATTGTGCCTTTTGTACTTAATTCCGATGCAATTTCTGTGATTCATCGTGAATAAGAAGGTCAGAGGGATACATTAACCCTGAAGTGTAGCATCGGAAACTTTAGCTAATGTCACATAAATGATTGAAAACATAGTCAGTAAGAAGAGTCAGTCTTCTTGTACTTAAGTCGGCATTGTGCCTTTTGTATTTAATTCCGATGCAATATCTGTGTTTCATCGTCAATAAGAAGGTCCTAGGGATACAGTAACCCTGAAGTCAATCATCGGAATCTATAACTAGTGTCACAGGAATGGTTCAAAACATAGACAGTAAGAAGAGTCAGTCTTCTTGTACTTAAGACGGCATTGTGCCTTTTCTATTTAATTCCGACGCAATTTCTGTGTTTCATCGTCAATAAGAAGGTCAGAGGGATACAGTAAACCTAAAGTGAAGCATCAGAATTTATAACTAGTGTCACAAGAATGGTTGAAAACATAGTCAGTAACAAGAGTCAGTCATTTTGTACTTAAGTCGGCATTGTGCCTTTTGTATTTAATTCCGATGTTATTTCTGTGTTTCATCGTCAATAAGAAGGTCCAAATGATAGAGTAAACCTGAAGTGAAGCATCGGAATTTACAAGTAGTGTCAATGGAATGGTTCAAAACATATACAGTAAGAAGAGTCAGTCTTCTTGTACTTAAGTCGGCATTGTGCCTTTTGTATTTAATTCCGATGCTGTTTCTGTGTTTCATCGTCAATAAGAAGGCCAAAGGGATACAGTAAACCTGAAGTGAAGCATCGGAATCTATAACTAGTATCACAGGAAAGGTTCAAAACACAGTCAGTAAGAAGAGTCAGTCTTCTTGTACTTACATCGGCATTGTGCCTTTTGTATTTAATTCCGATGCAATTTATGTGTTTCCTCGTCAATAAGAAGGTCAAAGGGATACAGTAAACCTGGAGTGAAGCATCGGAATCTATAACTAGTGTCACAAAAATGGTTCAAATCATAGACAGTACTTAAGTCGGCATTGTGCCTTTTGTATTTAATTCCGAAGCAATCTCTGTGTTTCATCGTCAATAAGAAGGTCCAAGGGATACAGTAAACCTGACGTGAAGCATCGGAATCTATGACTAGTGTCACAGGAATGGTTCAAAACATAGTCAGTACGAAGAGTCGGTCTTCATGTACTTAAGTCGGCATTGTGCCTTTTGTATTTAATTCCGATGCAGTTTCTGTGTTTCATCGTCAACAGGAAGGTCCAAGGGATACAGTATACATGAAGTGAAGTATCGGAATCTATAACTAATGTCACAGGAATGGTTCAAAACATAGTCAGTAAGAAGAGTCAGTCTTCTTGTACTTAAGTCGGCATTTTGTCTAATCTATTTAATTTCAATGCAATTTCAGTGTATCATCGTAAATAAGAAGGTCCAAGGGATGCAGTAAACCTGGAGTGAAGCATCGGAATCTATAACTAGTGTCACATGAATGGTTCAAAACATAGTCAGTAAGAAGAGTCAGTCATCTTGTCCTTAAGTCGGCATTGTGCCTATTGTATTTAATTCCGATGCAATTTCTGTGTTTCATCGTCAAGGAGAAGGTCCAAGGGATACAGTAAACCTGGAGAGTAGCATCGGAATCTGTTATTAGTGTCACAGGAATGGTTCAAACAATAGACAGTAAGAAGAGTCAGTCTTCATGCACCTAAGTCGGCATTGTGCTTTTCGTATTTAATTCTGATGCAATTTCTGTGTTTCATCGTCAATAAGAAGGTCCAAGAGATACAGTAAACCTGAAGTGAAGCATCGGAATCTATAACTAGTGTCACAGGAATGGTTCAAAGCATAGTCAGTAAGAAGAGTCGGTCATGTACTTAAGTCGGCATTGGCCTTTTGTATTTAATTCCGATGCAATTTCTGTGTTTCATCGTCAATAAGAAGATCCAAGGGATACAGTAAACCTGAAGTGAAGCATCGGAATCTATAACTAGTGTCATAGGAATGGTTCAAAGCATAGTCAGTAAGAAGAGTCAGTCTTCTTGTACTTAAGTCGGCATTGTGCCTTTTGTATTTAATTCCGATGCAATTTCTGTGTTTCATCGTCAATAAGAAGGTCCAAGGGATACAGTAAACCTGAAGTGAAGCATCGGAATCTATAACTAGTGTCAAAGGAATGGTTCAAAACATAGTCAGTAAGAAGAGTCAGTTTTCTTGTACTTAAGGCGGCATTGTGGTTTTCTATTTAATTCCGATGCAATTTCAGTGTTTCATCGTCAATAATAAGGTCCAAGGGATACAGTAAAGCTGGAGTCAACCACTGAATCTATAACTAGTGTCAATGGAATGGTTTAAACATAGACAGTAAGAAGAGTCAGTCTTCTTGTACTTAAGTCGGCATTGTGCCTTTTGTATTTAATTCCGATGCAATTTCGGTGTTTCATCGTCAATATGAAGGTCCAAGGGATACAGTAAACCTGGAGTGAAGCATCGGAATCTATAACTAGTGTCACAGGAATGGTTCAAACCATAGACAGTAAGAAGAGTCAGTCTTCATGCACCTAAGTCGGCATTGTGCCTTTTCTATTTAATTCCGATGCAATTTCTTTGTTTCATCGTCAATAAGAAGGTCCAAGGGATACAGTAAACCTAAAGTGAAGCATCGGAATCTATAACTAGTGTCACAAGAATGGTTCAAAACATAGTCAGTAACAAGAGTCAGTCTTTTTGTACTTAGGTCGGCATTGGCCTTTTGTATTTAATTCCGGTGCAATTTCTGTGTTTCATCGTCAATAAGAAGGTCCAAGGGATACAGTAAACCTGAAGTGAAGCATCGGAATCTATAACTAGTGTCACAGGAATGGTTCAAAACATAGTCAGTAAGAAGAGTCAGTCTTCTTGTACTTAAGTCGGCATTGTACCTTTTGTATTTAATTCCGATTCTGTTTCTGTGTTTCATCGTCAATAAGAAGGTCAAAGGGATACAGTAAACCTGAAGTGGAGCATTCGAATCTATAACTAGTGTCACAGGAATGGTTCAAAACATAGTCAGTGAGAAGAGTCAGTCTTCTTGTCCTTAAGTCGGCATTGTGCCTTTTGTATTTAATTCCGATGCAATTTCTGTGTTTCATCGTCAATAAGAGGGTCCAAGGGATACAGTAAACCAGGAGTGAAGCATCGGAATCTACAAGTAGTGTCACAGAAATGGTTCAAAGCATAGACAGTAAGAAGATACAGACTTCTTCTACTTAAGTCGGCATTGTGCCTTTTGTATTTAATTTCGATGCAATATCTGTGTTTCATCATCAAGAAGAAGGTCCAAGGGATACAGTAAACCTGGAGTGAAGCATCGGAATCTATAACTAGTGTCACAGAAATAGTTCAAAAAATAGACAGTAAGAAGATACAGACTTCTTCTACTTAAGTCGGCATTGTGCCTTTTGTATTTAATTCCGATGCAATTTCTGTGTTTCATCGTGAATAAGAAGGTCTGAGGGATACATTAACCCTGAAGTGTAGCATCGGAATGTATAGCTAGTGTCACATAAATGATTCAAAACATAGTCAGTAAGAAAAGTCAGTCCTCTTGTACTTAAGTCGGCATTGTGCCTTTTGTATTTAATTCCGATGCAATTTCTGTGTTTCATCGTCAATAAGAAGGTCAGAGGAATACAGTAAACCTGAAGTGAAGCATCGGAATGTATAACTAGTGTCACAGGAATAGTTCAAAACATATACAGGAAGAAGGGTCAGTCTTATTGTACTTGAGTCGGCATTGTGCCTTTTGTATTAAATTCGGATGCAATTTCTGTGTTTCATCGTCAATAAGAAGGTCCTAGGGATACAGTAACCCTGAAGTCAATCATTGGAATCTATAACTAGTGTCACAGGAATGGTTCAAAACATAGACAGTAAGAAGAGTCAGTCTTCTTGTACTTAAGACAGCATTGTGCCTTTTCTATTTAATTCCGATGCAAATTCTGTGTTTCATCGTCAATAAGAAGGTCAGAGGGATACAGTAAACCTAAAGTGAAGCATCGGAATCTATAACTAGTGTCACAGGAATGGTTCAAAACATAGGCAGTAACAAGAGTCAGTCTTTTTGTACTTAAGTCGGCATTGTGCCTTTTGTATTTCATTCCGATGTAATTTCTGTGTTTCATCGTCAATAAGAAGGTCCAAATGATAGAGTAAACCTGAAGTGAAGCATCGGAATCTACAACTAGTGTCAATGGAATGGTTCAAAACATATACAGTAAGAAGAGTCAGCCTTCTTGTACTTAAGTCGGCATTGTGCCTTTTGTATTTAATTCCGATGCAATTTCTGAGTTTCATCGTCAGTAAGAAGGTCAGTGCGATACGGTAAACCTGAAGTGAAGCATCGGAATCTATAATTAGTGTCACAGGAATGGTTCAAAAGATAGTCAAAAAGAAGAGTCAGTCTTCTTGACCTTAAGTCGGCATTGTGCCTTTTGTATTTAATTCCGATGCTATTTCTGTGTTTCATCGTCAATAGGAAGGTCATAGGGATACAATAAACCTGAAGTGAAGCATCGGAATCTGTAACTAGTGTCACCGGAATGGTTCAAAACATAGTCAGTAAGAAGAGTCAGACCTCTTGACCTTAAGTCGGCCTTGTGCCTTTTGTATTTAATTCTGGTGCAATTTCTGTGTTTCATCGTCAATAAGAAGGTCCAAGGGATACAGTAAACCTGGAGTGAAGCATCGTAATTTATAACTAGTGTCACAAAAATGGTTGAAATCATAGACAGTACTTAAGTCGGCATTGTGATTTTTGTATTTAATTCCGAAGCAATCTCTGTGTTTCATCGTCAATAAGAAGGTCAGAGGGATATAGTTAACCTGAGGTGAAGCATCGGATTCTATAACAAGTGTCACAGGAATGGTTCAAAACATAGTCGGTAAGAGGAGTCAGTCTTCTTGTCCCTAAATTCGCATTGTGCCTTTTGTATTTAATTCCGATGCAATTGCTGTGTTTCATCGTCAATAAGATGGTCCAAGGGATACAGTAAACCTGGAGTGAAGCATCGGAATCTATAACTAGTGTCACAGGAATGGTTCTAAACATAGTCAGTAAGAAGAGTCAGTCTTCTTGTCCTTAAGTTGGCATTGTGCCTTTTGTATTTAATTCCGATGCAATTTCTGTGTTTCATCGTCAATAAGACGGTCCAAGGGATACAGTGAACCTGGAACGAAGCATCGGAATCTATAACTAGTGTCACAGGAATGGTTCAAAACATAGACAGTAAGAAGATACAGCCTTGTTGTACTTAAGTCGGCATTGTGCCTTTTCTATTTAATTCCGATGCAATTTCTGTGTTTCATCGTCAATAAGATGGTCCATGGGATACAGTAAACGTGAAGTGAAGCAACGGAATCTATAACTAGTGTCACAGGGATGGTTCAAACATAGACAGTAAGAAGAGTCAGTCTTCTTGTACTTAATTCGGCATTGTGCCTTTTGTATTTAATTCCGATGCAATTTCTGTGTTTCATCGTCAATAAGAAGGACAGAGGG
This sequence comes from Schistocerca piceifrons, assembly GCF_021461385.2. Lineage (NCBI taxonomy): Eukaryota > Metazoa > Arthropoda > Insecta > Orthoptera > Acrididae > Schistocerca > Schistocerca piceifrons. The sequence continues at coordinate 3,416,385 of NW_025728088.1, forward strand.
ATACAGTTACCCTGAAGTGAAGCATCGGAATCTATAACTAGTGTCACAGAAATGGTTCAAAACATAGTCAGTAAGAAGAGTCAGTCTTGTTGTACTTAAGTCGGCATTGTGCCCTTTGTATTTAATTCCGATTCAATTTCTGAGTTTCATCGTCAATATGAAGGTCAGAGCGATACTGTAAAGCTGAAGTGAAGCATCGGAATCTGTAATTAGTATCACAGGAATGGTTCAAAACATAGTCAAAAAGAAGAGTCAGTCTTCTTGACCTTAAGTCGGCATTGTGCCTTTTGTATTTAATTCCGATGCTATTTCTGTGTTTCATCGTCAATACGATGGTCCAAGGGATACAGTAAACCTGGAGTGAAGCTTCGGAATCTATAACTAGTGTCAATGGAATGGATCAAAACATAGACAATAAGAAGAGTCTCTCATCTTGTACTTATGTCGGCATTGTGCCTTTTGTATTTAATTCCGGTGCAATTTCTGTGTTTCATCGTCAATAAGGAGGTCAGAGGGATACAGTAAACCTGAAGTGAAGCAACGGAAACAATAACTAGTGTCACAGGAATGGTTCAAAACATAGTCAGTAAGAAGAGTCAGTCTTCTTGTCTTTAAGTCGGCATTGTGCCTTTTGTGTTTAATTCCGATGCAATTTCTGTGTTTCATCGTCAATAAGAAGGTCCAAGGGATGCAGTAAACCTGGAGTCAAGCATCGGAATCTATAACTACTGTCACAGGAATGGTTCAAAACATAGACAGTAAAAAGATACAGACTTCTTCTACTTAAGACCCATTGTGCTTTTTGTATTTAATTCCGATGCAATTTCTGTGTTTCATCGTCAATAAGAAGGTCAGAGGAATACAGTAAACCTGAAGTTAAGCATTGGAATGTACAACTAGTGTCACAGGAATGGTTCAAAACATAGACAGGAAGAAGAGACAGTCTTCTTGTACTTGAGTCGGCATTGTGCCTTTTGTATTAAATTCCGATGCAATTTCTGTGTTTCATCGTCAATAAGAAGGTCCTAGGGATACAGTAACTCTGAAGTCAATCATCGGAATCTATAACTAGTGTCACTGGAAGGGTTCAAAGCATAGACAGTAAGAAGAGTCAGTCTTCTTGTACTTAAGACAGCATTGTGCCTTTTGTATCTAATTCCGATGTTATTTCTGTGTTTCATCGTCAATAAGAAGGTCCAAATGATAGAGTAAACCTGAAGTGAAGCATCGGAATCTACAAGTAGTGTCAATGGAATGGTTCAAAACATATACAATAAGAAGAGTATCTCTTCTTGTACTTAAGTCGGCATTGTGCCTTTTGTATTTAATTCCGGTGCAATTTCTGTGTTTCATCGTCAATAAGAAGGTCATAGGGATACAATAAACCTGAAGTGAAGCATCGGAATCTATAACTAGTGTCACAGGAATGGTTCATAACATAGACAGTAAGAAGAGTCAGACCTCTTGTCCTTAAGTCGGCCTTGTGCCTTTTGTATTTAATTCCGATGCAATCTCTGTGTTTCATCGTCAATATGAAGGTCCAAGGGATACAGTATTCGTGAAGTGAAGCATCGGAATCTATAACTAGTGTCACAGGAATGGTTCAAAACATAGTCAGTAAGAAGAGTCAGTCTTCTTGTACTTTAGTCGGCATTTTGTCTAATCTATTTAATTTCAATGCAATTTCAGCTTATCATCGTAAATAAGAAGGTCCAAGGGATGCAGTAAACCTGGAGTGAAGCATCGGAATCTATAACTAGTGTCAATGGAATGGTTCAAAACATAGAGAGTAAGAAGAGTCAGTCTTCTTGTACTTAAGTCGGCATTGTCTCTTTTGCATTTAATTCCGGTGCAATTTCTGTGTTTCATCGTCAATAAGAAGGTCAGAGGGATACAGTTAACCTCAGGTGAAGCATCGGATTCTATAACTAGTGTCACAGGAATGGTTCAAAACATAATCGGTAAGAAGAGTCAGTCTTCTTGCCCTTAAATTCGCATTGTGCCTTTTGTATTTAATTCTGATGCAATAGCTGTGTTTCATCGTCAATAAGATGGTCCAAGGGATACAGTAAACCTGGAGTGAAGCATCGGAATCTATAACTAGTGTCACAGGAATGGTTCAAAACATTGTCAGTAAGAAGAGTCAGTCTTCTTGTCCTTAAGTCGGCATTGTGCCTTTTGTATTTAATTCCGATGCAATTTCTGTGTATCATCGTCAATAAGAAGGTCCAAGGGATACAGTGAACCTGGAATGACGCATCGGAATCTATAACTAGTGTCACAGGAATGGTTCAAAACATAGACAGTAAGAAGATACAGACTTCTTGTACTTAAGTCGGCATTGTGCCTTTTGTACTTAATTCCGATGCAATTTCTGTGTTTCATCGTGAAAGAGAAGGTCAGAGGGATACATTTACCCTGAAGTTTAGCATCGGAATCTATAATTAGTATCACAGGAATGGTTCAAAACATAGTCAAAAAGAAGAGTCAGTCTTCTTGACCTTAAGTCGGCATTGTGCCTTTTGTATTTAATTCCGATGCTATTTCTGTGTTTCATCGTCAATAACAAGGTCCAAGGGATACAGTAAACCTGGAGTGAAGCTTCGGAATCTATAACTAGTGTCAATGGAATGGTTCAAATCATAGACAATAAGAAGAGTCTCTCTTCTTGTACTTAAGTCGGCATTGTGCTTTTGTATTTAATTCCGGTGCAATTTCTGTGTTTCATCGTCAATAGGAAGGTCAGAGGGATACAGTAAACCTGAAGTGAAGCATCGGAATCTATAACTAGTGTCATAGGAATGGTTCAAAACATAGTCAGTAAGAAGAGTCAGTCTTTTTGTACTTAAGTCGGCATTGTGCCTTTTCTATTTAATTCCGATGCAATATCTGTGTTTCATCGTCAATAAGAAGGTCAGAGGGATACAGTAAACCTGAAGTGAAGCATCGGAATCTATAACTAGTGTCATAGGAATGGTTCAAAACATAGTCAGTAAGAAGAGTCAGTCTTCTTGTACTTAAGTCGGCATTGTGCCTTTTGTATTTAATTCCGATGCAATTTCTGTGTTTCATCGTCAATATGAAGGTCCAAGGGATACAGTAAACCTGGAGTGAAGCATCGGAATCTATAACTAGTGTCACAGGAATGGTTCAAACCATAGACAGTAAGAAGCGTCAGTCTTCATGCACCTAAGTCTTCATTATGCCTTTTGTATTTAATTCCGGTGCAATTTCTTTGTTTCATCGTCAATAAGAAGGTCCAAGGTATACAGTAAACCTGAAGTGAAGCATCGGAATCTATAACTAGTGTCACAGGAATGGTTCAACACATAGTCAGTAAGAAGAGTCGGCCTTCATGTACTTAAGTCGGCATTGGCATTTTGTATTTAATTCCGGTGCAATTTCTGTGTTTCATCGTCACTAAGAAGGTCCAAGGGATACAGTAAGCCTGAAGTGAAGCATCGGAATCGATAACTAGTGTCACAGGAATATTTCAAATCATAGACAGTAAGAAGATACAGACCTCTTCTACTTAAGTCGGCATTGTGCATTTTGTATTTAATTTCGACGCAATATCTGTGTTTCATCGCCAATAAGAAGGTCCAAGGGATACAGTAAACCTGGAGTGAAGCATCGGAATCTATAACTAGTGTCACAGGAATGGTTCAAAACATAGACAGTAAGAAGATACAGACTTCTTCTACTTCAGTCGGCATTGTGCCTTTTGTATTTAATTCCGATGCAATTTCTGTGTTTCATCGTGAATAAGAAGGTCAGAGGGATACATTAACACTGATTTGTAGCATCGGAATCTATAGCTAGTGTCACATAAATGATTCAAAACATAGTCAGTAAGAAGAGTCAGTCTTCTTGTACTTAAGTCGGCATTGTGCCTTTTGTATTTAATTCCGATGCAATATCTGTCTTTCATCGTCAATAAGAAGGTCAGAGGAATACAGTAAACCTGAAGTGAAGCATTGGAATGTATAACTAGTGTCCCAGGAATGGTTCAAAGCATAGACAGGAAGAAGAGTCAGTCTTCTTGTACATGAGTCGGCATTGTGCCTTTTCTATTTAATTCCGATTCAATTTCTGTGTTTCTTCGCCAATAAGAAAGTCAGAGGGGTACAGTAACACTGAAGTTAAGCATCGGAATCTGTAACTAGTGTCACAGAAATGGTTCAAAACATAGACAGTAAGAAGTGTCAGTCTTCTTGTGCTTAAGTCAGCATTGTGAAATTTGTATTTAATTCCGATGCAATTTCTGTGTTTCATCGTCAATAAGAAGGTCAGAGGGATACAGTAAACCTGGACTGAAGCATCGGAATCTATAACTAGTGTCAAAGGAATGGTTCAAAACATAGGCAGTAAGAAGAGTCAGTCTTCTTGTCCTTAAGTCGGAATTGTGCCTTTTGTATTTAATTCCGATGCAATTTCTGTGTTTCATCGTCAATAAGATGGTCCAAGGGATACAGTAAACCTGAAGCGAAGCATCGGAATCTATAACTAGTGTCACAGGAATGGTTCAAAACATAGTCAGTAAGAAGAGTCAGCCTTCATGTACTTAAGGCGGCATTGTGCCTTTTGTATTTAATTCCGAAGCAATTTCATTGTTTCATCGTCAATAAGAAGTTCCAAGGGAAACAGTAAACCTGAAGTGAAGCATCGGAATCTATAACTAGTGTCAATGGAATGGTTCAAACACAGACAGTAGGACGAGTCAATCTTCTTGTACTTAAGTCGGCATTGTGCCTTTTGTTTTTAATTCCGATGCAATATCTGTGTTTCATCGTCAATAAGAAGGTCCATGGGATACAGTAAACCTGAAGTCAAGCTTCGGAATCTATAACTAGTGTCACAGGAATGGTTCAAAACATAGACAGTAAGAAGAGTCAGTCATCTTGTACTTGAGTCGGCATTGTGCCTTTTCTGTTTAATTCCGATGCAATTTCTGTGTTTCATCGTCAATAAGAAGGTCAAAGGGATACAGTAAACCTGAAGTGAAGCATCGGAATCTATAACTAGTGTCACAGGAATGGTTCAAAACGTAGTCAGTAAGAAGAGTCAGTCTTCTTGTACTTAAGTCGGCATTGTGCATTTTCTATTTAATTCCGATGCAATTTCTGTGTCTCGTCGTCAATAAGTACGTCAGAGGGATACAGTAAACCTGAAGTGAAGGATCGGAATCTATAACTGGTGTCACAGGAATGGTTCAAAACATAGTCAGTAAGAAGTGTCAGCCTTCATGTACTTAAGTCGGCATTGTGCCTTTTGTATTTAATTCCGATGCTATTTCATTGTTTCATCGTCAATAAGAAGGTCCAACGGGAACGGTAAACCTAAAGTGAAGCATCGGAATCTATAACTAGTGTCAATGGAATGGTTCAAACATAGACAGTAGGAAGAGTCAGTCTTCTTGTACTTAAGTCGGCATTGTGCCTTTTGTTTTTAATTCCGAGGCAGTTTCTGTGTTTCATCGTCAATAAGATGGACCAAGGGATACAGTAACCCTGAAGTGAAGCATCGGAATCTATATCTAGTGTCACAGGAATGTTTCAAAACATAGACAGTAAGAAGAATCAGTATCTTGTACTTGAGTCGGCATTGTGCCTTTTGTATTAAATTCCGATGCAATTTCTGTGTTTAATCGTCAATAAGCAGGTCCAAGGGATACAGTAAACCTGAAGTCAAGCATCGGAATCTATAACTAGTGTCACAGGAATGGTTCAGAACATAGACAGTAAGAAGAGTCAGTCTTCTTGTACCCAAGTCGGCATTGTGCCTTTTCTATTTAAATCTGATGCAGTTTCTGTGTTTCATCGTCAATAAGAAGGTCAGAGGGATACAGTAAACCTGAAGTGAAGCATCGGATTCTATAACTAGTGTCACAGGAATGGTTCAAAACCTAGTCAGTAAGAAGAGTCAGTCCTTTGTACTTAAGTCGGGATTGTGCCTTTTGTATTTAATTCCGATGCAATTTCGGTGTTTCATCGTCAATAAGAAGGTCCAAGGGATACATTAAACCTGAAGTGAAGCATCGGAATCTATAACTAGTGTCACAGGAATGATTCAAAACATAGTCAGTAAGATGAGTCAGTCTTCTAGTACTTAAGTCGGCATTGTGCCTTTCTATTTAATTCCGATGCAATTTCTGTGTTTCATCGTCGATAAGAAGGTCCAAGGGATACACTATACCTGGAGTGAAGCATCGGAATCTATAACAAGTGTCACAGGAATGTTTCAAAACATAGACAGTAAGAAGAGTCAGTCTTCTTGTCCTTAAGTCGGCATTGTGCACTTTCTATTAAATACCGATGCAATTTCTGTGTTTCATCGTCAATAAGAAGGTCAAAGGGATACAATGAACCTGAAGTGAAGCATCGGAATCTATAACTAGTGACACAGGAATGGTTCAAATCATAGACAGTAAGAAGAGTTAGTCTTCTTGTACTTAAGTCGGTATTGTGCCTTTTGTATTTAATTCCGATGCAATTTCTGTGTTTCATCGTCAATAAGGTCAGAGGGATACAGTGAACCTGAAGTGAAGCATCGGAATCTATAACTAGTGCCACAGGAATGGTTCAAAACATAGACAGCAGGATGAGTCAGTCTTCTTGTACTTAAGTCGGCATTGTGCCTTTTGTATTTAATTCCGATCCAATTTCTGTGTTTCATCGTCAATAAGAAGGTCAGAGGGATACAGAAAACCTGAAGTGAAGCATCGGAATCTATAACTAGTGTCATAGGAATGGTTCAAATCATAGTCAGTAAGAAGAGTCAGTCTTCTTGTACTTAAGTCGGCATTGTGCCTTTTGTATTTAATTCCGATGCAATTTCTGTTTTTCATCGTCAATAAGAAGGTCCAAGGGATACAGTAAACCTGAAGTGAAGCATCGGAATCTATAACTAGTGTCAAAGGAATTGTTCAAAACATAGTCAGTAAGAAGAGTCAGTCTTCTTGTATTTAAGTCGGCATTGTGCCTTTCCTATTTAATTCCGATGCAATTTCAGTGTTTCATCGTCAATAATAAGGTCAAAGGGATACAGTAAAGCTGCAGTCAAGCATCGGAATGTACAACTAGTGTCAATGGAATGGTTCAAACAAAGACAGTAAGAAGAGTCAGTCTTCTTGTACTTAAGTCGGCATTGTGCCTTTTGTATTTAATTCCGATGCAATTTCTGTGTTTCATCGTCAATATGAAGGTCCAAGGGATACAGTAAACCTGGAGTGAAGCATCGGAATCTAAAACTAGTGTCAAAGGAATGGTTCAAACCATAGACAGTAAGAAAAGTCAGTCTTCATGCACCTAAGTCGGCATTGTGCCTTTTGTATTTAATTTCGATGCAATTTCTTTGTTTCATCGTCAATAAGATTTTCCAAGGGATACAGTAAACCTGAAGTGAAGCATCGGAATCTATAACTAGTGTCACAGGAATGGTTCAAAACATAGTCAGTAAGAAGAGGCGGTCTTCATGTACTTAAGTCGGAATTGGCCTTTTGTATTTAATTCCGGTGCAATTTCTGTGTTTCATCGTCAATAAGAGCGTCCAAGGGATACAGTAAACCTGAAGTGAAGCATCGGAATCTATAGCTAGTGTCACAGGAATGGTCCAAAACATAGACAGTAAGAAGATACAGACTTCTTCTACTTAAGTCGGCTTGTGACTTTGTATTTAATTTCGATGCAATATCTGTGTTTCATCGTCAATAAGAAGGTCCAAGGGATACAGTAAACCTGGAGTGGAGCATGGGAATCTATAACTAGTGTCACAGGAATGGTTCAAAACATAGACAGTAAGAAGATACAGACTTCTTCCACTTAAGTCGGCATTGTGCCTTTTGTACTTAATTCCGATGCAATTTCTGTGTTTCATCGTGAAAGAGAAGGTCAGAGGGATACATTTACAGTGAAGTGTAGCATCGGAATCTATAGCTAGTGTCACATAAATGATTCAAAACATAGTCAGTAAGAAGAGTCAGTCTTCTTGTACTTAAGTCGGCATTGTGTCTTTTGTATTTAATTCCGATGCAATATCTGTGTTTCATCGTCAATAAGAAGGTCAGAGGGATACAGTAAACCTGAAGTGAAGCATCGGAATCTATAACTAGTGTCATAGGAATGGTTCAAATCATAGTCAGTAAGAAGAGTCAGTCTTTTTGTACTTAAGTCGGCATTGTGCCTTTTCTATTTAATTCCGATGCAATATCTGTGTTTCATCGTCAATAAGAAGGTCAGAGGGATACAGTAAACCTGAAGTGAAGCTTCGGAATCTATAACTAGTGTCATAGGAATGGTTCAAAACATAGTCAGTAAGAAGAGTCAGTCTTCTTGTACTTAAGTCGGCATTGTGCCTTTTGTATTTAATTCCGATGCAATTTCTGTGTTTCATCGTCAATATGAAGGTCCAAGGGATACAGTAAACCTGGAGTGAAGCATCGGAATATATAACTAGTGTCACAGGAATGGTTCAAACCATAGACAGTAAGAAGAGTCAGTCTTCATGCACCTAAGTCTTCATTATGCCTTTTGTATTTAATTCCGGTGCAATTTCTTTGTTTCATCGTCAATAAGAAGGTCCAAGGGATACAGTAAACCTGAAGTGAAGCATCGGAATCTATAACTAGTGTCACAGGAATGGTTCAACATATAGTCAGTAAGAAGAGTCGGCCTTCATGTACTTAAGTCGGTATTGGCCTTTTGTATTTAATTCCGGTGCAATTTCTGTGTTTCATCGTCACTAAGAAGGTCCAAGGGATACAGTAAGCCTGAAGTGAAGCATCGGAATCGATAACTAGTGTCACAGGAATATTTCAAATCATAGACAGTAAGAAGATACAGACCTCTTCTACTTAAGTCGGCATTGTGCATTTTGTATTTAATTTCGATGCAATATCTGTGTTTCATCGTCAATAAGAAGGTCCAAGGGATACAGTAAACCTGGAGTGAAGCATCGGAATCTATAACTAGTGTCACAGGAATGGTTCAAAACATAGACAGTAAGAAGATACAGACTTCTTCTACTTCAGTCGGCATTGTGCCTTTTGTATTTAATTCCGATGCAATTTCTGTGTTTCATCGTGAATAAGAAGGTCAGAGGGATACATTAACACTGAATTGTAGCATCGGAATCTATAGCTAGTGTCACATAAATGAATCAAAACATAGTCAGTAAGAAGAGTCAGTCCTCTTGTACTTAAGTCGGCATTGTGCCTTTTGTATTTAATTCCGATGCAATATCTGTCTTTCATCGTCAATAAGAAGGTCAGAGAAATACAGTAAACCTGAAGTTAAGCATCGGAATGTATAACTAGTGTCCCAGGAATGGTTCAAAGCATAGACAGGAAGAAGAGTCAGTCTTCTTGTACTTGAGTCGGCATTGTGCCTTTTCTATTTAATTCCGATTCAATTTCTGTGTTTCTTCGCCAATAAGAAAGTCAGAGGGGTACAGTAACACTGAAGTTAAGCATCGGAATCTGTAACTAGTGTCACAGAAATGGTTCAAAACATAGACAGTAAGAAGTGTCAGTCTTCTTGTGCTTAAGTCAGCATTGTGAAATTTGTATTTAATTCCGATGCAATTTCTGTGTTTCATCGTCAATAAGAAGGTCAGAGGGATACAGTAAACCTGGACTGAAGCATCGGAATCTATAACTAGTGTCAAAGGAATGGTTCAAAACATAGGCAGTAAGAAGAGTCAGTCTTCTTGTCCTTAAGTCGGAATTGTGCCTTTTGTATTTAATTCCGATGCAATTTCTGTGTTTCATCGTCAATAAGATGGTCCAAGGGATACAGTAAACCTGAAGTGAAGCATCGGAATCTATAACTAGTGTCACAGGAATGGTTCAAAACATAGTCAGTAAGAAGAGTCAGCCTTCATGTACTTAAGGCGACATTGTGCCTTTTGTATTTAATTCCGAAGCAATTTCATTGTTTCATCGTCAATAAGAAGTTCCAAGGGAAACAGTAAACCTGAAGTGAAGCATCGGAATCTATAAGTAGTGTCAATGGAATGGTTCAAACACAGACAGTAGGACGAGTCAGTCTTCTTGTACTTAAGTCGGCATTGTGCCTTATGTTTTTAATTCCGATGCAATATCTGTGTTTCATCGTCAATAAGAAGGTCCAAGGGATACAGTAAACCTGAAGTCAAGCTTCGGAATCTATAACTAGTGTCACAGGAATGGTTCAAAACGTAGTCAGTAAGAAGAGTCAGTCTTCTTGTACTTAAGTCGGCATTGTGCATTTTCTATTAAATTCCGATGCAATTTCTGTGTTTCATCGTCAATACGTACGTCAGAGGGATACAGTAAACCTGAAGTGAAGGATCGGAATCTATAACTGGTGTCACAGGAATGGTTCAAAACATAGTCAGTAAGAAGTGTCAGCCTTCATGTACTTAAGTCGGCATTGTGCCTTTTGTATTTAATTCCGATGCTATTTCATTGTTTCATCGTCAATAAGAAGTTCCAACGGAAATGGTAAACCTAAAGTGAAGCATCGGAATCTATAACTAGTGTCAATGGAATGGTTCAAACATAGACAGTAGGAAGAGTCAGTCTTCTTGTACTTAAGTCGGCATTGTGCCTTTTGTTTTTAATTCCGAGGCAATTTCTGTGTTTCATCGTCAATAAGAAGGACCAAGGGATACAGTAACCCTGACGTGAAGCATCGGAATCTGTATCTAGTGTCACAGGAATGTTTCAAAACATAGACAGTAAGAAGAGTCAGTATCTTGTACTTGAGTCGGCATTGTGCCTTTTGTATTAAATTCCGATGCAATTTCTGTGTTTCATCGTCAATAAGAAGGTCCAAGGGATACAGTAAACCTGAAGTCAAGCATCGGAATCTATAACTAGTGTCACAGGAATGGTTCAGAACATAGACAGTAAGAAGAGTCAGTCTTCTTGTACCCAAGTCGGCATTGTGCCTTTTCTATTTAAATCTGATGCAATTTCTGTGTTTCATCGTCAATAAGAAGGTCAGAGGGATACAGTAAACCTGAAGTGAGGCATCGGATTCTATAACTAGTGTCACAGGAATGGTTCAAAACGTAGTCAGTAAGAAGAGTCAGTCCTTTGTACTTAAGTCGGGATTTTGCCTTTTGTATTTAATTCCGATGCAATTTCGGTGTTTCATCGTCAATAAGAAGGTCCAAGGGATACATTAAACCTGAAGTGAAGCATCGGAATCTATAACTAGTGTCACAGGAATGATACAAAACATAGTCAGTAAGATGAGTCAGTCTTCTAGTACTTAAGTCGGCATTGTGCCTTTCTATTTAATTCCGATGCAATTTCTGTGTTTCATCGTCGATAAGATGGTCCAAGGGATACACTATACCTGGAGTGAAGCATCGGAATCTGTAACAAGTGTCACAGGAATGGTTCAAAACATAGACAGTGAGAAGAGTCAGTCTTCTTGTCCTTAAGTCGGCATTGTGCATTTTCTATTAAATAACGATGCAATTTCTGTGTTTCATCGTCAATAAGAAGGTCAAAGGGATACAGTAAACCTGAAGTGAAGCATCGGAATGTATAACTAGTGACACAGGAATGGTTCAAAACATAGACAGTAAGAAGAGTTAGTCTTCTTGTACTTAAGTCGGTATTGTGCCTTTTGTATTTAATTCCGATGCAATTTCTGTGTTTCATCGTCAATAAGGTCAGAGGGATACACTGAACCTGAAGTGAAGCATCGGAATCTATAACTAGTGCCACAGGAATGGTTCAAAACATAGACAGCAGGATGAGTCAGTCTTCTTGTACTTAAGTCGGCATTGTGCCTTTTGTATTTAATTCCGATCCAATTTCTGTGTTTCATCGTCAATAAGAAGGTCAGAGGGATACAGAAAAACTGAAGTGAAGCATCGGAATCTATAACTAGTGTCATAGGAATGGTTCAAATCATAGTCAGTAAGAAGAGTCAGTCTTCTTGTACTTAAGTCTGCATTGTGCCTTTTGTATTTAATTCCGATGCAATTTCTGTTTTTCATCGTCAATAAGAAGGTCCAAGGGATACAGTAAACCTGAAGTGAAGCATCGGAATCTATAACTAGTGTCAAAGGAATGGTTCAAAACATAGTCAGTAAGAAGAGTCAGTCTTCTTGTATTTAAGTCGGCATTGTGCCTTTTCTATTTAATTCCGATGCAATTTCAGTGTTTCATCGTCAATAATAAGGTCAAAGGGATACAGTAAACCTGGAGTGGAACATCGGATTCTATAACTAGTGTCACAGGAATGGTTCAAAACATAGACAGTAAGAAGATACAGACTTCTTCTACTTAAGTCGGCATTGTGCCTTTTGTACTTAATTCCGATGCAATTTCTGTGTTTCATCGTCAATATGAAGGTCCAAGGGATACAGTAAACCTGGAGTGAAGCATCGGAATCTAAAACTAGTGTCAAAGGAATGGTTCAAACCATAGACAGTAAGAAAAGTCAGTCTTCATGCACCTAAGTCGGCATTGTGCCTTTTGTATTTAATTTCGATGCAATTTCTTTGTTTCATCGTCAATAAGAAGGTCCAAGGGATACAGTAAACCTGAAGTGAAGCATCGGAATCTATAACTAGTGTCACAGGAATGGTCCAAAACATAGACAGTAAGAAGATACAGACTTCTTCTACTTAAGTCGGCATTGTGACTTTTGTATTTAATTTCGATGCAATATCTGTGTTTCATCGTCAATAGGAAGGTCCAAGGGATACAGTAAACCTGGAGTGGAGCATCGGAATCTATAACTAGTGTCACAGGAATGGTTCAAAACATAGACAGTAAGAAGATACAGACTTCTTCTACTTAAGTCGGCATTGTGATTTTGTACTTAATTCCGATGCAATTTCTGTGTTTCATCGTGAAAGAGAAGGTCAGAGGGATACATTTACCCTGAAGTGTAGCATCGGAATCTATAGCTAGTGTCACATAAATGATTCAAAACATAGTCAGTAAGAAGAGTCAGTCTTCTTAAACTTAAGTCGGCATTGTGTCTTTTGTATTTAATTCCGATGCAATATCTGTGTTTCATCGTCAATAAGAAGGTCAGAGGGATACAGTAAACCTGAAGTGAAGCATCGGAATCTATAACTAGTGTCATAGGAATGGTTCAAAACATAGTCAGTAAGAAGAGTCAGTCTTCTTGTACTTAAGTCGGCATTGTGCATTTTCTATTTAATTACGATGCAATTTCTGAGTTTCATCGTCAATAAGAAGGTCAAAGGGATACAGTAAACATGAAGTGAAGCATCGGAATCTATAACTAGTGACACAGGAATGGTTCAAATCATAGACAGTAAGAAGAGTTAGTCTTCTTGTACTTAAGTCGGTATTGTGCCTTTTGTATTTAATTCCGATGCAATTTCTGTGTTTCACCGTCAATAAGGTCAGAGGGATACAGTGAACCTGAAGTGAAGCATCGGAAACTATAACTAGTGCCACAGGAATGGTTCAAAACAAAGACAGTAGGATGAGTCAGTCTTCTTGTGCTTAATCCGGCATTGTGCCTTTTGTATTTAATTCCGATGCAATTTCTGTGTTTCATCGTCAATAAGAAGGTCAGAGGGATACAGTAAACCTGAAGTGAAGCATCGGAATCTATAACTAGTGTCATAGGAATGGTTCAAAACATAGTCAGTAAGAAGAGTCAGTCTTCTTGTACTTAAGTCGGCATTGTGCCTTTTGTATTTAATTCCGATGTAATTTCTGTGTTTCATCGTCAATATGAAGGTCCAAGGGATACAGTAAACCTGGAGTGAAGCATCGGAATCTATAACAAGTGTCACAGGAATGGTTCAAACCATAGACAGTAAGAAGAGTCAGTCTTCATGCACCTAAGTCTTCATTATGCCTTTTGTATTTAATTCCGGTGCAATTTCTTTGTTTCATCGTCAATAAGAAGGTCCAAGGGATACAGTAAACCTGAAGTGAAACATCGGAATCTATAACTAGTGTCACAGGAATGGTTCAAAACATAGTCAGTAAGAAGAGTCGGCCATCATGTACTTAAGTCGGCATTGGCTTTTGGTATTTAATTCCGGTGCAATTTCTGTGTTTCATCGTCAATAAGAAGGTCCAAGGGATACAGTAAGCCTGAAGTGAGGCATCGGAATCGATAACTAGTGTCACAGGAATATTTCAAATCATAGACAGTAAGAAGATACAGACCTCTTCTACTTAAGTCGGCATTGTGCATTTTGTATTTAATTTCGATGCAATATCTGTGTTTCATCGTCAATAAGAAAGTCAAAGGGATACAGTAAACCTGGAGTGAAGCATCGGAATCTATAAGTAGTGTCACAGGAATGGTTCAAAACATAGACAGTAAGAAGATACAGACTTCTTCTACTTGAGTCGGCATTGTGCCTTTTGTATTTAATTCCGATGCAATTTCTGTGTTTCATCGTGAATAAGAAGGTCAGAGAGATACATTAACCCTGAATTGTAGCATCGGAATCTATAGCTAGTGTCACATAAATGATTCAAAACATAGTCAGTAAGAAGAGTCAGTCTTCTTGTACTTGAGTCGGCATTGTGCCTTTTCTATTTAATTCCGATTCAATTTCTGTGTTTCATCGTCAATAAGAAAGTCAGAGGGGTACAGTAACACTGAAGTTAAGCATCGGAATCTGTAACTAGTGTCACAGAAATGGTTCAAAACATAGACAGTAAGAAGTGTCAGTCTTCTTGTGCTTAAGTCAGCATTGTGAAATTTGTATTTAATTCCGATGCAATTTCTGTGTTTCATCGTCAATAAGAAGGTCAGAGGGATACAGCAAACCTGGGCTGAAGCATCGGAATCTATAACTAGTGTCAAAGGAATGGTTTAAAACATAGGCAGTAAGAAGAGTCAGTCTTCTTGTCCTTAAGTCGGAATTGTGCCTTTTGTATTTAATTCCGATGCAATTTCTGTGTTTCATCGTCAACAAGATGGTCCAAGGGATACAGTAAACCTGAAGTGAAGCATCGGAATCTATAACTAGAGTCACAGGAATGGTTCAAAACATAGTCAGTAAGAAGAGTCGGCCTTCATGTACTTAAGGCGGCATTGTGCCTTTTGTATTTAATTCCGAAGCAATTTCATTGTTTCATCGTCAATAAGAAGTTCCAAGGGTAACAGTAAACCTGAAGTGAAGCATCGGAATCTATAACTAGTGTCAATGGAATGGTTCAAACACAGACAGTATGACGAGTCAGTCTTCTTGTACTTAAGTCGGCATTGTGCCTTTTGTTTTTAATTCCGATGCAATATCTGTGTTTCATCGTCAATAAGAAGGTCCAAGGGATACAGTAAACCTGAAGTCAAGCTTCGGAATCTATAACTAGTGTCACAGGAATGGTTCAAAACATAGACAGTAAGAAGAGTCAGTGTTCTTGTACTTGAGTCGGCATTGTGCCTTTTCTGTTTAATTCCGATGCAATTTCTGTGTTTCATCGTCAATAAGAAGGTCAAAGGGATACAGTAAACCTGAAGTGAAGCATCGGAATCTATAACTAGTGTCACAGGAATGGTTCAAAACGTAGTCAGTAAGAAGAGTCAGTCTTCTTGTACTTAAGTCGGCATTGTGCCTTTTCTATTTAATTCCGATGCAATTTCTGTGTTTCATCGTCAATAAGTACGTCAGAGGGATACAGTAAACCTGAAGTGAAGGATCGGAATCTATAACTGGTGTCACAGGAATGGTTCAAAACGTAGTCAGTAAGAAGAGTCAGTCTTCTTGTACTTAAGTCGGCATTGTGCCTTTTCTATTTGATTCCGATGCAATTTCTGTGTTTCATCGTCAATAAGTACGTCAGAGGGATACAGTAAACCTGAAGTGAAGGATCGGAATCTATAACTGGTGTCACAGGAGTGGTTCAAATCATAGTCAGTAAGAAGAGTCAGTCTTCTTGTACTTAAGTCGGCATTGTGCCTTTTGTATTAAATTCCGATGCAATTTCTGTGTTTCATCGTCAATAAGAAGGTCCAAGGGAGACCGTAAACCTGAAGTCAAGCATCGGAATCTATAACTAGTGTCACAGGAATGGTTCAGAACATAGACAGTAAGAAGAGTCAGGCTTCTTGTACCCAAGTCAGCATTGTGCCTTTTCTATTTAAATCTGATGCAATTTCTGTGTTTCATCGTCAATAAGAAGGTCAGAGGGATACAGTAAACCTGAAGTGAAGCATCGGATTCTATAACTAGTGTCACAGGAATGATTCAAAACATAGTCAGTAAGATGAGTCAGTCTTCTAGTACGTAAGTCGGCATTGTGCCTTTCTATTTAATTCCGATGCAATTTCTGTGTTTCATCGTCGATAAGAAGGTCCAAGGGATACATTATACCTGGAGTGAAGCATCGGAATCTATAACAAGTGTCACAGGAATGGTTCAAAACGTAGTCAGTAAGAAGAGTCAGTCCTTTGTACTTAAGTCGGGACTGTGCCTTTTGTATTTAGTTCCGATGCAATTTCGGTGTTTCATCGTCAATAAGAAGGTCCAAGGGATACATTAAACCTGAAGTGAAGCATCGGAATCTATAACTAGTGTCACAGGAATGATTCAAAACATAGTCAGTAAGATGAGTCAGTCTTCTAGTACGTAAGTCGGCATTGTGCCTTTCTATTTAATTCCGATGCAATTTCTGTGTTTCATCGTCGATAAGAAGGTCCAAGGGATACATTATACCTGGAGTGAAGCATCGGAATCTATAACAAGTGTCACAGGAATGGTTCAAAACATAGACAGTAAGAAGAGTCAGTCTTCTTGTCCTTAAGTCGGCATTGTGCATTTTCTATTTAATAACGATGCAATTTCTGTGTTTCATCGTCAATAAGAAGGTCAAAGGGATACAGTAAACCTAAAGTGAAGCATCGGAATCTATAACTAGTGACACAGGAATGGTTCAAAACATAGACAGTAAGAAGAGTTAGTCTTCTTGTACTTAAGTCGGTATTGTGCCTTTTGTATTTAATTCCGATGCAATTTCTGTGTTTCATCGTCAATAAGGTCAGAGGGATAGAGTGAACCTGAAGTGAAGCATCGGAATCTATAACTAGTGCCACAGGAATGGTTCAAAACATAGACAGCAGGATGAGTCAGTCTTCTTGTACTTAAGTCGGCATTGTGCCTTTTGTATATAATTCCGATCCAATTTCTGTGTTTCATCGTCAATAAGAAGGTCCAAGGGATACAGTAAACCTGGAGTGGAGCATCGGAATCTATAACTAGTGTCACAGGAATGGTTCAAAACATAGACAGTAAGAAGATACAGACTTCTTCTACTTAAGTCGGCATTGTGCCTTTTGTACTTAATTCCGATGCAATTTCTGTGTTTCATCGTGAAAGAGAAGGTCAGAGGGATACATTTACCCTGAAGTTTAGCATCGGAATCTATAGCTAGTGTCACATAAATGATTCAAAACATAGTCAGTAAGAAGAGTCAGTCTTCTTGTACTTAAGTCGGCATTGTGTCTTTTGTATTTAATTCCGATGCAATATCTGTGTTTCATCGTCAATAAGAAGGTCAGAGGGATACAGTAAACCTGAAGTGAAGCATCGGAATCTATAACTAGTATCATAGGAATGGTTCAAAACATAGTCAGTAAGAAGAGTCAGTCTTCTTGTACTTAAGTCGGCATTGTGCATTTTCTATTCAATTACGATGCAATTTCTGAGTTTCATCGTCAATAAGAAGGTCAAAGTGATACAGTAAACCTGAAGTGAAGCATCGGAATCTATAACTAGTGACACAGGAATGGTTCAAATCATAGACAGTAAGAAGAGTTAGTCTTCTTGTACTTAAGTCGGTATTGTGCCTCTTGTATTTAATTCCGATGCAATTTCTGTGTTTCACCGTCAATAAGGTCAGAGGGATACAGTGAACCTGAAGTGAAGCATCGGAAACTATAACTAGTGCCACAGGAATGGTTCAAAACACAGTCAGTAAGAAGAGTCGGCCTTCATGTACTTAAGTCGGCATTGGCCTTTGGTATTTAATTCCGGTGCAATTTCTGTGTTTCATCGTCAATAAGAAGGTCCAAGGGATACAGTAAGCCTGAAGTGAAGTATCGGAATCGATAACTAGTGTCACAGGAATATTTCAAATCATAGACAGTAAGAAGATACAGACCTCTTCTACTTAAGTCGGCATTGTGCATTTTGTATTTAATTTCGATGCAATATCTGTGTTTCATCGTCAATAAGAAGGTCCAAGGGATACAGTAAACCTGGAGTGAAGCATCGGAATCTATAACTAGTGTCACAGGAATGGTTCAAAACATAGACAGTAAGAAGATACAGACTTCTTCTACTTAAGTCGGCATTGTGCCTTTTGTATTTAATTCCGATGCAATTTCTGTGTTTCATCGTGAATAAGAAGGTCAGAGAGATACATTAACCCTGAATTGTAGCATCGGTATCTATAGATAGTGTCACATAAATGATTCAAAACATAGTCAGTAAGAAGAGTCAGTCTTCTTGTACTTAAGTCGGCATTGTGCCTTTTGTATTTAATTCCGATGCAATATCTGTGTTTCATCGTCAATAAGAAGGTCAGAGGAATACAGTAAACCTGAAGTGAAGCATCGGAATGTATAACTACTGACACAGGAATGGTTCAAAGCATAGACAGGAAATAGAGTCAGTCTTCTTGTACTTGAGTCGGCATTGTGCCTTTTCTATTTAATTCCGATTCAATTTCTGTGTTTCATCGTCAATAAGAAAGTCAGAGGGGTACAGTAACACTGAAGTTAAGCATCGGAATCTGTAACTAGTGTCACAGAAATGGTTCAAAACATAGACAGTAAGAAGTGTCAGTCTTCTTGTGCTTAAGTCAGCATTGTGAAATTTGTATTTAATTCCGATGCAATTTCTGTGTTTCATCGTCAATAAGAAGGTCAGAGGGATACAGTAAACCTGGGCTGAAGCATCGGAATCTATAACTAGTGTCAAAGGAATGGTTCAAAACATAGGCAGTAAGAGGAGTCAGTCTTCTTGTTCTTAAGTCGGAATTGTGCCTTTTGTATTTAATTCCGATGCAATTTCTGTGTTTCATCGTCAATAAGATGGTCCAAGGGATACAGTAAACCTGAAGTGAAGCATCGGAATCTATAACTAGTGTTACAGGAATGGTTCAAAACATAGTCAGTAAGAAGAGTCAGCCTTCATGTACTTAAGGCGGCATTGTGCCTTTTGTATTTAATTCCGAAGCAATTTCATTGTTTCATCGTCAATAAGAAGTTCCAAGGGAAACAGTAAACCTGAAGTGAAGCATCGGAATCTATAACTAGTGTCAATGGAATGGTTCAAACACAGACAGTAGGACGAGTCAGTCTTTTTGTACTTAAGTCGGCATTGTGCCTTTTGTTTTTAATTCCGATGCAATATATGTGTTACATCGTCAATAAGAAGGTCCAAGGGATACAGTAAACCTGAAGTCAAGCTTCGGAATCTATAACTAGTGTCACAGGAATGGTTCAAAACATAGACAGCAGGATGAGTCAGTCTTCTTGTACTTAAGTCGGCATTGTGCCTTTTGTATTTAATTCCGATCCAATTTCTGTGTTTCATCGTCAATAAGAAGGTCAGAGGGATACAGAAAAACTGAAGTGAAGCATCGGAATCTATAACTAGTGTCATAGGAATGGTTCAAATCATAGTCAGTAAGAAGAGTCAGTCTTCTTGTACTTAAGTCGGCATTGTGCCTTTTGTATTTAATTCCGATGCAATTTCTGTTTTTCATCGTCAATAAGAAGGTCCAAGGGATACAGTAAACCTGAAGTGAAGGTTCGGAATCTATAACTGGTGTCACAGGAATGGTTCAAAACGTAGTCAGTAAGAAGAGTCAGTCTTCTTGTACTTAAGTCGGCATTGTGCCTTTTCTATTTGATTCCGATGCAATTTCTGTGTTTCATCGTCAATAAGTACGTCTGAGGGATACAGTAAACCTGAAGTGAAGGATCGGAATCTATAACTGGTGTCACAGGAATGGTTCAAAACATAGTCAGTAAGAAGAGTCAGTCTTCTTGTACTTAAGTCGGCATTGTGCCTTTTGTATTAAATTCCGATGCAATTTCTGTGTTTCATCGTCAATAAGAAGGTCCAAGGGAGACAGTAAACCTGAAGTCAAGCATCGGAATCTATAACTAGTGTCACAGGAATGGTCAGAACATAGACAGTAAGAAGAGTCAGGCTTCTTGTACCCAAGTCGGCATTGTGCCTTTTCTATTTAAATCTGATGCAATTTCTGTGTTTCATCGTCAATAAGAAGGTCAGAGGGATACAGTAAACCTGAAGTGAAGCATCGGATTCTATAACTAGTGTCACAGGAATGGTTCAAAACGTAGTCAGTAAGAAGAGTCAGTCCTTTGTACTTAAGTCGGGACTGTGCCTTTTGTATTTAGTTCCGATGCAATTTCGGTGTTTCATCGTCAATAAGAAGGTCCAAGGGATACAGTAAACCTGAAGTGAAGCATCGGAATCTATAACAAGTGTCACAGGAATGATTCAAAGCATAGTCAGTAAGATGAGTCAGTCTACTAGTACTTAAGTCGGCATTGTGCCTTTCTATTTAATTCCGATGCAATTTCTGTGTTTCATCGTCGATAAGAAGGTCCAAGGGATACATTATACCTGGAGTGAAGCATCGGAATCTATAACAAGTGTCACAGGAATGGTTCAAAACATAGACAGTAAGAAGAGTTAGTCTTCTTGTACTTAAGTCGGTATTGTGCCTTTTGTATTTAATTCTGATGCAATTTCTGTGTTTCATCGTCAATAAGGTCAGAGGGATACAGTGAACCTGAAGTGAAGCATCGGAATCTATAACTAGTGCCACAGGAATGGTTCAAAACATAGACAGCAGGATGAGTCAGTCTTCTTGTACTTAAGTCGGCATTGTGCCTTTTGTATATAATTCCGATCCAATTTCTGTGTTTCATCGTCAATAAGAAGGTCAGAGGGATACAGAGAACCTGAAGTGAAGCATCGGAATCTATAACTAGTGTCATAGGAATGGTTCAAAACATAGTCAGTAAGAAGAGTCAGTCTTCTTGTACTTAAGTCGGCATTGTGCCTTTTGTATTTAATTCCGATGCAATTTCTGTGTTTCATCGTCAATAAGAAGGTCCAAGGGATACAGTAAACCTGAAGTGAAGCATCGGAATCTATAACTAGTGTCAAAGGAATGGTTCAAAACATAGTCAGTAAGAAGAGTCAGTCTTCTTGTATTTAAGTCGGCATTGTGCTTTTTCTATTTAATTCCGATGCAATTTCAGTGTTTAATCGTCAATAATAAGGTCAAAGGGATACAGTAAAGCTGGAGTCAAGCATCGGAATGTATAACTAGTGTCAATGGAATGGTTCAAACATAGACAGTAAGAAGAGTCAGTCTTCTTGTACTTAAGTCGGCATTGTGCCTTTTGTATTTAATTCCGATGCAATTTCTGTGTTTCATCGTCAATATGAAGGTCCAAGAGATACAGTAAACCTGGAGTGAAGCATCGGAATCTAAAACGAGTGTCAAAGGAATGGTTCAAACCATAGACAGTAAGAAAAGTCAGTCTTCATGCACCTAAGTCGGCATTGTGCCTTTTGTATTTAATTTCGATGCAATTTCTTTGTTTCATCGTCAATAATAAGGTCCAAGGGATACAGTAAACCTGAAGTGAAGCATCGGAACCTATAACTAGTGTCACAGGAATGGTTCAAAACATAGTCAGTAAGAAGACGCGGTCTTCATGTACTTAAGTCGGCATTGGCCTTTTGTATTTAATTCCGGTGCAATTTCTGTGTTTCATCGTCAATAAGAAGGTCTAAGGGATACAGAAAACCTGAAGTGAAGCATCGGAATCTATAACTAGTGTCACAGGAATGGTCCAAAACATAGACAGTAAGAAGATACAGACTTCTTCTACTTAAGTCGGCATTGTGACTTTTGTATTTAATTTCGATGCAATATCTGTGCTTCATCGTCAATAAGAAGGTCCAAGGGATACAGTAAACCTGGAGTGGAGCATCGGAATCTACAACTAGTGTCACAGGAATGGTTCAAAACATAGACAGTAAGAAGATACAGACTTCTTCTACTTAAGTCGGCATTGTGCCCTTTGTACTTAATTCCGATGCAGTTTCTGTCTTTCATCGTGAATAAGAAGGTCAGAGGGATACATTTACCCTGAAGTGTAGCATCGGAATCTATAGCTAGTGTCACATAAATGATTTAAAACATAGTCAGTAAGAAGAGTCAGTCTTCTTGTACTTAAGTCGGCATTGTGTCTTTTGTATTTAATTCCGATGCAATATCTGTGTTTCATCGTCAATAAGAAGGTCAGAGGAATACAGTAAACCTGAAGTGAAGCATCGGAATGTATAACTAGTGTCACAGGAATGGTTCAAAGCATAGACAGGAAGAAGAGTCAGTCTTCTTGTACTTGAGTCGGCATTGTGCCTTTTGTATTAAATTCCGATGCAATTTCTGTGTTTCATGGTCAATAAGAAGGTCCTAGGGATACAGTAGCCCTGAAGTCAATCATCGGAATCTATAACTAGTGTCATAGGAATGGTTCAAAACATAGACAGTAAGAAGATACAGACTTCTTCTACTTAAGTCGGCATTGTGCCTTTTGTATTTAATTCCGATGCAATATCTGTGTTTCATCGTGAATAAGAAGGTCAGAGGGATACAGTAAACCTAAAGTGAAGCATCGGAATCTATAACTAGTGTCACAAGAATGGTTCAAAACATAGTCAGTAACAAGAGTCAGTCTTTTTGTACTTAAGTCGGCATTGTGCCTTTGTATTTAATTCCGATGTTATTTCTGTGTTTCATCGTCAATAAGAAGGTCCAAATGATAGAGTAAACCTAAAGTGAAGCATCGGAATCTACAGCTAGTGTCAATGGAATGGTTCAAAGCATCTACAGTAAGAGGAGTCAGTCTTCTTGTACTTAAGTCGGCATTGTGCCTTTTGTTTTTAATTCCGATGCAATATCTGTGTTTCATCGTCAATAAGAAGGTCCAAGGGATACAGTAAACCTGAAGTCAAGCTTCGGAATCTATAACTAGTGTCACAGGAATGGTTCAAAACATAGACAGTAAGAAGAGTCAGTCTTCTTGTACTTGAGTCGGCATTGTGCCTTTTCTGTTTAATTCCGATGCAATTTCTGTGTTTCATCGTCTATAAGAAGGTCAAAGGGATACAGTAAACCTGAAGTGAAGCATCGGAATCTATAACTAGTGTCACAGGAATGGGTCAAAACGTAGTCAGTGAGAAGAGTCAGTCTTCTTGTACTTAAGTCGGCATTGTGCCTTTTCTATTTAATTCCGATGCAATTTCTGTGTTTCCTCGTCAATAAGTAGGTCAGAGGGATACAGTAAACCTGAAGTGAAGGATCGGAATCTATAACTGGTGTCACAGGAATGGTTCAAAACGTAGTCAGTAAGAAGAGTCAGTCTTCTTGTACTTAAGTCGGCATTGTGCCTTTTCTATTTGATTCCGATGCAATTTCTGTGTTTCATCGTCAATAAGTACGTCAGAGGGATACAGTAAACCTGAAGTGAAGGATCGGAATCTATAACTGGTGTCACAGGAATGGTTCAAAACATAGTCAGTAAGAAGAGTCAGTCTTCTTGTACTTAAGTCGGCATTGTGCCTTTTGTATTAAATTCCGATGCAATTTCTGTGTTTCATCGTCAATAAGAAGGTCCAAGGGAGACAGTAAACCTGAAGTCAAGCATCGGAATCTATAACTAGTGTCACAGGAATGGTTCAGAACATAGACAGTAAGAAGAGTCAGGCTTCTTGTACCCAAGTCGGCATTGTGCCTTTTCTATTTAAATCTAATGCAATTTCTGTGTTTCATCGTCAATAAGAAGGTCAGAGGGATACAGTAAACCTGAAGTGAAGCATCGGATTCTATAACTAGTGTCACAGGAATGGTTCAAAACGTAGTCAGTAAGAAGAGTCAGTCCATTGTACTTAAGTCGGGACTGTGCCTTTTGTATTTAGTTCCGATGCAATTTCGGTGTTTCATCGTCAATAAGAAGGTCCAAGGGATACATTAAACCTGAAGTGAAGCATCGGAATCTATAACTAGTGTCACAGAAATGATTCAAAACATAGTCAGTAAGATGAGTCAGTCCTCTAGTACTTAAGTCGGCATTGTGCCTTTCTATTTAATTCCGATGCAATTTCTGTGTTTCATCGTCGATAAGAAGGTCCAAGGGATACATTATACCTGGAGTGAAGCATCGGAATCTATAACAAGTGTCACAGGAATGGTTCAAAACATAGACAGTAAGAAGAGTCAGTCTTCTTGTCCTTAAGTCGGCATTGTGCATTTTCTATTTAATAACGATGCAATTTCTGTGTTTCATCGTCAATAAGAAGGTCAAAGGGATACGGTAAACCTGAAGTGAAGCATCGGAATCTATAACTAGTGACACAGGAATGGTTCAAAACATAGACAGTAAGAAGAGTTAGTCTTCTTGTACTTAAGTCGGTATTGTGCCTTTTGTATTTAATTCCGATGCAATTTCTGTGTTTCATCGTCAATAAGGTCAGAGGGATACAGTGAACCTGAAGTGAAGCATCGGAATCTATAACTAGTGCCACAGGAATGGTTCAAAACATAGACAGCAGGATGAGTCAGTCTTCTTGTACTTAAGTCGGCATTGTGCCTTTTGTATATAATTCCGATATAATTTCTGTGTTTCATCGTCAATAAGAAGGTCAGAGGGATACACAGAACCTGAAGTGAAGCATCGGAATCTATAACTAGTGTCAAAGGAATGGTTCAAAACATAGTCAGTAAGAAGAGTCAGTCTTCTTGTATTTAAGTCGGCATTGTGCTTTTTCTATTTAATTCCGATGCAATTTCAGTGTTTAATCGTCAATAATAAGGTCAAAGGGATACAGTAAAGCTGGAGTCAAGCATCGGAATGTATAACTAGTGTCAATGGAATGGTTCAAACATAGACAGTAAGAAGAGTCAGTCTTCTTGTAATTAAGTCGGCATTTTGCCTTTTGTATTTAATTCCGATGCAATTTCTGTGTTTCATCGTCAATATGAAGGTCCAAGAGATACAGTAAACCTGGAGTGAAGCATCGGAATCTAAAACTAGTGTCAAAGGAATGGTTCAAACCATAGACAGTAAGAAAAGTCAGTCTTCATGCACCTAAGTCGGCATTGTGCCTTTTGTATTTAATTTCGATGCAATTTCTTTGTTTCATCGTCAATAAGAAGGTCCAAGGGATACAGTAAACCTGAAGTGAAGCATCGGAATCTATAACTAGTGTCACAGGAATGGTTCAAAACATAGTCAGTAAGAAGAGGCGGTCTTCATGTACTTAAGTCGGCATTGGCCTTTTGTATTTAATTCCGGTGCAATTTCTGTGTTTCATCGTCAATAAGAAGGTCCAAGGGATACAGAAAACCTGAAGTGAAGCATCGGAATCTATAACTAGTGTCACAGGAATGGTCCAAAACATAGACAGTAAGAAAATACAGACTTCTTCTACTTAAGTCGGCATTGTGACTTTTGTATTTAATTTCGATGCAATATCTGTGTTTCATCGTCAATAAGAAGGTCCAAGGAATACAGTAAACCTGGAGTGGAGCATCGGAATCTATAACTAGTGTCACAGGAATGGTTCAAAACATAGACAGTAAGAAGATACAGACTTCTTCTACTTAAGTCGGCATTGTGCCTTTTGTACTTAATTCCGATGCAATTTCTGTGTTTCATCGTGAATAAGAAGGTCAGAGGGATACATTTACCCTGGAGTGTAGCATCGGAATCTATAGCTAGTGTCACATAAATGACTTAAAACATAGTCAGTAAGAAGAGTCAGTCTTCTTGTACTTAAGTCGGCATTGTGTCTTTTGTATTTAATTCCGATGCAATATCTGTGTTTCATCGTCAATAAGAAGGTCAGAGGAATACAGTAAACCTGAAGTGAAGCATCGGAATGTATAACTAGTGTCACAGGAATGGTTCAAAGCATAGACAGGAAGAAGAGTCAGTCTTCTTGTACTTGAGTCGGCATTGTGCCTTTTGTATTAAATTCCGATGCAATTTCTGTGTTTCATCGTCAATAAGAAGGTCCTAGGGATACAGTAGCCCTGAAGTCAATCATCGGAATCTATAACTAGTGTCATAGGAATGGTTCAAAACATAGACAGTAAGAAGATACAGACTTCTTCTACTTAAGTCGGCATTGTGCCTTTTGTATTTAATTCCGATGCAATATCTGTGTTTCATCGTGAATAAGAAGGTCAGAGGGATACAGTAAACCCAAAGTGAAGCATCGGAATCTATAACTAGTGTCACAAGAATGGTTCAAAACATAGTCAGTAACAAGAGTCAGTCTTTTTGTACTTAAGTCGGCATTGTGCCTTTTGTATTTAATTCCGATGTTATTTCTGTGTTTCATCGTCAATAAGAAGGTCCAAATGATAGAGTAAACCTAAAGTGAAGCATCGGAATCTACAGCTAGTGTCAATGGAATGGTTCAAAGCATCTACAGTAAGAAGAGTCAGTCTTCTTGTATTTAAATCGGCATTGTGCCTTTTGTATTTAATTCCGATGTTGTTTCTGTGTTTCATCGTCAATAAGAAGGTCCAAGGGATACAGTAAACCTGAAGTGAAGCATCGGAAACTATAACTAGTGTTACAGGAATGGTTCAAAACATAGTCAGTAAGAAGAGTCAGACTTCTTGTCGTTAAGTCGGCATTGTGCCTTCTGCATTTAATTCCGATGCAATTTCTGTGTTTCATCGTCAAGAAGAATGTCAAAGGGATACAGTAAACCTGGAGTGAAGCATCGGAATCTATAACTAGTGTCACAAAAATGGTTCAAATCATAGACAGTACTTAAGTCGGCATTGTGCCTTTGTATGTAATTCCGAAGCAATCTCTGTGTTTCATCGTCAATAAGAAGGTCCAAGGGATACAGTAAACCTGACGTGAATCATCGGAATCTATAACTAGTGTCACAGGAATGGTTCAAACATAGTCTGTAAGAAGAGTCGGTCTTCATGTACTTAAGTCGGCATTGTGCCTTTTGTATTTAATTCCGATGCAATTTCTGTGTTTCATCGTCAATAGGAAGGTCCAAGGGATACAGTAAACATGAAGTGAAGCATCGGAATCTATAACTAGTGTCACAGGAATGGTTCAAAGCATAGTCAGTAAGAAGAGTCAGTCTTCTTGTACTTAAGTCAGCATTTTGTCTAATCTATTTAATTTCAATGCAATTTCAGTGTATCATCGTAAATAAGAAGGTCCAAGGGATGCAGTAAACCTGAAGTGAAGCATCGGAATCTATAACTAGTGTCACAGGAATGGTTCAAAACGTAGTCAGTAAGAAGAGTCAGTCTTCTTGTACTTAAGTCGGCATTGTGCCTTTTCTATTTAATTCCGATGCAATTTCTGTGTTTCATCGTCAATAAGAAGGTCCAAGGGAGACAGTAAACCTGAAGTCAAGCATCGGAATCTATAACTAGTGTCACAGGAATGGTTCAGAACATAGACAGTAAGAAGAGTCAGGCTTCTTGTACCCAAGCCGGCATTGTGCCTTTTCTATTTAAATCTGATGCAATTTCTGTGTTTCATCGTCAATAAGAAGGTCAGACGGATACAGTAAACCTGAAGTGAAGCCTCGGATTCTATAACTAGTGTCACAGGAATGGTTCAAAACGTAGTCAGTAAGAAGAGTCAGTCCTTTGTACTTAAGTCGGGACTGTGCCTTTTGTATTTAGTTCCGATGCAATTTCGGTGTTTCATCGTCAATAAGAAGGTCCAAGGGATACATTAAACCTGAAGTGAAGCATCGGAATCTATAACTAGTGTCACAGGAATGATTCAAAACATAGTCAATAAGATGAGTCAGTCCTCTAGTACTTAAGTCGGCATTGTGCCTTTCTATTTAATTCCGATGCAATTTCTGTGTTTCATCGTCGATAAGAAGGTCCAAGGGATACATTATACCTGGAGTGAAGCATCGGAATCTATAACAAGTGTCACAGGAATGGTAAAAAACATAGACAGTAAGAAGAGTCAGTCTTCTTGTACTTAAGTCGGTATTGTGCCTTTTGTATTTAATTCCGATGCAATTTCTGTGTTTCATCGTCAATAAGGTCAGAGGGATACAGTGAACCTGAAGTGAAGCATCGGAATCTATAACTAGTGCCACAGGAATGGTTCAAAACATAGACAGCAGGATGAGTCAGTCTTCTTGTACTTAAGTCGGCATTGTGCCTTTTGTATATAATTCCGATCCAATTTCTGTGTTTCATCGTCAATAAGAAGGTCAGAGGGATACAGAGAACCTGAAGTGAAGCATCGGAATCTATAACTAGTGTCAAAGGAATGGTTCAAAACATAGTCAGTAAGAAGAGTCAGTCTTCTTGTATTTAAGTCGGCATTGTGGTTTTTCTATTTAATTCCGATGCAATTTCAGTGTTTAATCGTCAATAATAAGGTCAAAGGGATACAGTAAAGCTGGAGTCAAGCATCGGAATGTATAACTAGTGTCAATGGAATGGTTCAAACATAGACAGTAAGAAGAGTCAGTCTTCTTGTACTTAAGTCGGCATTGTGCCTTTTGTATTTAATTCCGATGCAATTTCTGTGTTTCATCGTCAATATGAAGGTACAAGAGATACAGTAAACCTGGAGTGAAGCATCGGAATCTAAAACTAGTGTCAAAGGAATGGTTCAAACCATAGACAGTAAGAAAAGTCAGGCTTCATGCACCTAAGTCGGCATTGTGCCTTTTGTATTTAATTTCGATGCAATTTCTTTGTTTCATCGTCAATAAGAAGGTCCAAGGGATACAGTAAACCTGAAGTGAAGCATCGGAATCTATAACTAGTGTCACAGGAATGGTTCAAAACATAGTCAGTAAGAAGAGGCGGTCTTCATGTACTTAAGTCGGCATTTGCCTTTTGTATTTAATTCCGGTGCAATTTCTGTGTTTCATCGTCAATAAGAAGGTCCAAGGGATACAGAAAACCTGAAGTGAAGCATCGGAATCTATAACTAGTGTCACAGGAATGGTCCAAAACATAGACAGTAAGAAGATACAGACTTCTTCTACTTAAGTCGGCATTGTGACTTTTGTATTTAATTTCGATGCAATATCTGTGCTTCATCGTCAATAAGAAGGTCCAAGGGATACAGTAAACCTGGAGTGGAGCATCGGAATCTATAACTAGTGTCACAGGAATGGTTCAAAACATAGACAGTAAGAAGATACAGACTTCTTCTACTTAAGTCGGCATTGTGCCTTTTGTACCTAATTCCGATGCAATTTCTGTGTTTCATCGTGAATAAGAAGGTCAGAGGGATACATTTACCCTGAAGTGTAGCAACGGAATCTATAGCTAGTGTCACATAAATGACTTAAAAGATAGTCAGTAAGAAGAGTCAGTCTTCTTGTACTTAAGTCGGCATTGTGTCTTTTGTATTTAATTCCGATGCAATATCTGTGTTTCATCGTCAATAACAAGGTCAGAGGAATACAGTAAACCTGAAGTGAAGCATCGGAATGTATAACTAGTGTCACAGGAATGGTTCAAAGCATAGACAGGAAGAAGAGTCAGTCTTCTTGTACTTGAGTCGGCATTGTGCCTTTTGTATTACATTCCGATGCAATTTCTGTGTTTCATCGTCAATAAGAAGGTCCTAGGGATACAGTAGCCCTGAAGTCAATCATCGGAATCTATAACTAGTGTCATAGGAATGGTTCAAAACATAGACAGTAAGAAGATACAGACTTCTTCTACTTAAGTCGGCACTGTGCCTTTTGTATTTAATTCCGATGCAATATCTGTGTTTCATCGTGAATAAGAAGGTCAGAGGGATACAGTAAACCTAAAGTGAAGCATCGGAATCTATAACTAGTGTCACAAGAATGGTTCAAAACATAGTCAGTAACAAGAGTCAGTCTTTTTGTACTTAAGTCGGCATTGTGCCTTTTGTATTTAATTCCGATGTTATTTCTGTGTTTCATCGTCAATAAGAAGGTCCAAATGATAGAGTAAACCTAAAGTGAAGCATCGGAATCTACAGCTAGTGTCAATGGAATGGTTCAAAGCATCTACAGTAAGAAGAGTCAGTCTTCTTGTACTTAAATCGGCATTGTGCCTTTTGTATTTAATTCCGATGCTGTTTCTGTGTTTCATCGTCAATAAGAAGGTCCAAGGGATACAGTAAACCTGAAGTGAAGCATCGGAATCTATAACTACTGTTACAGGAATGGTTCAAAACATAGTCAGTAAGAAGAGTCAGTCTTCTTGTCGTTAAGTCGGCATTGTGCCTTCTGTATTTAATTCCGATGCAATTTCTGTGTTTCATCGTCAAGAAGAATGTCAAAGGGATACAGTAAACCTGGAGTGAAGCATCGGAATCTATAACTAGTGTCACAAAAATGGTTCAAATCATAGACAGTACTTAAGTCGGCATTGTGCCTTTTGTATGTAATTCCGAAGCAATCTCTGTGTTTCATCGTCAATAAGAAGGTCCAAGGGATACAGTAAACCTGACGTGAAGCATCGGAATCTATAACTAGTGTCACAGGAATGGTTCAAAGCATAGTCAGTAAGAAGAGTCAGTCTTCTTGTACTTAAGTCAGTATTTTATCTAATCTATTTAATTTCAATGCAATTTCAGTGTATCATCGTAAATAAGAAGGTCCAAGGGATGCAGTAAACCTAGAGTGAAGCATCGGAATCTATAACTAGTGTCAATGGAATGGTTCAAAACATAGACAGTAAGAAGATACACTCTTCTTGTACTTAAGTCGGCATTGTGCCTTTTGTATTTAATTCCGATGCAATTTCTGTGTTTCATCGTCAATAAGAAGGTCCAAGGGATACAGTAAACCTGAAGTGAAGCATCGGAATCTATAACTAGTGTCACAGGAATGGTTCAAATCATAGTCAGTAAGAATAGTCGGTGTTCATGTACTTAAGTCGGCATTGGCTTTTGTATTGAATTCCGGTGCAATTTCTGTGTTTCATCGTCAATATGAAGGTCCAAGGGATACAGTAAACCTGAAGTGAAGCATCGGAATCTATAACTAGTGTCACAGGAATGGTTCAAAACATAGTCAGTAAGAAGAGTCAGTCTTCATGTCCTTAAGTCGGCATTGTGCCTTTTGTATGTAATTCCGATGAAATTTCTGTGTTTCATCGTCAATGAGACGGTCCAAGGGATACAGTAAACCTGGAGTGTAGCATCGGAATCTATAATTAGTGTCACAGGAATGGTTCAAACCATAGACAGTAAGAAGAGTCAGTCTTCATGCACCTAAGTCGGCATTGTGCCTTTCGTATTTAATTCCGATGCAATTTCTGTGTTTCATCGTCAATAAGAAGGTCCAAGGGATAAAGTAAACCTGAAGTGAAGCATCGGAATCTATAACTAGTGTCACAGGAATGGTTCAAAGCATAGTAAGTAAGAAGAGTCGGTCTTCATGTACTTAAGTCGGCATTGGCCTTTTGTATTTAATTCCGGTGCAATTTCTGTGTTTCATCGTCAATAAGAAGGTCCAAGGGATACAGTAAACCTGAAGTGAAGCATCGGAATCTATAACTAGTGTCACAGGAATGGTTCAAAACATAGTCAGTAAGAAGAGTCAGTCTTCTTGACCTTAAGTCGGCATTGTGCCTTTTGTGTTTAATTCCGATGCAATTTCTGTGTTTCATCGTCAATAAGAAGGTCCAAGGGATACAGTAAACCTGGAGTCAAGCATCGGAATCAATAACTACTGTCACAGGAATGGTTCAAAACATAGACAGTAAGAAGATACAGACTTCTTCTACTTAGGTCGGCATTGTGCCTTTTGTATTTAATTTCGATGCAATATCTGTGTTTCATCGTCAATAAGATGGTCCAAGTTATACAGTAAACCTGGAGTGAAGCATCGGAATCTATAACTAGTGTCACAGAAATGGTTCAAAACATAGACAGCAAGAAGATACAGACTTCTTCTACTTAAGTCGGCATTGTGGCTTTTGTATTTAAATCCGATGCAATTTCTGTGTTTCATCGTGAATAAGAAGGTCTGAGGCATACATTAACCCTGAAGTGTAGCATCGGAATCAATAGCTAGTGTCACATAAATGATTCAAAACATAGTCAGTAAGAAGAGTCAGTCTTCTTGTACTTAAGTCGGCATTGTGCCTTTTGTATTTAATTCCGATGCAATTTCTGTGTTTCATCGTCAATAAGAAGGTCAGAGGAATACAGTAAACCTGAAGTGAAGCATCGGAATGTATAACTAGTGTCACAGGAAAGGTTCAAAGCATAGACAGGAAGAAGGGTCAGTCTTCTTGTACTTGAGTCGGCATTGTGCCTTTTGTATTAAATTCCGATGCAATTTCTGTGTTTCATCGTCAATAAGAAGGTCCTAGGGATACAGTAACCCTGAAGTCAATCATCGCAATCTATAACTAGTGTCACAGGAATGGTTCAAAACATATACAGTAAGAAGAGTCAGTCTTCTTGTACTTAAGTCGGCATTGTGCCTTTTGTATTTAATTCCGATGCTATTTCTGTGTTTCATCGTCAATAAGAAGGTCAAAGGGATACAGTAAACGTGAAGTGAAGCATCAGAATCTATAACTAGTGTCACAGGAATGGTTCAAAACATAGTCAGTAAGATGAGTCAGTCTTCTTGACCTTATGTCTGCATTGTGCCTTTTGTATTTAATTCCGATGCGATTTCTGTGTTTCACGTCAATAAGAAGGTACAAGGGATACAGTAAACCTGGAGTGAAGCATCGGAATCAATAACTAGTGTTAAATGAA
This sequence comes from Schistocerca piceifrons, assembly GCF_021461385.2. Classification (NCBI taxonomy): domain Eukaryota; kingdom Metazoa; phylum Arthropoda; class Insecta; order Orthoptera; family Acrididae; genus Schistocerca; species Schistocerca piceifrons. The sequence goes on from NW_025728088.1 coordinate 3,449,177, forward strand.
TGGTTCAAAACATAGACTGTAAGAAGATACAGTCTTCGTGTACGTAAGTCGGCATTGTGCCTCTTGTATTTAATTCCGATGCAATTACTGTGTTTCATCGTCAAAACGAAGGCCCAAGGGATACAGTAAACGTGAAGTGAAGCAACGGAATCTATAACTAGTGTCACAGGGATGGTTCAA